>NC_133025.1:66587166-66891083 GCF_048771995.1 Taeniopygia guttata
AAAAAAGTGGCTCCCATCTTTTTGCCCAAAACATTTAAACCATTGCATCTCACAAACATTTTTGGAAGCAATTTGGACACGAAATGGAAAGAGGCTGGATGCCTGTGTAAGGCCTAAAGCTGATTACTAATTCGTCACCCACATATCAGCTATCCCAGAATCATTAATCACCAGGAGTGGTACATGACAGTTTCAGAGCTTTTATAAAAGGAAAGCTGGAAGTACTTTTGCAAAGAACTGTAGGAGTTTATTTTTCTTCCAGAAAATTTTCCCCCTGTAAAATTGGTTCTGAATTCATCGCCCACGCATGCTTTCCTGAATTCTAGTAACATTTTACATTTGCTGGCGTGAAGTTCAGGATAACTTGGCTTTGTTTCTCCTCCCCTCTACCCCTGAATAGTTACTCTGTCCATGAGAAGTAATGGGCAAAAAATGTTTAGCAGTGAGGATTGAAAGTTTAGCCTCTTATCTAGGAAAACAGGGCATGCCTGAAGTCATGGCAATAAAATCAGTGGCAAAAGCAGGCTTCCTCCTGAGCCAGTGCTGAACCACTGCTCCCTTTGCTTCCCCGTGAAGCCAGCAAAGAAATATGTTAGAAACCCTTTTCTGGGTGTCAGCAGTGGCTATTCCTACTGCCTCTGGGTTTTTTTTTTTTGAGTGAGCAAGCCCACCAGTAGGTAGCCTGGCTGTTTCTGGCTGTGTGGAGCTAAACCAGATAAAGTCAGCCCTGTGTGAGACCTGGGGGGCTCTGGGTATCTCCCATTCTCTGTGTTGGTAAATGAAGGTAAAACAGGACTGCACTGGAATATTACAAGTTCAAAATCGACCTGCATTTCAAGAAATCCATCCCCACATCTGCACAAGCCTACATTTTTAAGGTAGAGCAGCATTACCCTGTGCTCCTGTTTGTGCCTGCTGCTGTTTGTCTGGGTATTGTGCTGCCACAATTGCACTATTCTCGTTCTAAGGTAACAAATCCTTTCAGAGGCCAAAGCAAACCTCCCCTGAGGCTCCTTTATATCCCTCCTGAGACCACTTAATGCACTTTGCCAGGTACTGTGCTATTGTCTTTATAGAATAAGCCTGCCCTGTCTCACCCCTCCACCTGCCACATCCTCCAACACTCCAGAGGCAAACCCTCCCGGCCTCCAGGGTTTTCACCCCTACACAAATGTTTCCTTCTAGCCCAGCCTCACTTTATTAAGGCAAAATTGCCTGGAGTCCAGAAAGTGCCCAGTGTGGCACCATCTGCACTCGAGAGCAGCAATGCTCCAATAACCTGACTTCAAGTTATGTAATATACGTATTTGGAAAATTGCATTTTGTTGGCATCATGGCTGCTGTATATTTAAAAATTGAATTTAAAGTTATTTTCTTCAGCAATCATGGTGATGCCATTCAAATCCTAAGTAGAAGCAGTGAGCCACCTGACTTACAGAATCTCAGGATTCAAGTGAAACGGAATTGCTGAGGCAAATATTGAGACTGAAACATTTTTAGTATCTTATGAATATCTGTTTAACAGAACTTGTCTTCATTGTGCACCCACAGCCTTAAACTGTAGGCAAACATTACCAGCCAGTCTTAACATCTCTGTGTTCAAACAGTTTCCTTGGCTGCAAGTTTTTCCTTAGTGAAAAAACACAGCTCTTTCTTTGCAGAAGGTTAGATTAGATTAATGATCCTTTCCAGACACAAAATCCATAAGGCTGCTCTCTGCTGTTTGTCTCTGCAGAAATTTTGAATAGAGTTTTCTTCAAGCAGGGCTGGCTTTTTTTACACATGACTGAAATGTTGCAACGGGGAGGGAGAGGACACTCTGAAGCTGATCCAGGGAGGAGAGTTGTGCATCTGCAGCAAATCTGGCATGTGTGGATGCATCAGATGCCAGGGGCCCATGCACGCACCCACATTGACCAGGTCTGCACCACAACAGGGCTCTCTCCACTGTTGCTGCATTTTTTCTCTAAGACACGCCATGTGAAAGGGCAAATTTCCTTCAGGAGAAATTCCTGCTAAGTTATAGCACTGCAGTCTTCTGCCTTCCTGGTTTAAAGAACCTGTGTGACACCTGAGAGTGGCTATAAAAAACAGCAGCTCCTTAGGGAGTCTCTTGTGCATTGTATATCAATATAGGATTTGCACAGCAGGATCTAGGTCTCCTATTAAAACTCTTAGAAGTAAACTCGCACAAAAACTAAATCAAATTTATTTACAGGGATCAAAAGTCTCGATCACAATTCCTGTCATCTGTGAAGCTCCATTTGGGATTAATTTGGCCCACTACAATTATTTTTGCAACTGAACACATCATAAAATCTCTTTATAGAGATAAATTAAATAGGGAAGAGCAGAACAAAAATTATTTACTATAAATTATGAAATAAAACAAGATAGCAAAGTAATCTGTGCACAGATGAACCACTAAAATATAATTAGTGAGACTCTGCAAAAGACTGACTATACCTGAAATAGCTTTAACATGTCTTGAATAATATATGATCTTGGCATACTTTTAAAATCCCTGTTCAGCTCAACCAAAAAAAAAAAAAAAAAAAAAAAAGAAGAGGAAAGGAAAGAAAAAGAAAAGAGAGCACATTTGAAAGATTGATTTATATGGCTGGGAAGCTGAGAAGATCAATAATGGGATAAAGAACCTTCCTATTATAGGTTACTGGTCTGAAGGCAGTCCAGGATCACAGTACCCTGAAGCACTGTTTCATATTTCAGATCAGATGACGAGGGATGGATGGCCAGGTGGAAGGAAGGAATTGGAAGCCCAGGATTTCAAACCATGATTGCCTAAGTTGGGCTGCCACAACAATGACCTTATTTTAGAGTCGTGAATCATTGTTAGCCTTGCTGAACAGGCTCCCACCACTTCTCTCCAAACCAAATAAAATAGATTTGATTCAAATTACCTGATTTAAATTACCTATTTCAAAAGCAACACTGTAACGTCAAGTTGTACTGTCCCTTTCCATAATGAAGTGAACTGAGCCCTGGGTTTTATGTTTGCACTGCAGAGCTATCTATGCTGTAATTTACTATCATTTAATTAAATGGCTGGAACTTCCTCAGAACACAGTTAGGAGCCTACACACTTACAATGATGGAAACAAGGAGAAAGGAAGATTAATTCCAACACCTGCAAATCATTTGTGTGCATTTCCACATCACCTGGTAGAAGTCTCAAGGATATCATCAGCATGGCAATCACTTAAATATACCCCTCCTACCAATTAGAACTTTATCAGAAGTCATTTAGATTAAAAAAAGCTCAACAGAAAAAATAAAGAGGGTCTTCTGCTACATCCTGAAGGTAAAGTTTGTATAAATTGGACCTGTCAGCAGAGGCTGATCTCACCTGTCAAAGTGGCACACAGGACATAGAAAACAAGTCTCAGGACAGAGATGTATTGAATGTTATAGACCAGAATGGAGATCCTTGAATTGCAAATGAGAAGCCAGAGTGGCCAGCAGAGAACAGTCAGAGCTGTGTAAGCCTCATGTGCCTCATACCACTAATTAAACCATCAGCCTCATTTTGCTACTGGCTGGTGCTCACACAAGCCCCTCAGTTGGGCCCCATTTAGGAAAAGGGATTGCAATCCAGTTTGGGGTGGAGGTGCCACAGAGTGTGCACTGAGAACCCACAATAGCTAATAGATGCTCTAATCCCCTAGCTAGACAAATAAAGGCTCTCTTGCCACAGCCATTGCTTGAGACATGAGCCATGGGAATTCAAGGGCACATCTAGGCAGGGAATTCATTATGGAGCAGCCCACATGCTCCTCCAGTGAGAGATCCCACTTCACACACAGCCCCAGCTCCATCTCTGAAACCACCAATTCTCAGCAAGCAATTCCACCTGCCTCGTGCTGCAGGAGCACTGCCAGCTTCCCCTGTCATAGCCTGGCTCCAGGAGCTCTCAACATTTACCTCCCAGCCTCCTGACAGCGTTACAAAGCTGAGCATCATGCCTCCAAACGCCACTGCTCCTTAAAACACAGCGCTGCTCCCTCTGCTGAGCTCCTCCCTCTCCATAGACAGCTGGGCTGGACTGGAAAGAAATGTCTGGATAATCAATCCACAGTGCCAGGCTGACATGCTGCAAAAAGTCATGCTGCTGCACCATGCCTTCTGTCTGACTGTTATCAAAATGTGTCAGCTGAGAGGGCCAAAACAGAATCAAAATTGGTTTTCTTGGAAGAGGCCATTACCAGCCATTAAGGAAACCCAGTTCCTCTATCTGCCTCACACCTGGAACCATATTGAGTGAGCTCAAAGGGAAAAACCAATTGTGAAATCATGACAGAACAGCACTATCATTACTTTGAGCTGAAATTAGTTATCCCAGAAAGGCTGTTTGAAGATTAATGTTTTCACAGTGCTCTGCAAATGTGAGGACTTAGGAGGGACACATTCTGATAAAAATACTCACGAGGTTCCTCATGTGTTTCAGCATTATTGTCAGGCGGGTGTTCTCGTAGGATATGACCAGTTGTACTCCAGGCTTGTGACCAGCTGACTGAGGACCTAAAAAAGGCCAGACAGCTTGATTTTTTTTAGTTAACAGCTTAGAGGAAGAACAGCTGATTCTATAAAGACAGTAAAATATTGAAGTACACATTAGCTAACAAATAAAAACTTGCTGCGTGCTCAAATCAGGGGTAAAATTAGAAAACACGGATAAGGAGTGTGGTGGAAGAAAGTGGTCTGACATGCAGTGCTCATTTTCTTTCCTGTTTGTTAACTGCCAGTGAGATTTTCTGTTTACTAATTGCCATCCATCTGAAATTCAGTGGAAAATTGATGCTTGAGTGACAAATAATTGGGGTAGGTTTTTTTGGCAGTCACTGATGACACTACTCACTATTGTTGCAGATCTGTCTAGTTAAAGACACTGTAGTTTCTTTCCCAGATCCCAAGAGAAAATTAAAAAAAAAAAGAAATAAGGGAAAAAAGAGCAAGTGTCTTGATCAGTTCCAAAGCAAGTTAGAGAAGCAACATTATATATAAATTCTCCCTTCCTCATTCTGTACTTTATGTGTTCCAGGCTGGTTTCATGCAACACATGGCTTTCATAGATTTTTCTACTAAGATGCACTTTAGAAGTTTGATATAATTTCCGCTGGAAAAAAAAAAAAAAAAAGCCATTTTTCATTTTCCAAGCAAGAAGAATCAGACTCATAATATGGAAGAAATGACTAAGCAAATCCTGTTCCAGCTTTCTGCTGCAGGCACTGAGCCAGCTGTCTTCACTGCCAAAAAGGTGTGTCCTTGAAGCTGGGCAAGTAATGTGGTTTACCTGCCCTGCAGAGGCAAGCAGGGAAGCACAGCAGAGCAAAGATGCCTTTTACCACTGCAAATCAGGTAATGGTGAACACAACCTCTCCTCAATATCTGTCTGAACTCCTTATTTTTGCAGTGTTTTACCTGAGCAGGGGTTGAGGAGCTGGGCTTGAGCCATTTTGCACCACCTGGTCGCCCAGGACAGCCCAGACACTGCCTGTGTGAAGTTGCCTGGTTTTACTCAGGCAAATAGGGCTACATTTAATTAAACCAAAGCTGTATTACAACCACTAATTTACCTGAAAAAGTAAGAACTCAATCCTGCTAAGCTTACAACACAATGAGGATGTCTCATGAGCTGGGCTCTGCTCTCCCACCTCCCCTTTAGAGCAGCAGCTGAGCTGGAGACCTCAAACAGAGAAATCCTGCTCTCCTTCCTGCCCCTTGGGATCTGCCACTGACACTCCAGCCCTGAAGCCACTGCAGGGTGACATAACTACACAAAACAAGACAATACAGTGGTAATTAATTCTCTAAATACTAACACATCTCGTGAGGAGCAGAGCCAGTGGGAAAGGATGATGGGAATGTAAGAACAGCCATCGCTCACCACTCAACACTGCCACAGGAGGCTTTTAGGCAGTACCAGGACTGATCCCCTGGGTAGCAGGAGGGTTCCTTTGCGTCCCTTTCAGCTTCAGCAGAGAGCTGGGTGATGCCTCAGATTTTAGCTTTTATATTTTTCAGATTCTGTACTGCTTTAGTGTGTGGGTCTGGGCTTCATATTAGGGGATGGTGAGCTCTCTGCACAGAGTAGGGAGACAAAACAATTCCTTCTCCAGCTGGGGACCAAGGACAAATGATCCAATCTCAGGCCCAAGAGCACAAACAACGTGGGCTGGAGAGAGAAAAACAAGCAGGATGGGACTGTCTGGGCTAAAGCTGGAATGGGACAATGAACTCCAAGGGGCAAATGAAGCAGAACTGATCCCAGTGAGAGCCCCCGGGAGCGCTCGTGCATTTTGGGACCATTTTGGTTCATCTTGGGTGTAGCCCTGGCTGGGCTCTGGTGCTGCCCATTGAAGCCTTTTGATAAATCCCTGCTTTATTTTGTAACTCTGTCCAGCCTCTGCTCTAGGGCAGCCTTCACAGGGCATCAGGGGCACCCCCATCTCACTCCTGCCCTCTCCTCCCCACAGGTGCCCCAAAACTCTCACAGTCAGGGTGATGGGAGCCAGGAGTCCAACTGGATCAGCCTCTCCTGTTTTCAGGGGGTGCTGTAATGGACAAGCCACTTGTTTGCATTACACACAAGTTGCGTGTACTTTTCTGAAGAAACCAAATGTGTAAGCTCTGGAGTGAGCAGAGCCTAAAATAACTGCTCAGCAGACACAATGACAGTGGAGTCATGTACTGCTGACAGCCAGAGAGGCACTGTAATTGCCATTTATCCCAAGGAAGGGAACTCAAATGAATTAGAAATAATACAGTGTGTACATACAACTGCCATAATATAATTTTACCAACGCTACTGAGTTTATGATGCTTGGGGTGGCATTTCAGAATATGAATCTTTCTCCATTTTTTCCCCTTTAGAGACTACAAAAATACATTTTTAATCATATCCTAACTAGAGAAGGGCCTGAAATACTCCTGAAAAATTGAAATCTCAGGAAGAAATCACTAAGCTGAGACTTAGAAGACTGAGTAGCAGTTCTTCATTTGTTATTCTCCCTTATGAACCTTGACAAATAACTTGGCAAGACTGTGCCTTATTTCATTTCTTGTGTTATGAAAATAGGAACAGGGAGGGACAAGGGATGAAAACTCCATGAACCAGACAATGCTGAGTCTTTTCCAGGTTAAGAAGAAGCCCATAAAATTCAATTCCTCTTTTCTTTTTTTTCATGCAAAGCCACTTCACCATTTTTTTTCCTTAAGCTGTGAGTCCTTTTGCCTTGAATTTGCAAGAGGAGACGTAGAATTCTAGACTATTACACACAGTGAAACACAAGAGCAGCTGTGTTTAAAATAAGGGCACGAGTAACTTGTGGGGCTCTGTTAATTTTGGGATTTGCAGTGAGTCACTACGAGTGGTTTAGCAAGAGCAACAGATTTCAAAGGCTAAATTACATCATCAGAATCCAGCTGATCACTGTGCCTTCCCTTTCCTACCAATACTACCAATGTCTTTGTTTTTCATTCATTTTTACAGTGTGGTATGTATGCAATGAAACAATTTCTCTGTGGGAGTTGAATTTTATTTTTTCCTTGAAAGTAAGAAAGGTAAATAACTTTCTAGCAAAAAAACCAAACAAACAAACAAACAAAACCCCAAAAAACCCCCAAAACCAAAAAAAAAAAACCACTCCCCAAAACACCCAAAAAAACCCCAAAACCAAACCAAACCACCCCAAAAAACCCCAGAAATCCCCAGAATAAAGCAAAAGGGGAGGGAAAATGCATTTCTAATTGAATATGCAAAAGGAAGTCTGAAAAATACACACTATGGGCACAACTATTACTAAAATATTTACTCTTACTATGTGATAAATTGAGTTCTAATGGAAAAAAATAAAAGGAAGGGAAATGAAAATAACAGTGTGGGAAATCTGATAAACAATGAAGAGACCACTGTTGCTTATATTTCAGAGTAAAACCCAGATTACTGTTAGCTACGCTCAGCTGGTATATTTTTGGTCCCACACTCAGTGCTAGATCACATCCTCTTTGAAGTCCAGGTGATTTTAGCTTCAAATTATAATAGAATACACTTTTACAATAATTACTTCCAATCTAGCCAGCTTGGGCAGATGGACTTGAGCTCAACCCTGCATTTTTTTGGGAAGTGTCTTGCTCTGCTTGCAGCCCATTTTAGACCAGGACCAAGTGCTGCAGGTACAGGACTAAGTTACACTGACTGCAGCTGAAGCAAAAGGTCCCCCCAGGGATCGACTCTTCACTCTCTGGTGTCCATGCAAAAGCTGTCAAATACCAAATGGGGACCCCAGAGCACTTGGAGTTTTCTCCTTCCTAATTTGTGCCTGTGTAGCCCAGTGTTCCCAGTGGAAGTCAGCCACCAGCCCTAGTACAGAAAATCTCAAACACTGCCAGTTTATAATTTCTTATTGAGGAACATAAACATGAGAAAACTGTGGGTCCTTTTGTCTTTTCAAATGAAGAAATGAAGGCAATTAGCATTCAGATTTCTAGTGGAGGTGAAATGATCTTCCCAGTACTCCAGCATGCAACTCCTTATTTTATCTAGATGGTCTTTTCTGGCATGCTGGAGAACTACCAGCTCTGTATCCCACCATTTGTGCAGTGTTTTCCTTAGCAGCAGTTTAAAACAAGCTCTGCATTACACTGTGCACAATGTTTGAGGAACAGAAACAGCGAGGATGATGCTACTGACAAAATCAAGAGGGAAACTGTAACTTAATACACTGCATTTCATGTGTGGACTTCAAAGCAATGTGAAGAAACTAATTAAATAAGTGTCAATGCACTGCCATTGGGGAGCTCAGTATTATTATGTTTTCTGCACCCTCAGATTTTTCTTAGACCTTTCTTCTTGGTGACAGCCTGTTTTGACATCTGGCATCAAAGAGAACTGGAACTTGTTTGGTTTTCCAGGGCTGGGGTTGACTGCCCCAAGCCAACCATCTGCCTGCTTTAGTTACAGCCTCCCAAGTCTCTGACTTCACACAGTCAGCTCTAAAAGCCCCAAATGTCTCAGGGCTCAGCCCTCCAAGCCAGCCAGAGGTGCTCATGGGTGAATGGGACTAAACTAGGAAGACAACTTGTGGCAAAAGCTTTACATCAAGAGTGAGCAGCTTCAGAAGATCAAAACACTGTGGCACATGAGCAAGAGAGCCTTTTTCTCCTCAGGGACTATCCATGAGGACTGTGGTTCTACATGGAGGGGAATGCCATATTACAATCTTCCTGGAAAGCCTGGATCTCCCTTTACAAGGACACAGAATCTGTTGCCCTACTGCACCTCAAGGCCAGAGGCTCACACAAACACATGGAGCACTAATTAAATATGCCAGAACTGGAGCTGGGCTGTACAGTGTTATAGCCCACAGCAGAACCAAAACTATCTGAATGATTAATATTTTCAGGAGATACAAACTCAAGAGAAGAAAAAGAAACAAATTTGATATTAAAACGTGTTTGATAGACTCTTCTTTCTTCCTTTTTTTTAAAGGGCTTTTATAAAAGTCTGCTTGTGAAATCATTCCTGATATGTGCTCTTACTGCCTTGTAGTGAGCTTGGTATAATGAAATGCTGACAATGTTCAGGATAATTCAGAATTCACTCCACTGGGAATACTGATTCAGTATTCATGTCAAGTAAATTTAACACTGATTTCTAATCTCTCTATTGCTGGGAGCAGAGTACAAATTCATAAATTTTAATTTTTATTTTACTTTAGTAAGTGCAATTACCTACAACATTTATAAATTATAGCAGTGTAAGAGAAAGATGCTGGTATGATCAAAATTCATAACTTGATCCTATTGGGCATTAATCTTATTTCATATTGATCCTAACCAAGAGAGAGATGATTTCTTTTGCTTGAAAGAGAAGCTGCCAGACCCATGGAAAGCTACAGCCCATATTAAACTTGAGTTATTTTTCAAAAGAGGCAAATATTAAGACCCCTATAACCTCAGAAAGCAATGAAATTTGTGGGGGAAAAAAATATCTACCTTTTCTTCATGGCAACCACCTCTTTCCTGTAGGCTCAGTGAATTTAATTCCTCCCCAGACTGACTATGGCATTACTCCAGAGTTCACCTCCAAATCAAGAGTGTTTCTGGGCACCCTCAGCCATCAAGAATCTTTGGGGCCACTTTGCTCCTCCCAGCAGCTCCTTCTTTGCTACTTGGTACCTTGGCATGACCAGACACCTCCTCCTGCCTTAGCTAGATGTCCTCTGGATGCCACCAGTGTGCAGAATGCCATGGAACAAAGATTTCTGTGAGCTCACTGGGCCATGGCAGCAGCCTGGCTCCGAAGATGAGGTGAAGAATAGAAAAAAATATAAAAATAAAAATAGAAATAGATATGTTTCAATAGATTTATCAGGTGGGTAATCAGCACATGCATGGCAGGTTCCACAGCTCACCACAAATGGTGCAGCACCCAGAGCAACCCAGCCCATGATTCTTGTTCCCTGTTTTTACCAAGTCTAAACTCATTGTTTGGACCTCACGTGCTGCTGCTGATTTGTCAGCAAATGATAGTGATCAATTTTCTAGGCTAAAGAGATTTGCTTTTGTGGTTTGGGTTTTGTTTGTTGCTTTCCCCCCGTGTAAATCAAAGGTTTTGCCCTAAGCCTAGAAGTGAAGCATCCAAACTTCAAAAGGCAGAGTTCTTGAATAGGAAAAAAAATCCAATTCCTCTGTAACCTCACTGCTGGAGGCCAGAGGCACACTCATCTTCCTCAGCCCTGTTGTGACCCTCACCACCAGTAACTACAAAGTGAGGAACAGACTGGGTAACCTGACACACAGCTTTCATCAAACACCCACTAAACACATTCTTGCCTCCGTTTCTTCATTCTTTTCCTTGACTTTGCTGCCACTGACAACAAAAATAGGTGGCTCATCCTTCAGACTGCACTGTCTCAGGACACTGCTATAGGAATGTTGCAAGTTATTTCCCAATTTTCTTATCGATTCAGTGTGTGATTTTGCATAAAACTTTTACACCCATATTCTCTGTAATAATTTGGCAGCTGAATATTAGTGGCATATCAAAATTATTCTGAGGCTTTCACTGCCTTGTGTCTCAGCTCACTCTGACATCTGTATCTTTGCTTAAAGATACTTACAGAGGGATGGAGCCCATGGACCCAGATTACATGTTCCTAGCACCTAGGACATCTTAGCATTATCTCCTTGATCCTTTGTAAAAGTTAGAGTAACCATTAGTAATTTTCAATAGTCATAATGGGTTTAATATGATAATGGCATGCCCTAATCAAATAAACTCCACACAGGGGGAATCTTCCAAAGACTGAGAAGCCAGAATGGGATTTATTTTGTTCTGATGGATAAAAAAAAAAAAAATGGTCCCAGCAAGAGATAATGAAACTTCTGTCTGCAGAGGGATTAAATTAACTTAATGGACATGCAAACTAAATATGCAGAGATACAATCCTTTCTGAAATGTGGAAAACTGATGATCTTGGAAACAGTCCTATCACTTGGAGCACATAACAACCAGCTGAATTGTTGTGGTGCAGAGTGCAGCTGCAGACTCCTTTATGAGGTTTTATTTTGCCCAAAAACTGAGTACAAAAGATTATTATCAGTGCAGAACTAAGGCAGGGGAAGACAATAAACATTCAGAGTTTACTTTTTATGGCTTATGCTTTGGCTCTTAATGCTGTAATGTCAGAAATTAGATTAAATTAGGTGCTGGACAGAAGAGGAAAATGGGTTAAGCATTTAGATAGGCTAAGGGAGCAGTGCAGCATCTCATTTAGCTAGAAGTGAATTACCACAGTCATTAATAATGTATGCCTAAGCATTAACATAATGTTCTGTTATTTACTTGCTCCACTCATTGCGAAAATTACTTTAGAAGTCACCCCTGATTTTCTTCCCTTGTGCAAGCACACATGGTGCTTTGTCATGACTCACATCCTTTCCTCCAAAATCTTAGAATATTCTGTTTTGTAAAGCAAGAAACTTGCCACAGTTTGTGTAAATGAACTTTAGCTTTGCATATAAGCATGTTTATTCAAAAAGAAATGAAGCAAGGCTGAAAGGAATATTAGAAGAAGAAAGAAATCTACAGGTGACATCAACAACACATTTTCAAAAACTTGAGAAATCAGGAATTATTTGTTGGTATCCTTATATCCTAAAAAACCCCAAACCATCTAAAAACTTCAGACTTACCTTTGCATAAAACTATCAAGGATTATCATTTCTTAGAAAAGAAATAAGATTGGCAATGCACATACCTAAGGTCAGAGATGATGAATGTTCTGCCAAAGTATTTTTGGACCAGTTGAGGAAGAAGCTGAGTACAAGCTCATTCTGAAAGAGAATACAAACACTGTAGGTAATATCATATGTTGCACCCTGTTTCTTGTATCATCCCCCCACCCCCCCAAGAAGTTTGTTGGTAATTTTTAGTGCACATATCAGAGTTAGCAATAAAAGGGAGCTTCTCCCTTTCCATCATGAGCTAGGAGCCCAGGGAGTGACTTCTGCCCAAGCACTGGGAGGATGATGATGGTGTCCTTTAGCACTCTTAGGGATGCTGCACTGGTGCCTACCTGGCCCCTTTCTGTCAACACATTTCAGACAGCAGCGAGCTGCAGGGGCCACAGATTTGTGCTCGTGCTCCATCTCCAGGAGCTCCAGATTTGTATTTTAGCAGCTGCAAGTGCTAATACAGATGCAAGTGACAGAGCAGCCCATCTGTGAAACAAAGGCAGGAGACCATCTCTGCTCTGAGCTGTGTAGTCAGCAGGAAACTCGCCCTTGGCATGGGACTGACCCCAAGTACCTGACCTCATGTGTGCCTCCCTGAGGCTCAGATATTGTGCAAACCTCCCTCCCAGAGCAGCTTAATGGACACTCAGGCTGAAAAGCTCCATACACAGTTAAATCCTACCAGAAACCCACAGGGAGCAAAAAGCATGATCATATTTCACCATCCTGTTTAAAAGACTAATCCACCTTATGTACTGCTATAACTTTTACTTTTACGCACTGACCTGTGCTGCTCTAGTGAGCATATATAACAGGTAGTTACATCCAGCTGGAGAGAATTAAAACAATAAACCAAATCCCCAGATTTCAGTATTTTGCAAGGTAATAAAAATGTGAATTCTTAAATGGACTCATGACTCTGAATCAAAGCTGGACAGTAATTGCATTTTATTAGCTTTCCATAAAGCCATATTTCAGAATGGCCATTCTTTAAGAGGGTCAGAATTGTTACATTCATACTGATGTTACATGGACTGACACTGTAATGAATGGGTAGGAAAAGGGACTTTTCAGATTCCAGCATTAAAATGTCACCATTGTTTTTTTCCAGTCAGTGGAAAATAATGTGTCTCTTATCGGCAAGAAGTACTTCATGTAGCATTTATGTTATTTCAATTTGACAAGATGTAGCATAATTTGTGCAAGGAAAAAAGCAAAGGAACGGGGTAGTGACAAAAGCAGCTAGTGAGGAGTTAACATGTGGTTACAGCAGACAGAGGAACAGATGTGTATGTTCAATGGAGAGATAAGATTTAGAAATCTGGATTTATTTTCACAGTTGCCTTTTATTTTTCACTCTACTGTTTGGAGTTTTTCCTCCCACACTGATATTTTCTTTAAAAAAAAAAATCAGGGAAAAAAAAAAAGACAAAAAGAAAGAAAAACCAACATAATTGTTTTCCTTGAACTGAGTGACAGATCCTTAAGTTATTAGCAGTGGACTGCCAATACACCTGTCTGTACTGAGCAGGAGTAATTATTCTCTCATCTGATGAAGACAGCTTAGAGGGGGAAGCCTATACACCTGCCACAGCTTCAGGCAGCTTTAGAAAGCAGAGTTATTCCCTAGGGGACCTTCACTCGCTCTTTCAGCACAAGTCCCAAGTGTAGGAAATCTCCAGGGTTGAGAGTATATTTTTGGCAGCCCAGCCTTTGTTTGACAGCATGAAAATAAGCAGAGAAACTCAAGTGGCCCTATGACTTCAAAGATCTTGAGAGAAGTAGGCAGGAGGTGGAAATAAAGATACACAAACTGACTTGAAAGAGAAATAAGAAATTCCACACTGAGCAGCATGGCATTCTTTCTGCTTCCTCTCCACCTACTCTTTCTGCAATAAATGGAAATGCAAGGCAAGTAATACAAACCAAGAGGTTTGTAAATAGGAGGTGCAGAGATTGTTTCAGGCAATAATTCCAAAATCTCATTCCAAAGGAGAGAAGGTTGAAAAAAAAAAGGACATTTTGTTTAAGTTCAGGAGTGGAAACATACAGAATTTAAAACAGAACTTTCAGGTGATTCCTGAATCAGTGAAACCTCCATCAGCTGAACCCCAGTTAATGTGACTGGAGCACAGAATTAAACCTGCAACCAAGCACACTGCTAAACAAGAACAGATCTATCAGAGCATTGAACATATGTGTGAGCTGTTTGAAGGTGCAGAGAGTCCATTTCTAACCCAGAAGTTTTTCAGTTAGAAATGACTGCAGGTGGGAATCTCAGAGACCTTGGGGTCTTGGCAGAAAGGAGGGCACTGAGGATGACCAAAGCACCCTTTCCCCCATTGGAATTCTTACCTTTAAATCAGCAAATGAAAATTCCCTAAAATATTGCACACTTAGGAAGTCCTCCTACCATTTGTCTAACCATTCTTACCTAATAAAACAATAATCTTCAAGAGGCGACTCTGATATTTTTGCAGGTCACTCAGCACATTATCCCAAATGGGAGCAGACTGGTCTGTCTGTAACTCACAGACCTTTTTTCAGCCATTTAACTCAAAAGGCACAAACTCCACCTTTACTTGCACTAGGATACAACTGAAATAAAATACTTCAGTGGCCTTGGGGGGTGGCACAGCCCTGCACGAAGGCAGCATGGTAGAATTTGTCTGCTGCTCTCCATCAGAGACTAACCAGAAAAGCAGTGTGCAGTTTGTGAAACACAGCCAGGTTCCAAGCCAGATTTAATTTCAATAGAAAGAAAAACAGCCTCCTCTCTGCTTCCAGCTTTCTTTTCAGCTGTGCTAGAGTAGATTTGGGGTCAGAGAACACCCGTGCTCCTATTATACTTTCACAGGATGGTGAATCAGCGGGAAAGAAAGCAACCAGAAAAAGCAGACCTTGGTGCAGCTGTTATAACTTCAGGAAAGGACAGGGCAAGATAAAGGATTTTGAATCCTCCCCATTTTGGCTCTGCTGGATGCCTTGCCACAAGAACACAGGAGTGGTGGGAGTTCAAGGGACCCACATACCCAAAAAGCACTTTGTTCCCCCGCTTTATGTACCCTCATATAGCCATGTGAGAGCTTTTCCCTTAATCTCTGCAAATCCCAAGGAGCATCAGTGAGTAAAACAGAAATGAAATATGGGAAGCTCTTATCAAATTGATTACTTTTACAGTGTAAAACATTAGTCACCCTAGAACAATGCTGTGGTCCAGGTTTTTACTATGTACTTGAAAATGAGTGAACATAATTTACAATCATTTCCATTTACATCCTCTTTAAAGTCCTTTTACTAAGCCTATAAGTCACTATAAAGCTGTTTATGGAACCTAGCCACAGCTGAAACACCATCACTGTTTGCTTACTTGCCTGCACAAGGTTTATCTTCACCTCCAAAATCCTCAGTTAATTTGGATGCTTAGAAAATCTTTATAGACTCAAACTCCAAAATACATTTTTTTTTTTACTGACTAACCTAATGTGCACCTGCACTTACTACTGTGTTTGACACTGGGGCCAAAACCAGACTTAATTAATGCAAGCTTACCTTGATTTTGTGTCCCCAGGCAGTGCACAACCCTTCCTATGATACAGCCATAAAATGAGGAGCCACCAGGGCAGCTGTACTTTATGTGATGAGATTTGGGCTGCAATCACCATCCAATCCATCACTCAACTGCAGTTGAGTGAAACAGAGAAAAATACAGCAATGGGCAGCAGCTGTCTTTTGTCACAGACTTGCTTTATGCTTTCAGAACACATATTTTTGTCCTCTTCCATGTCAGCAACTCTCAGTTCAATATTTCTTGGTGCTTCACCTCTTTTTGGGCAGTTTCTTATTGGGCACCTCTTATTGGTGATACCACTTGGTGGTTTTACCATTTAATGAAGCAAAACTCAAAGATTTTGGAGATGGTTGAATTTTGCCCTGCAAATCTAAAAAACTCAAGTATTTCATTGTATGCAGATGATAAGTCAGTAAAGCAGTGGTCCAGCTGGCCCAAAATGAAATATTATTTTGCTGTGATCAGAGATACTGGCACTGGTCTGGCACAAGTAGAGTGAAATTAAAAAAAAAAATAAAAAGGTGTTGAAACCCGTTTTTCATCATGTCCTAATTGACTCAGTCTGACAATGAAGATGCATCAACTTCTGCATGTTAGTGATTGATGTAATGAAAACAGTTTGTTCATGAACACAGTCTGGTGAAGGAGTTATTTATAGCAGTGCTAGCCTGAATTTAGAAAAAGACTCCTATTCTAGGCAATTCTTCAATAAAATCAACTAAGTGAGGCTTATGCTTAAGGTAAACCACAGACTTAAAAAAATGCCTTGAATAGGGATGGACATGAGCACGTTTAAGCATTTAAACTGGTCCAAGAGCAAATATTTCCATCAAGTGATGTTCCTGCATTCACTGGATCTGGCACTAAAATTCAGAGATAGAGGAGGAAAAAGTTTCTGTTCATTAAAGAAGGGTTTGAAGAAATGTTTAATTCCATTTGAGCTCCAGTGCAAATAAGAAGGCAGCTGTTTTCCACCTCTCCTCCTTCATTCCAGCCATTTAGCAGAAAAGGTCAGTGACATTCTGACTTACTCTCAATTATAATAAAATTTTCATAATCAGAACTTAGTCTGGACTAAAAAGCTTGCACTTAAGGCATGGCTGAGGAAGGAATTTGGATGTAATTAGATTCTTTCTTCATTTCTAGGATTTATAATTACTTGATTGGTAGAACCTGTGTGGACTGGACTAAATTCTTCAGAGCAGAAAATGGTGCCTAGTAATTTAGGCTAATGTGTTTACAGAGATTACAAGTGTTACAAGGGTATTTTATAATGAAATAAAAGCTCTTCTCCCTATCTCAGACAGTACTCCAGCCTACTCTACAGCTACAATAAATTACATTTACAATTCAGCATAAATAAATGACTGTAGCAAGAAAGTAAAAGGAATCCCATTCTACAGGCAACTGATCTTCCTAGATTTCTTGACAAATTTATGAGTTAATTATTTATTCCTACACAGTTTTACTATTTCATAGGAATGAGTTTGATAATGCTTGAGAACTGACAACTCACTAAACAGTTTCAGCCAGGCTCCTTAACATTTTGAGAAAAAGGACAAATTTGACTGCAAAGTTGTCATAGGCACAGAAAGGGACGAAATAATTTATTTTCATCAAGAAAACCTCCAAGCTTGGCTTTAAGCTCAGACTAAAGCCAAGATAGCACCATGATATTTTTAAAAGAATCATACCAAAGTGAAAAGTAAAAGAGAAGGGAATACAAAGGAAATTACCCACCAACTGCTCTCCTTGTTCTAAGTGGGTCAGAACACATCAGTATTTTCTAAATTTCTCCCATTTCCCAGCAGGAGAAGCATACTGAGGTAAAAATAACGATTCAATGTTTATGGAGTATCAATAACTTTAAAGGTTAAGATCCAGAATTGCAGGTTAGCAAGATGCTTTCCTACATTCAGCAGCATTTTAGGATGGAAACAATCTGCTCATTCCTCTGCTTGTTATCCCTTGCCCTCCAAGTCCAATACACCAAGAAGCAGCAGGACTCTCACAGGTAACAAAATTGCTTTCTTCTCCTCGTGGTTCAGCCCTCCAGGCTGTACCAGCCTGGAAAATTCTTAAGTTCCTAAAGGTTTCACTTTAAAAGCAGAATCAATATATGGTGATAGTCATGAATAGGTATATAAATAAATCTTATTCTTGATTAATATAATGCGTTACTAAGCAGCTTTCTGTTTGCGATGCATGTTTTTCTCAGGGAACCTTGTGATAATTAATGTCATCACTGGGTGAGGTGCTCAAATGAGCTACAGCACAGCTTTTCCTGAAAAAGTTTTAAGTTCTGGATCTAAGTAATTAAAAAATATACTTACAAATGATGCTGCCAAGTTTTTCACAATGACACACTTCAGATAATGACACTGACTTCCCAAAAAGCTTTTCCTTAAAACCAATCTTATTTTGTGGCTCAGAACCACAGCAGTGCCTGTCCCTGAGCACATCTGCCCAGAGTTACCTCCAAACACCTCCATGCTGGTTATGTTCCAGTGCTGGCAGGATGTCCCCAGCTCCAGGGCTGTGAGCTGCAGGTCCATAAAGGGAGGAGGAAGGATGCTGGGAAGGACCCTGGGGTGTTCTGAGGAGCAGGCCAGGCAGCCTGCTCTGGCTGAGCACCACCCCATGGAGCAGGAGGCACAACAGAGCTTCTCTGCACCGCTGGGAAATGTTTTTATGACCATCCCAGGGCTTTCAGCAGCCTAATTTTTCAGCTGTAAATTACGATTCTGCACTGCAGGGCTTGGCCCAAATTGAAAATTCCTGTACCTTGCAGCAGTCCAGAGCACAGCAGAAGATACTGAGCTCTTCATTTCTAGGTCACGGGCTTAGATCAGCTTTTCCTCAGCTGTGACCAAAGGTGAAATAAACCCACAGCCCGAATGTGAGGGTCAGAAAGGAACCCCAGAATCCTCAGGGCTGGAAGGGACCTCTGGAGATTGTCCAGTCCAAGCCTGCTGCCACAGCAGGGTCACCCAGAACAGGTGACAGTGCAACACCTCCAGGTGGGTTTGGAATGTCTCCAGGGAGTCTTCCATGACCTTCTGGGCAGCTGTTCCAGGGCTCTGTCACCCCCAGTGTAAAAAAGCCCTTCCTCATGTTGAGGTGAAATTTTTGTGTTTTACTTGCACAACAATCTACCCAAACTTGAGCAGATTATTTGGCAGTGTCAGTCAAAGGAGCCAAGCACCCAAGTCAGCTGTTCTTACCAAATTACATGTAACTCAGTGAGACAAAAAGATTTTTATCCTCTTTGGAAATCTCAATTTCAACTCAGGGCTCAGAATCCACATTCACATTCATATTAATAAGAAAACTTCTGTTTGTTTTGCATATGGACAATTTCCGCTTTAATCTCCATTACAAAGTTACAGCTGGGAAAGTTATATAGTTAGGCAGCAAACTTTTTTTTTTTTTTTTTTTTTTTTTTTTTTCCCTGCAAGGCGTTTGAGATTTTGGAGATCAAACATCCTGTCATACACTCTTTTAGCTGTCCCTACTATGTAACCCAAGCAGCCCCAGTTTGTGCTTTGGCCCTGAGGTGCACAAGGCTTTGTGCTGGCCTAGACAATGGAAAGTCAATGTTTGTTACAATTCTGGCTCTCCATTTTTAAGCAGGAGGAGAATCTCAAACCTCAGAAAACAATAATGAATAAAATAGGAGAAAGCACCAATTTTAATGGACACAATGCATCATTCTGATGTTATTGAAATGTTCTGGGTTAGGTCTTATGTTTGCAAAACTCTCTTCTACCTGTTAAATACATTTTGAAAAGAGTATTTCTGGGCTGAAAGAATGGAACTTTTCATTTAACAACTGTCAAAATCAGACTTTTCAATATTTCAAAGCTTACTTCTTTTTTTAGACGTTACATTCCTCAGAACCTACTCCTTACTGTCAAAAATTCAGTGAATCACTACTTTTCAATGGCAGCAAAGGAAGAAGAGTTTTTTTCTGAAAAATGCCCTGCCAGGTCTAATAAACTATTTCTCAGTCATACTTGTCTTTGTCTTAAGTTTTGATGAATGCTGCAATGGTTCCATCCCAAAATGCATCGTTAGAAGATGTGTCACTTACGTTTTGTTTTTTTTTTCCCATAACAGGCAATGGAAAATTTCCTGAATCTTTTGGTGAAATGCTACTAGAAATGATGTGCAAATAAAAGAAATACTGGAAATGCTCACATTAGCCAGTTTCCTGGAGCCACTTAATAGCTGCTTCAGATAGAGGTTCAAATCCTTCACTCTCTTATGTTCAAGATCCGTAAAAGGTAAATGCCATGAGTGGGGAAACCTGCAAAAGAAGAATATTCATAAGCAGAACTCTTACACTGTATTTACTGAAAATATTTCCAGCTGAACTTAACAGAAGAAAGCCAAGACTTCCTAAGAGGTTTTGCAGGTAAGGGAAGGAATGCTTACAGGATAAGCTTACAGGTCACATTACACTCACTCTCTTCTAATAATTTGCTGGTAAATTGTCTCATACTGAAGCACTTTTCCTCTCTAAATAATTTATTTACAAGTAAATAAACAAACAAATCCTAAAAGACACTTCTTTGCACTTTATGGTCTCTAAATAGATTTAAATAACTGGCCCTTTATGATCCCAAGAAAACATTGCCTTTTTGCACAACATATCTCTGATCTCAGCCCACAGTTGACATATCCTTACCACAGAACATTGAGCACCAAAGCCTTACAGCAACAATGTGACATTTGATAAATATATCATTGCTTGCATTTTTGCCTCAGCTATTTAGAGTGTAGATAAGGTTTTCAGAGTGGGCCTCTGATCCCATATCTAATTCCAGGTACTAGCATAATAAAAATAATAAATGAAAACAAATGATCATCACACTAACAAAATCAATCCCAGCAAAAGCAATAACAAAAAAATAGCAAAAGTAATATTCTTGCAGAATTTTTATTAAGATGAATTTAATTTTGGGTTAGTAAATAAATTACACATGCACAGAATGGCCTTGTGTCAATTTTCAAGTACTTTGGTGGTTGAAAATGTCAAAACCTCCCATTTTTTTACTTGAATCATCTTTGCATTTTAGAGACAATGCATATTGGATCAGTCAAAAGGTTAGAGTTTTAGCAACACACATAATCAATTTATATTAACCTTGCCCTGACAAAGGGTATTTCTCTCCCAGGCTGAAGGAGCATTAGAAAAGCTATCTGTGTTAAATTGCACATAATGGGTTTTGTGATACAGGTTGCTAATAGCTGGATTCATAATTAACGTTATGCTTTATGTCCTCTAATGTATGAGACAGAGAAAGTGAAAATTTTCATCTGGTTGTATTTCATGTCCCCCCACCACCACCACTGTAAATAGTCAAGTGTGTCTTGTTTACAAACCTTTTTCTTTTCTGCTGATGCCTTGTGAAGGCTGATCTAGAACAGAGGCTGGACAGAGTTACAGAATAAAGCAGGGGATTATTAAAAGGATCTCCTCCATGGATCCATCTTGGGCAGCACAAGAACCCAGCCAGGGCTGCACCCAAGATGGACCAAAATGGTCCCAAAATGCACGAGCGCTCATGGGGGCTCTCACTGGGATCAGTTCTCCATTTGCACCTTGGAGTTCATTGTCCCATTCCAGCTTTAGCCCAGGCAGTCCCATCCTGCTTGTTTTTCTCTCTCCAGCCCACGTTGTTTGTGCTCTTGGGCCTGAGATTTGGGTCATTTGTCCTTGGTCCCCAGCTGGAGAAGGAATTGTTTTGTCTCCCTGCTCTGTGCAGAGAGCTCACCATCCCCTCATATGAAGCTCAGAACTGCACACTAAAGCAGCACAGAATCTGAAAAATATAAAACCTAAAACTTGAGTCATCACTGCTATGAGCTTTTTTTAAATCCAGTAGAACTCAACAGGTGTCTGAAGGGTTCAGACAAAGATCTGTCTAGTTTGTGATACACTTGGCCAGCCTTTAGGAAGGCAGAATCCTGTAGGGAAAACTCAGAGCTGGTGTGACTTAGTCTGGGATTAATCCAGCAGGATGACATCAGCATGCTGCATGTGTGGATGAACTTCTGATGGTCCCTGCCCATGGCACTGGAGGATCAGGGCTCAGTTAGGGGCTGAACAGATGGACAGGAAGAGGTGACCCTTCCCTTACAAAATCACAGTGGCAGGACGCACAATGAAGAGGGAAAAGTGACATGACCCTGTTTCATGACACATGTGAACAGCACAGATAAAAATAGAGCCCAGGTCATCTGGAACACAGAGGCTTCTTTCAAGGGGCGGGAGAGGAGACCAGTTTGGAAGCAGCTTAAAATGAATTAGCCTGTGTAACACAAAGAGAGGGCTCTGGCTGGAAAGTGCAGACCCTCAGAAGATGCATCCAGAGCATAGGGGCCAAACAGAGGACAGAGAAACTGCAGATGGAGAGCCCCAGTGACTGCTGGAGTGAAGGACAATGTGAACCTTGTGGTGACACTGAACCCTTTCTCTAAAGCCCTTCTTGCTTTTGATGGATCCTGGCTGTGCTGTAAGTGGCCCTGCCCTTGTGAGTGCACTTGTGTTAGAAAAAGATGCCAAGTATCAGGTTGAACTTCCCATTCTGATACTTGTGATCTACTTTAAATGGATCAAAAAAATATAAACGTGCACTGTCAGCAAGCGTCCTGTGCAGAATATTGCATTTCCTACTTGTCTGAACATTGTTCTGTGTCTAAGTTATGTCACCTATGTGTTTTGTTGGTTGAAAAAATTTTTGCCACTTTATAAAACAATAATTAAACACAATTAATCCCCTCTCAGAAATCAAAAGAGAAGGATGGTGCTAGAGTGCAAGGACTTGCTTAGGGCAGCTGTGTTTCTAACTTGTAAATATAGGCTGAATGAACACATGTCAATAGCAAAATTTCAGATTCTGGGAACTCTGAGCTTGTGCCATATGTTTCTTACAATACACTCGGTATTTAGCACTTTTATGAAGCACTCTCATATTTCATTGTTTTCTCCTAATGAGACATGAATATGTACAATTCCATAGAATCATTACAAAGCAGAAACCAAGTCCTTTCTGTTAGCAGTTCCAATTATTCTAGCAATATTAAATATTTAAATTTTTTAATCAGATACTTTTAAACTGATTTTGTGATTACATTGTGGAACAAGGCTTTTTCCTTCCTTTGAAGCATCTGGCATCAGCCAGAGCTGGAGCTTTGTAGCACACAGGCAGACTAATGGTCTGATATGGCATGGCAGTTTCAGTAATAACTTCCTATAAAGAAATAATTAGGTTTTTATTATTAGAATAAAATCTGGGATGAATGAAAAACCTCAAATTGATGAAGTTCTGTTAGAACACAATGCAAAATTTTAACATTAAAAAATGTGCCTATCAAGAAACATCATAAAATGAATTATTTTAACACAATCTTAGGGAAAGATCCTGCAGTGACAGGATACTGCTGAGACTGAATTATGGCAATGAAGCACTGGAGCTCCTAAAGACAGCCTCAGTATATGCAGATTAACCCTCTGTGAGTTCTGAAGTGCTCTTCAGCTGTGAAAATGCTGCAAAGGATTTTATCAGAGGTAGATTTATCTGAAAAATGACTAGTACTATTTTTAAAATTCACTACAGGGTTTCTGAGGTTTATGTGTTTCCAAAGAGAAATGTATTTTCTTTTCAAAGGGCTCTGCTCACCACAGGAAAAATTCATAAACAGGTACTTTTTAAATATTTTATTTTACAACCCAATAGTTATCCTGCAAGTATCTCCAAATCAAAACCATGATTCAAGCAATTTCAGTATTTGTTTAGTGAAATTTCAATTCTCACCAGCTGCTGCAAACCAGCTCATGTGAGAAAGCCATAATGAATCAAATTGGAGTCAATAAAATCCCCTCAGGCAGGAGACAGATTCTCTAGAATTAACTAACCTTAAGCCATTTTTCAGAATGCTTCTCATGAGCTTGGGGGAATATCACCCTTGGATCTGAAAGTCATGGATTTTAAGTTCAAATCATGTTGTTTGTGGCTATTTACTTCATGTCAAATCCAAAGACTTGAATCTCAGCTTGGTTCAACTAAGCTGCTTGTATTTTAGGCCAGATTTGTGGGGTTTTTTTTGTAGATTGAGCTTGAAGAAGGGCTTCAAGCTCAACCAGGTGAGTCAGAAAGACTCAGTCCTGTTTGCGAGAGGACTACTTTGTACTCACTGGTGTATGCAGTACAAGGTATATGATATATGTGGAAAAAATCACTTGTATTTCTGAAGCCATGGGCAATCATTACATAAGGCAAAGCTGGTTTATATAAGACAGAAATAAACCATGGGACTCACTACCCCAGGAAACTGTAAAGAAATAACATTCAGAAAATGAAAAGCAGGAACGGACATGCACATGGATAGAAAGTAATATTCAGAATTATTGCAACTAATGACAGATTTTTCAAAGGATGTTAAACGGAATTATGTGAGGCACAAAGTCTTGGGCTTGGGGCAGGATAGTACCTAAGATTATTGTGTATTTCTCAGCTGGGGGAATGTGCACCACGTTGTAAAAATGTTCATCGTGGTGCTAGATTTCTGTTCTGACCCACTGTGAACATTCATACATTGCTTTAACATATAGATCTTGCTATGAGTTTTGATAAACATCATGAAGAAAGTAAAAACTATTAAAGGCACCCTTAATTAAGTCAACACCACTTACTCTTTAATTTCAGGAATAGTTTTGTCAGGCCCAAGCTGTTCCCCTTTTCTCCTCCCATTAAAAAAGGAACAATAAAATAGAAAACTTAGACTGCCACAGCGGTCTGTGATTCAGTTTCTTCTGGGGCTGAATAGGAGGCTTGATAGAATATGTCACTCTGACTTTGTGTTTCTAAAAATACATCTGCTGTGAATATTCTTACAGATTTATCTGAGCACAGAAGAGAGAACCACTTAACAGCAGAATAACATTGACTTACTCTGGGAGGGCATGAGATGGGAATTGCTTCTGGAGATGACTGTGAAGTTTGGAAAACTGATGGAAGGATTTTTCCACGAAGGTGACCACATTGCAGGTTTGCACCACCTGGATGAGGTATACCTGTGACAGGGGAAAAAGAGAAGCAGAGCAGAGAAATGACCAAAGAGACAAATTAAAAAAAAAAAAAAAAAAAAAAAGGCACAAGAAAATATATAGGGTGATTTCAACAAAGAAAAACCTTCTTTTAATGTAGTGCCAAGTGCCAGAGAATTCAGTTTGTAATTCATAGTCTTTGCTGCACGGGAAGAGAAACTTGCCTGGGTAGCATACAACTCAAACACTGAAAGATCACTGCAGTATGTGAAAACTAATAGTGCACCATTAAAGCATCATATAACAGCCTCCAATTTCTATTAGGCTTCCTAATTTTGTGCCATGCTTTCCTTCTGGATGCTTTAATTAGCTCCTGATTTATTTTTCACTATAGGGAATGAACTGTTCTCCTTAATGGCTCCCTGCAAATATCTGTCTGCCTGGTGCTTTTGCTCTCTGGTAGCTCACTGCTTATGGCACCACTATTCATCCCATGATACTTTTAATGTAGCACAAGCACATCTTCTAAAAAGGAAGAGGGAGAGTGCATGATTTCTTGAAAGTGTCATTAAGGATCCAGGCAAATGAGGGCAAGCAAAGAACATAATACATACAGAGTCAGGCTTTCTGCTGAATCCCAGAATGGTGGCCCTGGCGATCGACCTCTCTGTGTCCAGCACCATCCATTCCTGGGGGACAGTCTCTGGAGCTGGAGGCTTGGCAGAGCTCCCCACTGACATCTGCACAAGCGTGTGGATCAAGTTATTGAGTTTAACAGGAAAGCACTCCAAACTTTCCTTTATTTTCCTGAAGAACAAAGAAACACAAGAGGTACTAGTTATGCTTTTTTTTTTTTTTTTTTTTTTTTTTTTGTTTGGTTGTTTCCACTCCTTGACCCCTCTTTTTATGGATCCAAGTCCAAAAAAATCCCAAATTCTAAAGCTTACCTCATATACCCCACCACACACCAGTCACTGCTCTTTGCACTGCAGCACGTGAGCCCCTGAGCTCCACTGCTTAAAGGAGTGCTCTTGCCACAACCTGCCTCAAGGCTCAGCTTGGAGCAGATATTCTTCATGAGCTGGACTTCTTTCAGACATCAGGGACAAGCAGAACATTTCCATGTGTGTTCTGAGGAGACCCAGAGTTGAACAGCACGTGTTCATTTTGCTGAGCAGGACAGGAGGCACTAGTTATGATTATATTTATTTTTGGTTACACTAACCTCACATGGGCTTACACGTGTTTGAGCAAGGCTCTTGGATTTAATTTGTGATTTAGCTGAGCATGATGTGTTGCAAAATCCTCTACCTAGCTCTTAAAAGCTTGATCCCTGTGGAACTGCTTAAGATGAATTAAAAAAAAAAAAGAATTTTTCCCCTGGTATCTCACTCCATCTCCTCCCTGTGCAAGGGGAGCCAGAACACTGTTTTGATTGCCTAGAGTTTTGAGATCTTTCATCCGAAAAGACACAATAGATTAAAAAAAACACCCAGATAAACATGAAGATATGTACTGCAAATGTGAGAGTGAACTCAACTTGAGAAATAACACTACAAGATAATCACAGGACTTTGAAAAGTGAGATGCAGTACTCTTTAGAAAACACTTGCTCTCTTGAATTCAATTGCTAATTGAATTTTAAGACCTATTAACTTCTGATGGTAATTTTTTTTGTTTCCCTACTTATTTCTGTACCTTGGTGAAGATATCCTATATATGTTCTGACTGTATAGAACAACAATCCATTCATTTCAAATTGTGTGGCAGCAAACCCTTTACTAAATTGTCAGGGGGTTGCTGTGTTTCCTTTTTCTTTTTTTTTTTCTATTTCAATCTCCCAGTTTTGGATTTTATCTAACTAGGTTACAAGGGCTGTCAACACCCTTAACCACCTTCATCATGCCTTGTTCAAAGCTCAGCAAATGCTTCACCTGTCATTTCAGATTAGATTTTTATTCATGGGTTTTCTGTGAGTGGGTTGGAATGCGTAGTGCAATCATTTGAAATCAAGTCCATTCATTTCATTAGCCTAATTTCCATGATCCCAGATGCTCTGGCTAAAGTCTGTAGCTTCACAGATGAAACCAAACCAGAAAGAATAAGGAATATTCTACCTACATCCATCTCCCCAGCTCACCCCTCTGAAATTCAGATTTTATTCAAAATAGTGTGTGAATTTATCATATGCTAATTAAGCATAGTAAATGGTGGAAAGAGGTATATGTTACTCCTAATGTAATACAAGGAAAGGTACCTCAGAATTGATTTGGTTAATTATCTTAATTATTAATTACGTTCTTCAGAAACAGATACAAACTATTTAATAAATTAAGCAAATTAACACTCTAATGTAAAACAAGAAAACAAATCTCCTTTCAAAATATTTGTACAAAATCAATTCAGTGATGCTTAACCAGGCTGCATCAGGGTGAACTCTTCCTTTTTAACTCCTATGTGTTTAATTTAATGTGTAGTTTAAACACTTCCTAAATCACTGAGACATTAGGTTACAGAATCTGTAACTGGCCATATTATGGCAGAGCAGTTAGGGAATTTGCCACATTATTATAAAAGAGAGAAGTGATAACTTTGCAGCTAAACACGCTGCATTTTAATTTACATAAAACAGGCCTCAGCTTGTAAATTACTACTAATTCAGACATCATCACTACACAGAACTGCCTGATATCAGACTACCACTATTCCTTCCATGGGGCCATTAGGCTTCTAAAACACTTTTAAAACCCAGATTGCTAATCACATACTTTAGATCTAAAACAGAGCCTTGTGTTGTCATTGCTGCACATTTTTCCTGTGAGTTATTTGAAATGATTACATCTAAAATCAAATAAGGACAGAAGTATGAGTTGTTTTCTCCCCCTCTCTGTTTTGACTGCATGTAGTCCTCTTTGCTACGATAGAAAACATTAAGCAAAACTTATTACATGTAATCAATTAAGAATTCAAGGTCTCTTTGCTATTCTTTGTCTCCCCAGCAAGGTGGAACAACTCTGCTTGTGGCTCTCTGCACTTTCTTTCAAGGGCAAATTGGCTTGAGGAAATCCTTTTTCCCAAAAGCTGGTTCCTAACTAAAAATGGAGCAATGGCGTGCATCAAGCCCATGTATCTTTATCTTTTTGAGATTTTGCAGTTTATTTTTGGCCTGGATCAGTTCAGTGACCCAGTTTATCACACTGTGGGTACCCGATTCCCCTTTCTGCTGGTATTTATAAAGTTCATCCTGAGGACCAGGAAACTTCCAGCGGTGGAAGTTTCTCCCTGAACTCTCCCAGATCCCCATACACCTTCTTTTCTCTAGCCACATTAAGCTTAGCAATAGTTGAAAGCAGTAAGGTCATGGGTATTGTTTGTAAAAATCCTCCTCTTTCTCCCTGGCAGTTGCCACCTTTGCCTGTGCTCAAAGATGGTTGTGTCTTCACAAAGATGACAAAAAGTTTTGTATTTATTTGAGAGCTGTGGTAGCCCAGGCTGCATGGAAAATTAGTGTCTGAAGGTCTAGAGATAGCTAAATTAAGTGAACAGCACAAAGGGTATTAAAAGCCCAGGTTAATCAGAAGAAAACTGGAAACTGTCATTAAGTAGAGTAATATTAGCAGTGAAACCAGATATTGCCAACACAGTTTTCAGGGAGAAAAATGCTATTTTCCACATGACAATAACTGTTTACCATGCAGATTGGTGTCTGACCTACTTCTCAGAAAAGAAAGTTAAATATCTGGGTTTATTGAAAAGTAATGACTTTCAGCTTTCCACCTGCTGAATTGACTTGGAATTTCAGATTTGGCTTCTTTCTTTCTACAGAGCTGTCAAATTACAGTATCAGGTAAAACATGAACAGACTGGCTGGCTGCTTGTGTAAAAGGAGATGGATGAAAAGTTTGGCTGATGTTTTCACGAGTGAGTAGTGGTAGTTTGCCACTTTAGTTTTAGGAAGCAGACATTCCTTATGGGACTTACCGATATTCTGAGGGCTGGTGCTTAACAGCCTTTATACACAGCACATACAACCATTATTACTGACTAGTTATTAAGATTTTAGCCTTTGTGGATATTTCTTTATCTTTCTTGATGATATCCTGCTTCCCATTTCCATCTAGGCCTCAAAGTCATTTACAGTATTATGATCAAAATTTATTTCCATGGGATGTTCAGATGTTAATTAACAGTGTTTCATTTATATTCCACATTTCCATCCATGAATTTACCAAGCTCCATTTTAAAACAAGTTGAGTTATATGCCCACATATTAATAGAGTTTCCCAGAATATTACTGCTTTCAGCAACAAACCTTTAATAATATGAATTCCTCAAAAAACATAAATTCAAGTGGGAAATCTGCCTTCTCCTCCTATGGGGCACATACACCACAATCTTTACAAACTACTTGAGCATCACTGAAATAAAGTTTAGTGTTTGGTCCATTCCCTTTCAGATGGCACCAACTTCCACTGTCTTTCACCTGTGTGGGAAATTTCTTGCTGAAATACCCTCAGCCACCTGAGAAACAGAGTTGACTGATCAATTTGAGATCAGCATCATGTTTTGAAAGGAGTTACTGTGGATTGTCCAGCTGGAAGCTGCTGGCATTTGTGGTTTGGAGTGGATGTGCTTGACCTAGCGACAGGTACCTAAAAAATGAGTCCATTAATAAATAAACAAAGCAGCTGACCCAAGCAGCACCCCCCTCCATCAGGCTGCTGAAGATATGCAATGTGCTCCCCTGGTAATTGTCAGATCCACCCTGCATCTCTTATTTATGGGTTTCTATTGAGTGTGTTAGATTGCACACTGCAATCAATTGAAATCAACTCCATTCATTGCATTAGGCTAACTTTATACTCTTAAAACCAATTTTAAATATGCATCCCTGTGCAGGCACATTAAAAATGTCAGGCAGCCACACCATGCTGACATTTGAAGACATCTGCAGAAAACCATAGAGGAAATTTATATCCAGAGGTAAGATGGGTTTCCATTTTCTGATAAAACTGTGCTGTCAGGGGAAGAGGAAAGGAGGGAGGGGTAAGGATCAAATTGAGTTTCAAGGATCAAACTGAGTTCAGGGCAGATGCTGGAGAGACAACGATGTTTCATTTGGCAGTAGGTGCACAGGACTGACAAGGAAACACAGAAACTCTTGTTTAACTCTCAATTGGTGCTTTGTTTATCCACCATGTGAGGGTGTGACCTTCCAGAGGGCTGTGAGCTGCGAGGCTGAACGCTGCTGCTCATCAGCTCATAGCTGGGGACTGACCCCATGTAGGAAGAGCTGCACACAAATGACACCACAGACTGTTGCACACGACTTAAATCAAGAATGAGACCAAAGGAATTCAGTAAAACACAGAACACTTTAGGAGCCTGAAAGAGGGTCAGTGCATTACAGTCTAAACTCCGACACAATTGTTCTGCCAGCCAAAGAGGTGACGGCAAAGAACAAATGAACATCGCTCTGCCAGGAGCATTTGTGACATCATTCATCATTTCATCCTGTTTCTAAACAACACTAGGGCCAGTGGCAGTGTTATTGCTAAAACAAACTCAGAAAATTGCTAAAAACAGCCTATTTCTACTGAAATACAGAGGAATACTCTTCTCCTGTTTCCACTAGCAGAAGATTGGGATTTTCTGTAGACACATTATAGGGTTGAATCTGAAAGATTACAATAACTACCTTGTACTTAGAACAAGAAACACCTTTCTGTTGGCAACATTTAACATTCCAACTCCCCTTGTCTAGAAAAGAGCTTGTAAAAAACAATGAAGTGTTTTTGGAAGCAATTATAGAAAAAAGGAACTAGAAATTGTGAGGGATTTGAGAATTACTAGAAGTTTTGTTAGTAATCAGAACTTCCAATTTTCTTGTCTTTCTAAGGGCAGTTTGAAAAACAGATACAGGAGTAAGCCAGAGGTTGACCATGAAAAGTATGTAACTGGATTTTTTTATCCTATCAATATTTTATCAATATCCTATCAATATTTTATCTTATCGATATTTTATCCTATCGTTATCCAGTCAGGTTGGAAAGTGCTTTTACAGAGGGGCAGCCTCTGCATGGATTTGGGTATCAGGCCATCCCAAAGTCTTTATTTTGAAAAAATGCCTGGATACAATTTCCAGAAGTTAAAATCCTACTAGGCATGAGGCCTGATATTATCCCCATGTTCAAACATATTGAAAAGTTAATATATTTTTTTGAATTATAGAAATAATGTTCAAGTGAATAGAATCTGGAATAAAGAAGAAAAGGAAGAGAAATGAGATCCGTGGAAATTCATGAACTAATGTAAAGAGATTTTCTTCTTGCAAATGAGCATATATGATAGAAACATATTCGAGGAATATTAATGAATAAAATATGCACTTGAGAAATATCTGTCTTTTCTACGTGATGTAATGATGGACAATAACAAAGCTTCAGCATTTTGAAGGAAACTGGAACAACAGCTCTGGAGCTTGCAGAATGCATTTTAGGAGAAAACGCAGTTTCAAATAAGAACAGAGCCCACAGCACAGCTAATTTCTTGGTGTGCAGGAATTGAGTGGAATTTCCTTCATTTCCTTAACACCACCTTTAACAAGAAATTCCTTCTAAGGGGAAGAAGAACATTCTGGCCTCTGAGCCCTAATTATAGTCTCTGGGAGCTGAATAGGTTTTCCTAACCCTAACACAAACCTCTACCAGCCAACAAAGCACACCAACTCTTCCAAAATCCATACTCTGTTTTAAAATGTTAATATTGAATGGGCTTCGCTTCAAGGCTCAGTTTCACACTATCAGTATAGGTCCAGTCCAGACTTGTTCCTTTCTGAAATTTTTCTGAAAATGTTATTTTCTCATGTCTTATGGCCTTATTCCACATGCTTTGGCTGAGGAAGACTGCAGGTGAATTCTCACCCTGAAGTGTCCCTAACCCTCAAAAGAAAGGCTGTGGAGATCCAGCCCTGCCCTGAAGCAAATCTTCATCCTTACTCTTCCAGCTAAGCAAGGGTTGCCAACCCTAACCATGACTGACCCAGCTGGAAGCTGATCCTTTCCACCTCCAGAGGGGCAGCAGCTCTGAGCTTTGCATGCCACTGATGCAATTTTCACTCTGAAGGCTCTGTTTTGTATATCCCAGCCCCTTTTCACTAGTTAAACAAACTGGGTATTTCGCTCATGAGAGACAGACACAACCACCTGAACTAGTTGACAGAATTAAGATTTCTACAGTTTAATTAGAAACTGCATGTTTCCTACTTGAAGTGGAACTAGAAGTTTGTAATTTAGGAATATATGAATTTTTAAAGGAAAGGATAAGGTAGGAGTTGATAGTAAATGTGAAGCTGTAATTAAATTTTAAAATATAACAATCTTGCTAAGGGGCAGGAGTGAAAGTATACGAAAAAAGCAAGTGCTACAGGAAAAGGAATTCAGTGCTGTGCTGTATGCAAAGTCATTGAACAATAGTTTTGTTTGACAAGTTCTTCTCTTTTTTTTTTTTTTTTTTTTTTTTTTTTTTTTTTTTTTCCAAAGAAATGTCACCCTTAGAGTCTCTAGGTCTCTGCCTCAGCCTTCTCCAAACTCTCTGCCGTGGTTTTCCTTAGATTGTAGCAGATTCTAGTGCGTGGAAAGGAGACATATAAACAACACTTTTAATTTCCCAAAACTTTCAACAGGTCAGAGGAGTCTGGGTTGCTTTCCATGTGTAGAGGGTGCCCAGGGAGCAGGAATTCATAATCCTTGGGAAATGATGGTGCTGCTCAGGGCAGACTCTGACAGGGAGATTTTGTCTAAAGCTGTGCTTAGAACTGCAGTGGGTTTCCAGCTCCAGAGAAGTCTGCACTCATCATCTACAGCACCAGCTGGAATTATGTGTGATGCTGAGACCTGACCTGAAAGATCAGGACTGAGGCTCTTAGACTGATTTTATGCACATCAGCTGCAGCTCCTCCTCATGAATCCCCAGCTATTATCAGGAACAGGTCAAAGGTTTCATTATCCCAACACAAGTGAAACTTTAAATATATCTATATTCACACACAAGGCTTTTCTGTGATTGATCTGTTCATTGTTTAAAAACAAGAACCAGCACTGTTTGGCAGCTGGAGAAATTATGGCTAGCAAAGGGAAAGCAGGTTCTCTGAGGCAACACAAAAGGTCAAAAGAGGAAGACAAAAAGGAGTAAAATGCAGAAATTGAAGGGTCCCACTCAGAATATTAACAGGTTGAACCTCTTTAAGCAGTCTAAAGCTGTTTGCATGAAGCTGCTGCATTTAAAAACAGAGAGAAATACTAGATACAAATCAGGATGGTTTCACCATGAAAGCCTGAGATATCTTCAGGCACTGAGTAAGTGACTTGTTACAAGTGCACCAGAAATGCACAACTGTTTCTTCCAGAAATTTGAGGAAATTGGTTACAACATGCATAAGGAATGACTTTTTTAAAGTAAACATGTGAAGACAAATTATCCTTTTGTGTAATTTCCCTGATGAAGCTTCTTAACATAAGAGAAAAATTGATCCATGCCTGAAGAAGACAAGATTTCTGGAGTTTTACCTTGTAAAGTAGCTTGTAGCTTGGAGATCTGAGTCCTGAGGACGGAGGTTATCATACACATATTTCAGATCCTGGATGCTATTCAGCTCAGGCAATCCTGCATGCAGCATCTAAATGTAAAGTAATATTAGATTATTAGTCCACTGTTCTATTGAAAAGAAATTTAAATGAAACAGGCCTAAGTGAGAGAAGAAAGGTTTTACACCAAAACAGTCTTATAAAACAGTTTTGCTGATCTGAAAAGTGGTTCTGATGCTAGGGCAATGCCTGGAATAATAAAGTGAATATACTGCATTGTAAACCTTCACACTGAACGAGACGTGGGTCAGGATCAATGATCCATTGTAGTTATTTATTTTCTCTTCTGATACCATAACCTCAAGGTGTGCATTGCTAAGCCTCCTTCAGATCCTTCTAATGGAGATAAAGGGAAGGTGACCAAATTCAGCCACCTGAACAATAGTAACCACATTTCTTTGGTTGTCTTAGCCCTAATTCAATTTAGCACAACATCATCCTCTCATTTGTAACTCCTGCTTCCACCAGCACTGCTCTGGGCTCCCCCTGCCAAGGGATCACAAATTCACTCCCTTTACAGTCAGAGGAGGAGAAGAACTTCTTCAGACACTGATCCATGGCAGAGCCCTGGGTGGGCAGTGAGAGATGCCCTCTGGAGCAGGTGGCATTCTCCATGTATGAGGGACAGAGCTGTTCTAGTTAGCCAGATTAGATTCCAAAACCAAATAATGCCAATATTCCCCTAGCAAAGTAAAATCTTGAGGAGATTAGACAGCTCAGTGTGGCCAATTGCCCATACAGCTCTCTCCAGGTATTTTCAAATGTCAACAACAACAATAAAATTTGCTCACTTCAAAACCTACCGATTTTTTTCTGCAATCACAGCAAGTTGGGAGTGATGTCTTTTTTGTGTGTAATGCAGAAAAACATCCCTCCTTCAGATTGCCCAGATGGAAATGTAACTGAATTTGCAGCCACTACTGTGTATTTTCCATTGATATTTATGTCTAGCTCAGACAGAAAGACCCACTGAGTTTTTCAAGTAACAGCAAAGTAAAAAGGAAGCACTGATTTTATTTTAAGGTTATTCATTCAAACATTCTCAACATTTATACATTTTTTTTTTGGCATTATGAGGAAAAGCTTCCTCAGCCCATTCCAGGCTACCACTGGACAGGCAGATTGCTATCTTGACTAGCAAGGAACAGAGAGACAGAAAGCTCAATGAGGTGAATTAAAGTGGGTTGACAGCAGGGACAACAACAATATTCAGCACTGAAGGACACATGATGCCATTTATCATTATACCTTCAACCCATTTATAAAAGATGATAACTTCTGCCCCCTTTGGATTTAATAAAAAAATGGTTGTTGCATAGGCAAATTAAGCTCCTTGCCCTTCATCAGAAAAGGGAGTGATAAAATCCCTTTTAATAACTTTCTCTATTTAAAAAAAAAAATCATTATTAATGGAATTTGCATTTCTTTAAAGTAGTCAGAAGGTGTTTGTGTCCTGTCATCACCCTCTTTTTAATAGTTCACACCAAATCTTTAAAGAAAGCAAAGCTGATGAACTACAGGCATTTACACAGCTGAACTCTGCCAGAAGACTCTTGGGTCTCCCACAGATGTTTCTGCTTTTCAAAGTGATGGAAACGTCATGGATTATTTCTTACTCCCAGTAGCAAATGTCAGTAAAGCTTTAGAAACATGCTGCTCACCACCAAGAAATAACATTAATTCCCAAACTGGGCCAAAAATCCCTCAATTTGTTCATAATCATGTTTGCTAGAAACCACTAATTGTCACTGATCACCCAGGGTACAGTTTACTATCCTGTGAATATTCTGTGCATTCAGTGTAATAGTCTGTGAAGTACTCTGTTTTTTAGTCTTATTTTAAATTTTTTTTGAACCATGTTTTACAAATAGCATCTGGGAAAACAGAATGTGGGAGTAGAATTAAAGATTAATGATGCAGGTTTCCAAACTGGGAGAGAAATCTTAGACTTTGACTGATAAACTAATCACTGCTTATTTGTATCTTATCTCTCCATGATGAAATCTGAAATTCTGTATGGAAATGAATTCAAAGTGGAACTTCACAGTCTGTTATTTTTTCCAGAAATGACCCATGGAACTGAAACATTTTGATCTTTACAGTTTCTGCACATTTCAAGTGCAGAAACAGACTCACCTTTCCAAATATTACTGGCAAAATCTTGGTACTCCCAAACTGGTCTTGTTTAACTCCTTTTGCCATGAAGAGCTCATGGATGGGGTGTGAGTGTGCTTCCAGTTATATTTCAATTATGAAGTGCAACACAACTGGCTGAGCTGCAGCCCACTGACAAATATTAAGACACATCTGGATGCTGACTTTTAGCTCAGCTCTATTACCTCTGCTACAAGATCAGCAGAAACAAAGATGCAGCAAGTCCTGAATACAGACAAACCTGAGCTTTGGGCAGGCAGGGATAGTTGTTTCAGAGCTGCTGCTAGGAGCATTTTCCTAACAGGCTCTCTATCATCCCAGGGCAATCTGACATCACAATCTCTGCTTCTTGCAGAAAGAAGGACAAGGAGATGGGCAGGAGATGGGGCTTTATTTGCACCACACAGTTTTAGGCAGCCTGTTCAGAAATGCAGGCATGACTGCTGTGGATGAGAGAACAGGCTGATCCTGAGCTTTCCAAGAGGCTCTTTAACTTGGACAGGATCTCCTACAACATCACCCTGCACTGCTTCCAGAGGAAAATCGTGCTTTATGATGGGAATGCAGTTTTGTTGCACCTTTGGCTACTAAACAGCAAGTTCAAGAGATCTGGAGTAATCCTTCCTGCTCCATAGTGGGGGATTTCTCACTAAATCACTGCATGAGACTCCATGGACAAGATGAAGAGGCAAGGGGAGAGATTCCTTCAGTTTCTGTCTTCCACCCCCACTGCACAAGTTGGAGATGATAAAGTGGTGTTTACAGAGCAACTTTTTGGCTGTACCCCAATCTCAGCAGCTCTGTTTATAAGGCCATGTAGGCTTTTTAATGCATAAACCACTCCCAGAAATTTTGGATTGATATCTTAGCCAAGCATCTCATCAAATATTAATATGTAATGTAATACATATGTAATATGGATTACATTATATATATGTACTATGATGTAATATTCTCTTTGTACCCATAAAGGGTAAAATCATTAACCTTTCCCACACAGGTAAATAAAGGCATAAATCAGATATGGAACTTCCCACAGCACAAATCAATCAGTAATATTTACTGATAAAAACTCCTTAACAAATCTATACAAAAGAATTTTAAAACCTGTGTCAATATGGGCACTGCTCTTTCTTTCCTGTGTTTGCCATCCTGGGAAGGGACTGTGGAAATGTGCAACCCTCACATACAAAATTTAGAATTTTAAAACCTGTGTCAATATGGGCACTGCTCTTTCTTTCCTGTGTTTGCCATCCTGGGAAGGGACTGTGGAAATGTGCAACCCCCCCATTCCAAAGGCATCACTGCAGTGCAGGTGCTGCTAAGTACTGTCACATCACTCACCCTGTGTAACTATTCAGCTTACTTTGTCTTGTAAACACGAACAGGGATGGTAAATGAAGACCTAGGAAAAGGGCTGAGTGACATTCCTGAATGCAAGACTTTTACCCAGCTTCTTTTGCATTTTTCTGCTATTTTTTAAAAAACAATGCATTATAAAATGGAAAAAGCACCAAGCAGCTTAGCTTTCCTTTTCCCAGAAATTATTTCTGAAAGTGAGCAGCTTCTTTGCACAGGAAAGTGCAGCACCTGGGCACCTGATACCTCTTAAATCAAATCTACTGAAGGGAGCAGAGAGGTGGTGAAAGGGAAGAGAACCCTGGAGGAAATTGATTTTTGGTTTCATCCTCGAGCTCCTTACCATCTCTAGCAGGTTCAGGAGTAGCTGGCTGTGTTTTCTGACTATATTATAAGCTCGACAACAAAGCTCCACAAACTCCTGAAAACGCTGTGGGTTTTTTCCCCCCTCTGTTATGAAATACTCCATCTCTGATGTGAAGATGAAGGGAGCTCGGTCCCTGGAAAAGAGAACAATTACCTAAGAAATTTCACCCAAAATTTCTAATCATGCAAGACAGTTAATATTTGTAACTCATTCTTCACATTTGTGTTTTTCAGTATTACATTTCTCATTATTTCATCTCTCCCTTTTCTCAGGGTGGAAATCTCTATTGCTCTGTCTGACCAAGTGGGACAGAGACAGGTTTGACAGCAAGAGTTTCCAAGTGAGAAATCCAACAAATGAACAAGTGTTTCCTTCTGGCTCTTTCTTCTTTTCTTTTTAAACCCTCATTGCTTTAATTTCTTGACTCCATCCTGAAAGTGAATCTGGAAATGAGTTCTCTCTTCCTATTGAAATATTTAAAAGCTGTTGTTGTCAAAGAGAGTGGGTTAGAAATATCGACTCCCTACTAGGCAAGAAGGGAATTTAAGAAAAAACCCTACACCTCCACAATCCAACAACAAGAAAAAACCCCAAGGTATGATGCTATCATTAAATATGCACCATTCTGAAGAGATATTTCTGACTCAAGTTCAAAGGGAATATAAACAAATTGTCTTGTTTTCCTTACAGTAACTCTGTGTTCACCCTTGGGTAAATAAGGTGCAGAGTCTGACTACATGGCTTGCCTTTTTTTCTTATCACCAGCACAGTTTGTGGCTATGGCATGCTATTGCAGAAGAAAAGAGATTAGCCAGGTTTCTCCTAACAATCCTATCATTCAGTAGTTCCAGAAAGGCCTGATAAACTCCATCCTCACAGAGAAAAACCTACTGCAGTGATTTACTCATCAACACTGTACAGAGAACCATGTAAATACATCAGAGCTCTCTATTCCAAGGCAATATACAGTGTGTTACCCCTTAACTCAAAATTTTAAATAAACTCAGTGTTCTTAGTAAGTTAAAGGCAGAAATCAATTTCAGGATGTCTATTTCTTCCTAAAACCTCAAACATGGGCTGAGTCAAACCATTGCTTCCTGATGCATTCATAAATGAGACAGATGAGCTTTCCCTCCTCTTCCCATAAAAGTGCCTGCCTTACTTTACTGCAGGAAGAAAAACAAGTTGTTGTGAGATTATAGGTTACAGCTGGAAATTTGAGTCACAACAAATGCTCAGGTGGCCTTCCCAGTTCTATGTTTGGAAAGGCTTCCATGACAGCCAACACTGAATCCACATCTCCCATGGTTGTCTTTCACCTCCAAGCAGTGCAGGCCACTAGGGTGGTTATAAAAAAGTACATTATTTAATTCAGCAAAGTACCACTAGGCATGATGAAGGTCCACAATAAAAATTCTTACCCTTGACATTATTCTGTATGATGCAAATTGGGAGTTCACATTTGGGTTATATTAAAGGGTTACATTAAAGTGTGACTCTTGCACAGTTACTCTGTAGTTTTGTGCCATAGATCTCAAAGAGCTACAAACCTGTGTCTGTTACTGATTTCTAAAAGTTCATGTTTGCCCAGAACCTTCTTTCACTCATTCATTTGTCTTTTATCTTATTCTTTATCAGTGGTATTTAAAATAGACATTAAGTGTTAAATAAATTAATACAAATAGAATAATGAAATTCAATTTGCTGAAGCCCATAGGAAAGAGAGATAGAGAATATTATCAATGCTAACATCTTGATGTATATGTGGACAGAAGGCCAATCTAAATCCTGATTTGAAAGCATTTTAGCATCTTGAGAAGATCTAAACCCCAAATCTCCAAATTTCTTCTTAGGCTAAAATATTCCAAGTAAAAAAATTACCGCTATAAATACGATGCATTTTGTTCAAAATTCATATTTGATTTCTGATGTCCAGCTGTATCAATCACACCAGGAAAACACAGTCCTTTCTGAGCTAGTCCAAGTCTCCCACACTGAGCTACTTGAGCTGAAAATAGATACTGCAATCAGGAATTACTTTACTGGAAGAAATACAGTGTTTAACATTGCTGGGTTGGGCTGTGGGCCAACGTCCCCATAATGTAATGACTGCAACATTAATCATTTCTCTTATTGTTGTTGCTAAAGGATCTGTGTGAACACACAACTGATATTTTAATATTTACATTATTTATAGATTAATTTTACCTGTGGGATGACTGAAAGCAGTTTTACAAGGTTCTTAAATTTCTCAGTATCTTTTGTGAATATGTTCTAGGGCATTAGGCCAGTCCTCCCTTGTCAACATGCAAAATATGATGTAGGAATTAGATTTCTCCAGTTCTGTTTAAGGTCTTTTGCTATCAGAGCCTCTCCCACAAGGTAAACCCTGCAAAACCTGGATGATGAAGCTCCAGTAAATAAACTGGCAGTTCACAAAGGGAACATTTTGCAATGTAAATTAAAAAAAAAAAATCAAAAAATTGAGAATATGGGAAAATTTTTTAGAGCATGGGAAACAAGACCCACTAGAAGGAACAGCACGGCCATGTCCCACAATAACATTATGAAATAAAGTTTCAGTGGGAAGAGACACTTACTCCCTGAACAGAACATAAAAGATTATGGAAAACCAATTGACAGGATGAATGTCTGTGCACAGATGTAAAATGTTCCTTGCTGCTTCCACAAACTCCTTTGGAAAATAATAAACCAGAAGGGAAAATTTTCCAGCAAAATCACAAACAACCAAGTCCAATCACTGTCCATCATGATGAGAAAATTTACATCAGCAAATAGAAGCTGTTTTAGCCTCTAGAAGGAGAAAATCAATGAGTGCCCTGTTGTTGCATGTACCAAACCCCGTGCAAATGAACCTCAGGCTGGTGCAGTTCTGAATTTCTGTATTTAAATCAGAACACCTTTAACAGGCAGCCTCTTCTGGGGTACATTGCCAAGAACACATTTTATTCAGAGGATGAGCTTTTATTCAGGGGATGAGCAGTGCATCCAAAGACCTGGTGACAACAGCATTCACCTGGACCTCTATCACAGAGCTTGCTCACATGAACTTACCTAAAAGTTACAACCATTAAATACTTCTTACCCAAAGCACCCCTCAAGATCACAGCTAATGCCTATAATACTGTACATGCATGAGATGTTTGATGACCACTGACTGTGTAACAGCCAATGGGACAAGAGCCCTCTGACCTAAAATCTGTATTGATGCAACTTGCTGCCTCCACCAAACTGAAGAAGTGCCTGGCATCAGTTAAAAAAACCTGCTGTGATAAAGTACTTCCAAGTAAAAGCCTTTCACCATATCTCTGTAGACCAAAAGCCTCTTTTTTCTTATTTATGTTGTGCTAAAGAAATATGGAATTGAAGCATTGTTGAAAGACCTCTATGTGTAATTGCAATATCTGGTACCATTATTTTTAGAAAAGAAAAGCCTCACTGAGAGAACTAGTATGGCTTGAGATCGAGCAAAGATGTACAGCCAATAACCCCCCAAAAATGATTAAAGCTACCTTATCACATCTTACCTACCCTTTTCTTTCCTTTTTTCTTCTCCATCCCCCCTAAAGCCCTAGATGAGATTAATGAACCCTTTGGTTTTATAGTAGAAATCAGTCAAAAAGGCAATACTCTTGTTTATGACAGAGTCTGCAGTCCTGGACGTTAAAGACTTTACTATGGCTGAGACAGAAGAGTTTACTCAAGTAATTTAGTGAGAAACATGGCTAACTCATGGTGGGGGGGTTATTATTTTTTTGCTTTTTTACCTCCTTTTTTTTTTTTTTTTTCTTTTAAAGATTTAAGATTTTCATGGGAATGCATTTTGCAATTCCTCTGGAGATTATGAATGTTTGGATGATAAATCATGAGAGGGGAAAAAAGAAAGGAAACCTCAAGGAAATGAAGAGATCACCACACAAAAATAAACTTGGTCTGGGGTGATGGGAACATCTGCTGGGACTTCACTGTGGGCTAGAATTATGCTGCATTCCAAGAAAACCAGTAAGGGCAGCAGGAATTGATAGGAAGCACTAGATGTAAAGTGATAAACAAAGCTTGTAAGGTCAATGATGGTTTTAGTTTCTCCTACTCTGAATCTCACAGTACCAAACATTTAAGAATGACACACTGACTTCTTTTTATATTAAGCAGGAAAAACATATGAGATAACCAACAACAAATGACCTTTGCTCTGATCCAATCTAATCTTCCCAATAGTGCACTTATGGAAAAGTCCAAATCACAGTCATTAATGCAATGAGATAAATCTGCTGTAGTCCAAGTTTTCACATGGACAGTGTGTGAGAAGCCACACAGAACTCTTTTCAATTTAAAAATCAGCTGCTCAGCAGCAAAGCCCCCCATATATTCCCTGACTGCTTTAAAATAATTTTGTCTGAGTCAAGAGTAACTGATAATATTCAGCATGACCATGTGGAATTTAGATGCATCCAATAAAATAGGAAAAGCTTTTAGGGAGTGCTTGACTGCTGACATCCTTTGCAGCAAAAGCCAAAAGCTTGTTGAAGAACACAGAATAAATGAACATGAGTGCTTATTTCTCTAAAGCCAAGTGAAAATATTTAATCACAGTAATCATAGACATTTGTAGACACAGTAAAAGCCATAATCAATGGCACTCCTTTTATATATTTAAATAATGAAACAGGGAACAACCACACAACACAATTCATCACCAGCAAACATAAAGAAATATGCCTGGGCCACAAGAGATACTCCATTTTTCTTCTTATCAGGAGAAGATTATAAACATGCTTCTGGCATTCTTATTTAGCCTATTCTCAAAGATTTTTTATGATAGACTTCTTTTCCAACCTCCCTATCAAATTTCTCTTTCAGGATGTTCCCTCATAGCATTTTTCCCTAATGCCTAAGTCTTGCTGTGCTTTCATCTTATTAATTCTTGCTCTTTCCTAAGGGGAACATGAACATCTTCCTTACAGCAGCCTCTCAAGTATTTGCAGACTGTTACTATGTCTTTCCTCAATCTTCTCCAGAAAACTGCTTCCACCTCTTCTCACAAGTCTTGTATTTCAGATGTCCAGTGATTTTAATTGCTTTTTTTCTGGACTCCTTGTAATTTCCCTGGGCTCCTTATCTCTGTTTTTCTAAAAGTAAAACATTAAAAATATTCCAGAGGAAGCTTTCCCTGGAAGTGCAAAGTGAAACAAAAGGATTACTTCAAATTTCAAACTTTTCTAACCGGTATCTTATCATCAACTCATATTTGGCTGTGCTGCTAATCCAAACTTTCACCACAACCAAAACCTCATACAAAGGGCCTCTACCAAAAAAAAAAAAAAAAAAAAAATGAACAAACACATTCTCTATCCCATCATAATGATTATTAATGAAAAAACTGAAAGATGCCACATATAAAGATGTTCCCCTTAGTATTTATTGTTTTATACCCTGCCAAAACTTGAAAGATGTCACTCAACTGGAGTGAGCCACCAGTATCATGGTGGCACTTGCCTGTGAGGAGAGGCTGAGGAACGTGGGCTTGTTTAGCCAGGAGATAAAAGCTTTTCAAAGGGGATTTCCTTGGATCTACAGGAGGCTCTAAAAAAGATGGATCCAGGCAACAATACGAAAGGAAACTGAACCAGCTGAAGTTCTGACTTGTGATAAGAAAAAAAAAAAAAACAGAAAACCAAAAAAAAAACAAAAAAAAACCAACAAAAACCAAAACCCTGACTATGAGAAAAAGTAAATATTGGAGCAGGTTGCCTTGAAAGATTATCTTGGGAGGTTTTAAGTTTTAACTGGACATAGCCTTGGGTAAACTGGTTTGAATTTAGTACTGACCTCATTCCCATAACACAGAAAGATTTCTGAATGCCCTGAGCTTCCTTGGCTTGAGTAACTACATGTCCTGGACTATCAAAACTTGCATCTAATATTTTTTAACCTACATTTTTTTAAACTAAATTATCAGGCCTATAACAGTTTACTTGATTTTAACTCTATATTGTGCCATTTCTGTTGCTGTTTGAGGTACCTACAGCAAGAAAAATTTCAAACTACAAATCTGAAGTCTCATTTCTGATTGCAGTTTTACCAACAGTATTTTTTATATTATAGATATATATTGTTATAATATATTTTTTTATATTATATATATTTATATAATGTCTACCTTTAGAGGAAGAAATATTAAACTAGAAAATTTCCTGGATTCCTTAGGTAGCTAGTTCTTACACTGTTATGTCCTTATTTATTCATTAGATTAATTCTTCTTATGTATATCAAGTTTGCTAATATTATTTTTTACTATCACAGCCTCAATGCTAGGTCTTCAGTCAAATCACTGTATTGAACATGCTCACTATTTTGATCAGCCATAAAAGAAGCATTCCACACACTGGACTGTCCTATTCTGAAAGATTTATGTGCTCCTGTCAGTAACTGAATTGGTGCCATCGAGATTTAGTCATGTTTAATGGACATAGCTTGAAAACAAGCTGTAATCCTCACCTAAGCTAAGGGCTCTGGTTCATTGTCCTGTTAACATGGAGTTTCCCCTGCAAACTGAGTCAGAGCAGCTGCTCACTTGTGCCCCTCTGCCTGTACAGAGTGCAAGGGAACGTGACTTTACTGAAATCCCTTTCTCTGTGGGTCAGTGGTGTCGGAACTCAAAATGTCCCTCAGACATTTTTGGAGGTTCCAGGCCCAGGTCAGAAGCATTTGAGACCCTGGCAGGCAGCTGGAAACAGCTGTGATTTTGGGTTTGAACCATGGAATGATTTACCAACCTTGCAGGAAGAACAAGAAGTAACAAAAGTTTAGATATTATAGTAGGAGTAGTCACAAAGTAGAGGGAAGAATTTTTGAGTGCTGTACAGGGGGGGTTTGGTTTTGTACATGGGGGTCAGAAGTTTTAAGGTGGAGGGATTTGGGCCTGCCCTGTCCTTCCTCTTTCTTCTTCCTTACCTCCGTGTTCTTGGTGATTTTGGCACTCACAGATTGGTTTAGAGTAGAAAAGCACCATTTAATATAGGTAGTAGGTATTGGGGGAAAACTGTAAATATTTATCACATAATGTACCATATAAAAAATAACAGCAGCCAGGGGCAGGGGGAGAGAAGAAGAAGACACCAGACAGAGATGGTGTCAGGGTGTGTGTGTGCCTCTGCCTGAGCTGCTGAGCAAACTGCAGCAGCTCAAGAAGAAAATCTTTTAGATAACTTGCAATAAACAACCATGAGACCGAACAAAAAGAGACTACTGAGCCGTTCTTTGAAAGCATGGGTTGGAGGAGAGATTTTTCCACCACACGGAGCCACCCCTGACCTAGGGTGGTCTTCGACACAGTGGAAGCTGGTGAGTGAGTAAATCCCAGAGATTTGATCCCACCTGGTCTCATAGGATTGCTGTGCTGGCAGCAAACGTCACAGCTGAGACAGCCACAACACATAGAGGGTCCCCATACAATTTCAGAAAGTTTCAACGCATACAGAGTAACACCATACCCCATCAGCAGGCTGCAGCATGTGCCCTTCTTGCCCTGCAGCCCAGCCTTTCACAGCCCTGATGCTGATGCCCTGCACCTGTGAGCCCTCTGTCCCCTCTGGGGTTGGGCAGTGCCCCTGGGCACTCCATGGCTCATTACCTTCAATATCATTCACCTGTCCTGCACAGCTGGAGCCAGGCAGGGATGAGAATGGGCCACAGCCCCACTCCCAACCACCACAAACCCTGTGCCTACAAGTACAGGTAAGAGGGCTGGTGGCAGCTGAGCTCACACAGGGTCCCAGCTCCTTGGACAGACTCAGTTTTTGCACTGGAACCAGTGCAAAAAATTTTTCCAGTTTTTCTATCTGGAACCCTCCCACGGAGCAGGAAAGTTGGCAAAGCTCATAATGGAAGCACAGAAACTTGCTGGAGGCACCTCTGGATGGATTTCACTGCAATCCCCAGTTCTGCCACAGCACAGAATTTATTCACTTAGGTCACAGAATTTCAACCATTCCCTGCAGTTAGCTGGAAGATTCCTGAAAAGACCCTCCCTGAAAGAAGATCTGCTCTGCTTTAGGAACAGACTTGTCTTGAATAGTCTCAGACATTGTCCTGTTGCCAACACTGGCTGGTTAGGAAGGACCCCTGAGCTTTGAGCTGAGCTCCTCCATTCTGACAGACACAGCTAAAGCAGCCTGCACTCAGTCACCAGCAATGACTGCAAAACAACATCCAGGTGGAGCTCAACACTTTCCACACTGCACCTCCAATACCCATATTTGACAGTGCTCAGTGCAGCATTCCCAATGCCTTAGATACCATTTTCTAGGACTATCACATTTTCTGTGTTTGTTAGAGTTTATTACTAACCCTATTGATGAACCACTTAAGAGTTAATTCAGAAGGAGATTGCAGCAATTCCTCTTGTTAAAAGAGATTGTTGGACAATTGCTTTTTGTGTCCTGACTGGCCCTCAGTCCTGAAAAAGATTTTAAAACTGGGACCTAAAAGGTGCCTTAAAAGAAACAGAACAAGTAGGGTTATAAGCCTTACCCATGGAATATTCAGCTAACAGACCTTTTCAGAATGAGATGGATATTTAGAAAACACAGTAATAGATGGTTGCAGGGCATTTGTATATCACCAGGCAAAACAGAGAAATAAACCAGTGATGAAGAAATTGAATTGCAAAGAAATTCCTCAGGGCAGGGGATGAAATCCTACATGAATTAAATACATCAGCATGCTTTCCAGTTAAGGATGAAGGACAAAGGCATAGTGTGCAGAACAAGCAAAAGAAAAAAAAAAAAGAGGAAAAAAAGACCAAGAAACAGAGATTAATTTAAAAGTGCTTGATGTATACTTGACTGTGTATGAGAAGAGCTTCCCCCGAATATAAATGTATGCTTGAGTGCCTGTGAGAACAGCTCCTTTGAACATAAAAAAGTGTGTTTAGAAAGCTTTCAGAGAAAGGGGTGATACAATACAATATTTCTGATGGGAGCAGGGAGGAGAAAATACACATCCCTATGAATGGTTACACTTTGAAAAGGATAACAAAAAAAAAAAAAAAAACCATAATCAAAATGGACAGTGACCATGATGTCTTTTCTCCCTTTTCTTTCTCTTTTATTGTTAAATTTTCCGTCTCTGGAGCCATATCCTACAGAAAAATCTCAAGGTGGCTAATAGAATGAGAAGGAGGGAAGGGGAGAGAGGAGGAGAATTTGATAGGAAGTCACTCACACACCTCATGTGCAGCCAGACTCCCAAAGCACAGGGAATTCTGCTGGTGGCTCTGGAAGCATTGAGCAGCTTCTCCAGCCCACATGATTATTAACAGGAATATCTGATAGCTCCTTCAAGAAAGTGAAGACAGGAAAGCAGTTCATGCCACCCTTGGAGTGAAGGAAAGCCAAGAAGGATGCTGAGAGTTGCAGCAGACAAGAACTGGTTTCCAGGAAAACTCATTTTAACAAGAAGAACAAGGCTCTTGCATGAACAGAATTGGATATGGTCAAATCCACACAGACACTGTATGGAAAAATAGTGCCTCCCTTAATTGTCTGAGCACTTGGAAAAAAGATAACCAAAAAAACTGAAGATATGAAGTGGACAGTGAACATAATTTACTCTGATTTCAAAGCATTTCAGTTGAATTCCCTCCACAAGAGGCTATTGCTGAAAAAAACCCCAAAAAACAAATAAAAAAACCCAAAAAACAAAACAAACAAACAAACAAACAAAAAACCAATGAAAAAGGGAAAAGTACAGTTCAGGCCCAATAATTTGAGAAAGCAGCAGGCCAGCAAGAATAAGCCCCTACCCCTGAGGGCAGCCAAAGAGAACAGAGTGCATCTGAATCCCCTGACTGCAATTTGTGCTGTTCATGTGTTCTCAGACTCAGCTTGTGCTTTTGGTGTTCACTTTGGGACAACTAGAGACACTTTCAAAAGTGATGGATTTCTTCCATGATAAATTCAAGCCCCTTTAGGCCTCGTCACCTTGGAGATGATGCTGTTTCACCTACAGGTTTTTGTACATTTTTCCTCTTTCATTCTTTATATGGATGGCAGGATTTTTTAAACATCTGTATAATCTTGTTAAGATCATTTGGGCTACTGAGGTATTTTAAGTCACGAAATTAAATCTTTCCAGGCTTGCAGTCAGAGATTTTTGGAGGGTGGCATACAGGAAGGGCTGAAAGTGAATAGTGGCAAAGAATTAGGAGTTGCCATTTCACAGAAACCAAAAAATCCAGATCTATTATGTCAGAAAAATAAATATAAACTACAGATAATTAATTCTTAACACTGAAACCTTTCAACATCTAATACATGTTGGTACAGAATTTTCTGCACAAATTTAGAAAACAAAAATTGATTATGCTTTCAAGTTTTTACTTTCAAGTTTTTGACTTTATGTGAGTACTCTAAATAAAGTTTTAAAAGGGTAAAAAGCAAAAAGTAAGCTGTGTTATTCTCAAATTCTTCCTTCTTTCTCATTTTTCCTTTTTTAAGAAAAAAGAGAACAAAGCTTGATACAATAAAATCAAAAAATGCAGATAGAACTTACTTTCCATGTCCATATGCCATCATTTCTTTTTTAGAAAGAAATACCTGGAGATATTTTTTAAATCAGCATTTCTAGTGAGACATTAACACACATTTCAGGTTGTTAACACTATAAATGAAATGTGTTACTTTTAAAATAAAAAGAGGCACTACATTTCTATATACTCAGATGTTCTGAAATCCTTCTCAATATAATAAAACACCAATCTAGGAAGAAAGTGTGGGAAACATAATTTTCCCATATTTTTGGAACTTCCCTAATAACTGGAATTTCCCAAAGGAATAGTTAGGCTGCCTGTAGTAATTAACTGTGTAGAAGAAAACCAGCTTAGCAGATTTAAATTCTGGGAAAGCCATGCCAAGAGCCAGGATTAGTTTGGCAAAGAGACAGGAGGGTCTCTGTGATTCCGATCAGGGAAATGAAAAGGCCAGTGAGTGCTGGAGGTAATCAGGATGACTGGATATTTAAGAAAAAGAATGGACAGTGATGTTGTCAAAAGGTGGATTTGCAGTGTGCAAAAAATAAAAATTGGCACCACTTTGTGTCTTGCCAGCAAACCTCACACTGCACATCACTGATTGGAAAAGGATAGATGACAGAGCTGGGAGTGCCTGGGAGAGGGGAGGATGTGACTGACTGCTGAATTTTGGATTAGTTCACTTAGCACAGGATTTAAATAAATTTCTTGCTGCTTAATTCACCGAGGAAGGGATGTTTGAAAGGAGCTGGTCAGAACTGAAAGGAAGGAAACAAAGGTGAGCAAAGCGCGGCAGGTAAAACCATGAGCCAGGCACCCTCTTCCAAACCACTTGATCAGGACTGACCTAGTCCTGGCTGATCATCTGGATAGCATTACACCTCTTTATGTGTGAGTGGGTCTGAGATGATCACCACAGGACACTCAGTAGATAAGGAATATGGCAGTTATATGAAGAAATTAAACATGAAATATTCCTTCTTACAGTTTGAAGTATGCCTGTAGACTTGCCTGCTTTGGGGGAACGTAGGGTCAAAAATGGAGGCTGGGTTAGAGAATGAAAGGAGCATTTTTTTACTACTAGAAGAAGGTGTCATTCAGTGTGATTAAAAAAAATTAGAAAGATAAGATAATGAAATCTCATGGTTCAGTAGGAAAGTTCCCTATGGGACTTTGGGAATAAGTCTTCTGCCAAGATCTCTGTTATTATGCTACTGGTTAGATAGATCATAAGTCTCTCTCCAATACTCCTGAAATATTAGCTCTAGATGATGCCTCAGATTTAGCTTTTACATTTTTCAGATTCTATGCTGCTCTAGTGTGTGGGTCTGGGCTTCATAATGTGGGATGGTGAGTTCTCTGCACAGAGTAGGGAGACAAAACAATTCCTTCTCCAGCTGGGGACCAAGGACAAATGATCCAAATCTCAGGCCCAGGAGCACAAACAACGTGGGCTGGAGAGAGAAAAACAAGCAGGATGGGACTGCCTGGGCTAAAGCTGGAATGGGACAATGAACTCCAAGGTGCAAATGCAGCAGAACTGATCCCAGTGAGAGCCCCCGTGAGCGCTCGTGAATTTTGGGACCATTTTGGTCCATCTTGGGTGCAGCCCTGGCTGGGCTCTTGTGCTGCCCAAGGTGGATCCATGGAGGAGATCCTTTTAATAAATCCCTGCTTTATTCTGTAACTCTGTCCAGCCTCTGTTCTAGGGCAGCCCTCACACGGCATCATAGATCCAAGGAAAGATGGGTTATTAGTATTATTTAAAGTATTTACTACATTGTGAAGGCACATATAGAAAGAAAGTTTTAATTCCTCTTCCCTCTCATATCAAGAAGAATTTATTTTTGACTTGGAACCAAAACCGAGCATATTTATTGGATATCTTTCGAAGGTGAGGGCAGGAAGTAGAAAAGTTGACTAATCACCTTTTTATGGTCTTCAGTCAGGAATGCCAAAGTGAGCATGACTGGATGAATTGTGCCAGCTCCAACAAGTTCTCTGGAGACTCATAGTGGGTGTGACAGAAGAGCTGCAGCCCATGTGTGTTTGTGAACCCCTGGGCTGCCAAAGCTCTCCTGGCACTTCACTTCCCTCAGAAGGAGCACTCCACTCCACAGGATCTATCCTCAGGAAGATTTATGAGGAATTAGATTTTTGTAATGGCAAAGAGTACTCCCTGAGAGCAGGAAATGGACAGCTGTGGCAATCAGCTTGCAAAGCTCTATAAGGAATGATTGTTTTAAACACTTTGGACAGGGACTCCTTGTCTGTAACCCTTCATTGATCTGCACAGATTTCATTTTACACTCACACACAAAAAAGGTTTGTATGTGTGTAAACCCCAAGTAGAGGGATTTGCATCAGATGCTTTGCATTCTTTAAAGCTCCTATAGACCCCCAGAAATGTATATAAAATATCTACTATACAACACGCCCCAAGGGTCAGCACTAATAATTGTTAGGTTTGGCACCATTGTGCTGCTGTTTTTTCAATGTTATTTTAGAGTATGATATTCTGGGAGTGCAAAAACTCAAAAAAAAAAAAAAAACCAAACCAAAACTAAAAAAACAATCTAACAAGAACTCAAATAAAAGTGCAATATAAGAGCTATTAAAAAAAGCAGAGTCCAAAGCTGTTTCAGGAATTGCCTTGTGGGAATGAGTAGATACAACTAGCACTGAGAGCTTCAAATTTTGAGAGAACCTGAAGTCTGTGACCTGTCCTAATGTGATATCCCTGTGTTCCTGTGTTAGAAATGATGTTTGTTACATTTCATGAAGGTGCATGCAATTAATAAGAACAATAGTCATTAATACTGCATCACTAAAACGTTAATACTGTATCTGCTCAGTTTCTTCTGGGCTTGAGGAAAACAATGATTATCCCATGGTGTTTGCAACCTGCTCTTAGATGGGAGACCCAATTTTCCTAAGGAATCATGAGGGCATTCCATGAACGGGGGTCCTAAATGTGTGATTTTATTCTGTAGTTTAAAAGCAACATGCTGCACTGAGAAATGGAAAAAGAGGCTGATGTTTGTGGAAGTAACTATATTTTAAGTTTTCATAGATTTAATAAGAAGGTGTAGCATAACTGAGCTGTAAAACTATTGCTATTACATCATTTAAATTTGGTTGTTGTGTCCCCCTCCTGTTGATCACTCAACTAAGTAATTTTTTTATTTCTGTAAAATTACTACTCAAGGAAATTCCTGATAGGTTCCAACAGGAGTTTTGCTGTAGAGAAGGATGCACTCCTTGACAAGGAGTGTGCATAAGTATGTTTTTATTACTCTTATTTCTTCTTTTCACAGCCAATAAGGAGGATTAAGGGTGCATATCTTGAATGATGGATGATAATTCTAAGCACTGCAACTAAATCTTTTGACTGCCTGACTTAGAAGTACTTATTATCCTCATCAGCTTTCCTCATATCAATACTCCCATGCTGTTATGTCTGTCTAACACACTGAGATAGTATGGAGCAGGCAAAGGCCAGCTTAACCAAAAATAAAAAAAGAAAAAAAAAAAAAAAGAAAAAAAGGTAACAAAATTATCTCAAACTTAATTCTGATACTTATTCTGGAAATTTTCAGAAAACATTGATCAAAGACATACAGACACTACTCATCTTGTCACTAAAAGGGATCATTCATCCATTCTTTACTTACTATAACATCTCCTTTGTGTTTTGGACATACTGGCATTATCTTATCCTTATTCCATTTCAATTAATTCCTTCCTAAAATATTCACATTAGGAACTTGGATACATGATCACACTGTTTGATTTATACTTAGCATGACATCAAACCTGCAAAGGCAATCAGATATTTGCAAAACAACGCCTGGGATCAGTGTGGTTTGATGTGGAACTTAAAAAAATAATGAGAAAGTTTTTAGATTTGCACTCGGAGTCATAATTTAAATATTCTCCATGTCCATTTGGAAAATTTGGTTCCTTCTCTGAATATGGCAAGAAAGTTGTCAATTAGACAGATATATGGATTTGGATCCATTTTAGGAACCCTCCTCTGTTGGAAAAAAAAATGCAATGGACATCAGAATTCTTCTATTCTGGTCACTACTGAACTACATAATTCAAATTCCTGACCAAGCAAGGAATTACATTTTTCTTTTACACTGAAAAGGGATCTCCAACATATTTTAATCCTTTTCCAGTCATTCCTACACTTTTTAGAAGTTTCAAGAAACAACAAAAACATGTTGTTTTGGAAAATACAGGAAGAAAGCAAAAAGAAAGCATAATCCTGTTTGCCTTTTTTTTTTTTTTTAATGGGAGTTGATAAGGCTGTGAAATTTCAGACCACTGCTTTAAAGTTTGCTGTGTGTTACTATAGATACAAACCTTCTTATGTTTCCAAACATCTGTGCATGACCCAAAAATCTTCCAAAATCTATGTGGAACATGTGTCCAGCTTTTGTCAGCATTATGTTGTCACTGTGTCGATCACAGACTCCCAGGATGAAGGTAACAACACACCAGCCAGCACAGGAATAAAAGAAATTCCTTATGGCCTAGAGAGTAAAACAAAAGCTCTTACATGAAATAGCCAGATATATTTGTGATAAAGAATAAAAATGGTTTTTAAAAACAATAAAATATTTTTAAAATATAAAAAATAATATCTTTTTAAATGTTATTTTACAAATGCTATGCTTGTTGGTAACTTGGTAAACCTATTTAACCTATTAAAGTTTTACCAGGCAATTTTGAAAAGAGATTCATGAGACAGGTCTGAGTAGGAAAGATATAGAGATGGTACACAAACATCTCAAAGTTACAGCACAAGAACATTTTTATGCATGAGGTTTTCACCTCGTGTTCCAGAGATACCTGGAAGTCTACAGAAAACTTTAAGGCAAAAGGTGCTTAAGAATAAAAAAGCTTCTTGGCAGGAAGTTGATATTTTCTGTTCAGTGTTCTGCAGGCATATTGCAAAAACAACTCTTGGGAAATTATTTGCAAATGCACAAATTTAACCACTTGCTTTGCAAAGGGTGCAGGTTGTTCTACACCCACTGCACTGTTTTGTACCTACATGGATTTTTTTTTTTTCCCTCCAGAACTCAGTTCATGTCACATGAATGTAAATCACAATGTATACAATGTAATATAGAAACCCAAACCTGGTTATTTTAATTACCTGGATCTTAATGTTTTTTGGACAAAACCTACATTAGCCAAGGCAAATGATTATTTAGGCTTTCAGGAATTCCCTGTAGATGCAAGATGCCACCTGCAATAGCAAAACTTAGGCCACAGCTCGAGAGTTGGCTGAATTTTATGTCTAACTGTGCTACTTACTCACTTGGATGACCTTGGATAAAACACTTTAGCTTTCTGTGATTTTGTTCACCCAGCTGTAAAATGAGGATATTAAAGCTTGTTCTGCACCAGTTTTCTGAGCACCTTAGATCCAGTACTGTATGAGTAAAAAATTATGAAGGACTAAAGAGAAAGGTTCATTCACTAGCAAGCACAAAGGGAATGCACAGAAGTAATTTCATGCATTTCCTATGTAATCAGATCTGACTGCATTTTATATACTTAAAAAATTGGAAGAAATTGGGTAGGAATTTGTTTTAGAATATTCCACATGAATGGTATTGTTTACAAACAGCAGCAGCAGCAAGAAATCAAATGTTCACTCAATATATAGCAGTGCCTCACTTTTGAATTGAAATGTCTACACTTTGACCATAAAACTGCAAACATACAAACTTGTAAAAAAAACCTCAATTCTACACAGATTGCTCCTGTTTAATAGAATCAAATGATATATGAGGAATTCAAGTGCTCGTAGCCAAAATGTGGATGAGAAAATGCCTATGGAATAATTACAAAATTACTAAACTTTACCAAACATATTTATAATACACATCTACTAACAAACTCTATAAAAGTATTTCATTCTCAGAGTGCTAAATACTCAAAGCACTCCTTTAAATTTAAAATTTTGGTCCCTAATTTATCATTTGCATGGAAAAAGGATTATAAAAATTCTCCTAGAAACACAAAAATTGAAAATTTTTTCAGGGGCCTCAGAACATGCTTATCCAAAAAGAAGCTGATAGAAAGAAAGGAAATGATAGAAACATTTCCTTGGAAAACCTTTGCTTGTATAAATAAAATGTACAATTTTCTGGCTCATGCAGAACATCTAGGTTCACAAAATCAGATGACTATTATGAGATTCCATGAAAACAAGTGATATGAAAAGCATGAGATCCTGTATTTCAACTGTGACTAGGTGGTTTTGATAAAACAGCTTTCTGCAACTCTAGGTTGCAGAATGCATAGGTGCCTGATCATTCCTAAATACAGGAAATGTGCCAGGACTTGATATGGTTTATATAATAAAGAGAATTTAAAGAGCTGACCTAAAAAATAAAATTTTTTCCTGAGTTCAAGACAATTTCTATTTCAATTTCTCTTCACTTTGCAACTAAATTTCAAAACATCTCTGTGACACACGTTTATAGAAAATGTAATAGCATGCACCTGATAAAAAACAATAATTCCTTAGCTAGAGAGTGGCATTTAAGTGGATTCCCTGGTTTCTCTGCATGAGACTTGTTTGTCTCATGTCTAAGCCGCTCATTTTTGCTGCCTGCCGCAATTTAGTTCTTTTTTTGTTCCCCCATGGCATAGCATAAAATGTGTAATAAGCTTCATTATGATGTTACCTCTTGGTAACTTGATTCCAGAGGATGGTGATGGTGAAACCATTTTTTAATTGTGTTTTCTTTCAGTGGTCCTATCAGCCCAGACTCCCTGTGGATCTTCGCTAGTGTGGTAGCATCTGGCACCATCTGTACCAGCCCTAATCAGATGGAAAAGAGTTTGCATGAAAAATCCTCAACTTTAAAAACACAGAGAGACAATGCACAGTGCCTGTAGTTTGATCATTCCATGCAGAAAAAACACCCAAAAAAACCTAAAGGTTTTTTGAAGTTAAAAGCTAAAAATAAACAAAATAAGTTAACAATAAACAATAAATAAGTTTTAAAAACTAAAAAAATAAATACGTTAAAATAAATAAATAAAATATAAACAATTTAAAAGCTAAAAATAAATAAATAAGTAAAATCATAAGTTAAAAGCTTAAAAATAATGAATGCAGCACAAAATATAGAACAATAGTGTTTTACTCTTGCTCTTTGGAAATTAGAAATAAAAGGCACAGAGTGAAATGCGGCAGTTCTGTGAAGGAGAAAAAATCGTCAATAACAATATTATGGATATAACTGCCTCAAAGTACCAACAAGGTGAACAATTTAGCAAGATTCAATGTGGGTAGAATATGCACAAAACTAAAAAAATTAATAAGTAGGATCTCATATTTATGAATTTATATAAATATTATATTCATTGCATAGCATATATAACATACCTGGTATATCTAATCTTATATATAGTATATATAAGATTATATATTTTATAATATATTATATAATATTTTATATTTTATAATATATATAATATTTTATACTTTATATGTAATATATATTATAAAAATATATACTATATATTATATATTAAAATATACATAATATATATATAATACATACAAATATATATATAAATATAAAATATATATTTATATATACTGTTTAATGTGTATTTATTGTCTAGAAAGGCGCAGAAATTATTCTGGACTATGTGATGCTGATCACAGCATGGAGAAATGATGCTGGGTAGTTCAGAAATTCAGTGGTACTGATCCAGTATTTCACAAACTGCGACTCTGAGGTGCAGAGAGGAGCCAATCATTTTGCCATGCTGCACTTGAATATTATATCTCTACTGCATGCACTTAATTCCTTTTTTTGTTCCTGAGACCTGCCTTTTCATCCTTCTGTGCCTGTTCCCACATGTGGTGCCCTGGCATGTCGTGCTTCTATTCTGAAGTACAGGGAGGGCTTTCTCTAAGAATTTGACTTGCTGACAAGATCCTGTGCTTCACCATGCCTGGAAAGTGGAATTCTACCAATTCTTTATTCATTTTTCACTGAGTGTCAGTGAAAAATGATTTCTGTGTTTGCAGGACCATGAAATTCCCATCTCCCTTCCCCCTTGTGTGGGAAAGGTGGCCATGGAGGAAATCATTAGCCTAGGACTTGGAAAAACTGTGTAAAACCTCCCTAAGCACGTGTCCTGTGTGACCACAGGCATGTCACTTGTCCTTTATCCTTAATTATTAACTGAAAATCAATTATCTTAACGCTGATGTAAACTGGTAAGGAAAGACATCTGCAAAAACTGTGAGACACTGAGGGCTTTTTGCTGCAATGATGCTGGAAGGAAGAGACTGTCAGGGAGAGAATATTATTTGCAGATGATCCCTGTATCTCTCTTGGCAAACATCAAATTAAGCACTAGTATACAGAAGAGCCTGTATATAATGTCATGTCCAGAAATAGTATTCTTGTATTATCTGCCTTTGAAGCAGAAGCTTTCAAGCTTTGATTCCCATCCCACAAAGAAGGGAGGAGATTTTTCCAGGTCACCACTACCACCACATGCCTTGTGCCTGAACTCATCTATACTTTTCTCTTATTTCCTTTAAATCATTCCTCCTCTCTCATGTTCACTTCGTGACTCAGAAAGCAACGATTTTCTTTTAATTTTTCTATTTTAATAGCTTTTGTGCAGCAGGTAATCTGGAGGCATCAGCCTTCTATTTGAGCTAGGATTATTTCCAGTAGAAGATTTGGTCAGGGAAATATAGGCAGCTTACAGCTGTCAGCAGATTTCTACAGCAAGCAATTGGTATCCCTGCTACAGCTCTGCTACAACAACCATAAAAGAGAGAAATTGAGCTTTCAGATGAGTCAGACCTGCCCTAAGCAATATAAATCACAAGAATAATATTTCAAAATCAACAGCACAAAGCTGTAATCACTTGTCTGCAGGTACATTGTGTAGCCACATGCTTCTAGGCTCATTTAAGCATCTATGTAGGACTACACTGGATTAAAACTTCAGTAGCTATGGCCAATTTTCTCCAAAGCCCTCTTTTTGATATGTGAATTTAAGAATGTTTTGCTGGCTGACAATGTTGAGGCTTTTGGAAAATTCTAGCCTAGGTTGCCACAAAATCCAATGAGTTCTGGAGAGGCAGAATAAATGAATTTTATATACCACTGTTTACATGAAATATGAATAATGTAATATAGGTTCCTTTTGTAATTTAAGACTGACCTTGTCCTTTCCCTGTAGATAAACACCTGTAAACGATCATTTGCATATCCAGTCCCTCTTGGAGCCAAACGCTGTCCATCAGGCGAATAATTTGCAGAACCAACATATCTTGACGTAGATCATCACCTATCTATGAAAAATGGACATGAAATTCAGTTTTCTTCTTCAATACCAGACAGAAATAATGGCCTATTTAACTGAGGCTTTTTTGCCCACCAAAGCAGCTACATTCATTTCAGTAACTCTTGTCTTGTTTTCCTTCAAAGTTCCCACTTACCTCTCTGTGTCAGGAGAGGACAGAGTAGATGGCACACAGAGACAGGGACAGTTCTGGCAGCCACTGAGATGCTAACAAATGATCCCTGGTTAACTCTGGCCTTTCTACTTATTATTCCTAGGTAATTATTGGAGTTTGAAAATTTAATCTGGAGGCAGGATCCTAATTTAGTTACATTTTAAAGTCTACTTAATGCTAGACCCCCAAATGACAGTGTTTGTCTCACATTAAGCCTCACAACTTGGTATTTGCAAGGGAATTTTATCACTAATTAACATTTTATCCATAATGTGATTCATATTCAGTTCCAAGCAGTGATGACCCCTCTCCCCATGGAGTTAGTCAAACAATAATCTCAGTGAAATGGGGCTTTAATTGTTGCCACAAGAATTAATGAAGAGATTATTTTCAACCACGGCTGAATAAATGGCCTGCAAAAACAACAGCCTTGATTTTTTGTTTCCCCCCATCCCACTCCACGTAAAATACATAACTTTTACTGGTATTTTAAGTGCTTTATTCTTTCATTACATTCTTTTTACACAAGCATTCCAATCTATAGACATTTACTGCCAGGAAATAAGTACTTGAGGATCATAAACTCATCTTAAAAAGACAAAATATCTGAATCTATTATTCTCTCATTGAAAGGTAATCTTGACTCCAATTAGTTATTCTTAGTATCTAAAAATGTAAAAATATCTTATTCTTTCCACTTATCTTCCCTCACATATACAGTGGGAAGACAATTTAGTAAGATACCCTTATCATTTACTGTGCTTATCATTTATGTATGAGTTATCTGTCATGAATAAGCAATGGAACTGTGGTACAAGTAAAAGGTATTTTAACACAATGTTTTGCTGACAGGAGAAGGTGAAAGCAGCCAAAATACTTCTACAGCAAATGGACAATGGGTTGCTTGCTAAACATGACTAGGTAGGAAAAAAATTGTTTGAGTAGAACCAATGCAATTATTTAAAAGCCCCATGAGCAGGTGTCTGCTCAAGTAGGTAGGAATCTGCTACTTAATATTGATTTTCAGATGAAACAGCATATGAACCAGGTTTCTAAATGTTCAGAAAAATTTAAAATTGCTAATTTCTCCCCTTAGCAGGCCTGGAAGGCTTACTTCTACTTCTGAGAATCACAGCTGCTCTAAAGGGCAAGTTAATTTAAGACAGCATAGAATCTGTTGGGTTTTTTGGTGGTTGGTTTTTTTTTTTTTTTTTAATTTATATCAATTTTTTAGGTTTCTCATTTGGAAAATGATTCTGGAAAAACACCTAAGAATTATTAGGAATTATTATTCATTAGGAACCAACAACTTTGTATCTATCAGCCATTTTATGAACTTGTGTTCTTCTCTAAAACCAATATCCACTTTTAGGGAAGACATTTGCTCTTTCGAAACAGAACTAACTTAAAAATTGTCTTGCGGATAGACTATTCTAAACTCTGAAGCTTTTCTAGGTGACAACTGCAAAATAAAGCAGATTTTATTTTGAGCCAGCTCCTCCAAGTAACTGCAATGAGACAGAGCTCCTCTGCTGCCTCCTCCAGCACCACCTTCCTCAGCCCATTCCCCCATGCTGCCTGATAGGGAAGAATTAGGTTTGTGTGGCAAGTGGAGCCTCTAATACTCCAGTATTTTGATTTTTTGGAGACATATGGACAAGGCTGAGGGTTGAATCGCTCTATCTCTTCTCTGAGACCTGGCCTCGTTAATAAGCTAGGTATAAAATATGAACTTTCTATTCCAGTCTGGTAGTCTTCACTAAGGGAAAAAACTGCCATAATTTGTTTGACTCTCTCTTGATCAAAAAGGTGACACTTCAGTGTGTTGCCTCAACATGTTTCAATAAGAGTTCTAGTGTCAAAAATAATAGGGATAAACAAGGAGCAGGGCTACATCAACTATTTTCAGACTCAAGGTTCAAAACATAAATTAGGTGAATTTTAGATGATCATTTTCCATACCAAAAGACCTGAGGATTAGAGGAAGAACATACCTTAAAAATAACATTGATGTTTCCACTTGGAGCATTCGCATTGATGAAGGAGATTTTTAATGGAAAGGCATTGGATGTGAAATAAGAACATGACTGCAGGGGAAAGAAAATGAGACAGAAGAACAACAGTGTCACATATACAAAACACCAGGCCAATACAATACCTCTGAAAAAAGATTCCAGCTTTAAACACTTCTCAGTAGCAGTGGCAGCAAAAATAAATAATTATTGATATTATTGACTGTTTCATTGGGTCTGAAAAACAAGAAATTTCTTGTCCCCAGACAACCTGCTTCACTTAAACATCAGATCATATGAACAGGTAATATTTTATGCACTAATTGTTTTTTATTTTCACCCCGGCCTATCAACAATAAGATTTGCCTGGAACTGGGTGGATGAATTATATAAGAGTGATCTAATGAGTTTTAAAGCACTGAAAAGCCTTTGGTCCCATTGTTTTCTGAAAAAAAAAACCAAAAACAACCCAGCCATGCCCAATCAGACATGGAAGCAAAGAACCTGCCAGTTTCTTTGATTACCTCACTCTGGCTGAGGATACAGGAAATTTTGAAAATCATGCTCGATTTTATTTGGAATTTATCTTAATTAAGCACAAACTCTGGCTTTCATGCTCTACAGCTCCTTCCACCTGAAGATCTCAAAGGGCTTCAAAAAGCATTAATGAGCCAAGCACTGCAAATCCTGTGAGAGTTTAGGGTGGAATTACTACCCTCATTAAAAACATCCAAAGAAAGGTGGTGGGGAAACCCCTCACAACCAGCTAGAGACAATAGTGAATTAATGGCCTGGTTTCTGGAAATAATGAGCACCCCACAAGAGCTGCTGCTGTCCTTACAGGGTGCAGTGTAAGGGAGGCTCATTTCAGCTCCACCAGACACAGCTGTCTGCTGCTTTTCATCTGAACATCTCCAAGCATGGCACGAGCATGCAAATAATATTTCAGCCACAGCAGACCTCTGGGATGGGCCAGAGACATTATCAGCAATGAGATCCTGAACCCCCACCATTGAAATGATTCCATTTCAATCAGAATTTTGCCAATTGAAATGTCTCAGTGAGTGCTTGAAAGGTTCCTGTGGGATGATGTGACTCTGATAGAGCTGGGAGCAGGGCTTGCTACTGGTAGCATCAATAGATGACACCAAAATGAATTAAATTTAGGTAATTATAAGCACTTAAAAGTTCTAATTTGCATGATTATACTGACATACAGTCCAATCAAGAAACTACATATATTTATAGAAAAAGAATGGTCTATAATGATAGAAGAAAAATGAAAAAAAAACAAAAAAAACAACAGCAACAAAAAAATCCTCTTCAGATTTTATGTTTGTACCTGTCCAGCCAAGCTGGTGAAGTATAAATAGCATGACTTTATGGTGAGATACCTTTCCATTAGTCATTATTTTCCAAAGCCTGAAAGCAGGGAGAAGCAGCAGGCTTCAAAACCTCCTGACTTGTATCACATAAAATTCTCCCAAGTCTGTGGGGTGCTGGAACACCTCAGTTCTCAGCCAGATCAAGGCTGAATAGCAATTACTTGGAGAAATACAGGTCAGAGGCAATTGAAGGGATCAGCACCTCTTAGAATCAGATCTACTATGGATAATGAGCCAGAGAACAAAAATAGAGCACAAATTGCTGTAATTAGGCAGTTATAACTGGTAATATATATGGCTGTTCAGGTTTTTCTTTTTCTTCATGCTGGATACATTTTCCTTTTCCAGAGATGAATCAGAGCTTGCTCCTGGCATTATGTTGTTTATGAAAATATTTCTGAACAATGAATACCTGAATCTTAGTACTGCAATCAAAGTCAAGTAACACTGAAGAGTATTGCTATTTCCTTTATCCTTAAGACATTTTTAATAGGGGTCGTAGATACAGATAAGCTAGTGTGAATATTTAACATTTTAGCAATTCTCAGTCAGCTCAGCAAACAGACAGCTGGCTCCAGACTTTTTGCTGCTCCCTTACCTGACATGGGAGAGTCTTGGATGGGAAAAACACCAAGGGCTATTGTGGCAAGCACACTCTCCTCTCTTTCAGGATTTTTCATAGAGGAGCACAGAGGAAAGAAAGAGAAAACAATTTCTATTTCTGCTCCTTTTTTTTCCCATGTGGAATGCGTTTGGAGAATTGTTTACCTGGGGTGATTGCTTGATTGGTTTCTGGTGAGGATTGTTTGAGCCTGATGGCCAATCCAACCCACCTGGGGCTGGACTCTCGAGAGAGGGTCACCAGTTGTGAGTTAGATATGGTAGTTAGAACAAGTAGGTTTGTAGTTTTAGTATCTCCTTTAAATAGTATATTAATGTATTATAGCATAGTTATAATAAAGAAATCACACAGCCTTCTGAACTGGAGTCAGACATCATAATTTCTTCCCACTGGGTTCACCTGCCTTTACAATAGGCTGCCTGCTGGGAGCCAGGTCCCAGCTCCAGGTGTCCTTGCCAATGCCAACACCAGGGCAGGGCAGCTGAGCTGGGAATGGGCAGCTCAGACTTGAAATCTCTGGCTGCTGTGACACACATGCAGCAGCCACCACACCCATCCTGTCACCTCTGCCTCAGGCTAAGGTTTGAAGGAGATTAGGCTGGGTGTGAATTGACCAGATGATTTATTCTCTGTGGAAACCCAGGGCACCTGGAATATATAATAAATATATTCTGTCTGCTCTGGGATGTCCTACCCCCAGGGGTGCACTGATTTTGACCCTCATTCATGGAGAAAACTTCCAAAGCCTCAAGGTAAACTAGAAACCACAAAAGTGTGAAATAGATTGTAGAGATTGTAGAAATTAATTTAGTATTTCACATAGGTGAGAAATTTAGGTTTTGGGATTTTTAGTATGTTATAGATGGGTTCAAGATGGAGGGTATAGGGTGTTGTCTCAAGTTCATTTTACTTCCTTCTTCCTTTGTCTTCTTTGATTGAGGTGGTATCTTGTCATTGGGTAGAAAAATCCACATGAGGGTCTTTAGGAGTCAGTTATTGGGTAAGAAAGAAAAATAATTAATGTGTCACTTCTTAATTGGGTAGTTTAGTTTTTGATTAGTCTTAAAAGGCCTTGTAACAAGAGATTTTAAGCCATTTTTGTGCTGTTTATCCTGCATGCAGAGTCCGGTGAAGACAGTGTGCTGAAGTTTTGACAAGATAACAATAAACAGAAGCTGAAGACCGAAAAAGTCCAATGCATCTCTCGATCCTGACACAGAACTGCTCCAGGAGGGTCTCCCCTGCCAGGGGAGCCCCCAGAGAGTTGCCCAGCTTGGGGCCTGCAAACTCATAATTCTCCACTACGATCATTTCCTGATCATCTCAATGCAGGATTTCTCTCCTTCTCCCCTCCAGACTAAAAACCAAAATTGAAAATGCAAGGGGTCACACTTACATCTGCCTCTATGCCTTGCACAAGGAGCGCAGGGTTCAGGGGGAGCCGGCAGAGCTTCACCTCCTGGAAGAACTGCTGGAGTCTGCTGAGCTCCACCTTCAACACCTCCTGCAGCACAAGAAACATTATGGCAGCATGAAAGAACACAAAAGCAGCTTTTTATTTATTTCTTTCTTTTGTAATTATTTTTTTCCCCACTGTCTTTCTGTACTTTAAACAAGCAATGCAATTTTCAGAGCTGGCAGCATCCGTGTGACCTTCCAACAGCTAATGAGGTCACACTGGGGTATTAAAAATAAGAGCTGTAATTTTACTCCACACTGATGCCTTTTCTGCCTAGATGTGCTACCAGCTCATACTGCCCTGCAGGTTCAGATGGAAAGAGTCTGTTTCCAACAGCATGGAGCGACAGGACAAGGGAGAATGGCTTCAAATTGAAGGAGGATAGGTTTAGACTGGATATTGGAAAAAACCTCTACCTGTGAAACCAGCCTGGGTGGAGCCACCTGGTCTGGTGGAAGGTGTCCCTGCCATTGCTGGGGGGTTGGAACTGGATGACTTGTAAGGTCCCTTCCAGACGAAACCATTCTGTGATTCTGAGTCAACACCCTTTGTTAGGGGTTGATTAGCCTCATATTGCTCTGCTGGATCTCATGGGCTTTTTTGCCTTTCCTAAACTCTTCCCAATTTGTTGCTTGTTACCTCAACACTGATCTCCCTTGCCTAACTCTGTTAACTGCAAGGTTTGGGAGCTTCTCAATATCGTAGTAACTGCAGCCTTGAGATTAATCTCTAAAGTCTGAATTATGCATCAGTGATGTATAATGTATTACTACTATTTCTTGTTCTTTACATGCATTTTCCTTTTGCAAATATTTTTGTCTTTTTACTTCCATGTTTGCTTTGCTGCTCTCAGTAGTAGCACTGAGAGTTTTCTGAGAAACCCTTTGAAAATCTTTGAATCCTTAAAAAGGCAGAAAGATTCATGATATCGTTCATGATAACCAGCAGTGGAAAGTATATTTTTATTTGGCTCTCTGCTCTGCCTTGCTGAGATTTCAACAAGAAGCAGTTTTACACACCAGGTAAGTAACAGCAGCTGTCCTGGAAAATTAACAGTTCTAAACTAGAAATGTACCTATGCAATATAAAAGCTGCCCCAACTGCAAGTTTCTACTGCCAGGGAGGCAGCTCTGCAGATATGTGTTCAGTGTTCATTGCTGAGAGCTGTATTTGAGATATCAGCTACATTCCAGTCTGGTTGTCTTTGCTAAGAAATGAGGATATGTCCAGCCTGCCAGGAACAACTCTTAGTAAAGGTTTCAAGAAATGCTGCAGCTCTACATGAGTAAAATATTTTGGGATGAGGTGCTGAATGTGGGAATTCCTCTCAGTGAAATGATAATCAGCCTTGTTGCCATTATTGCTGAGCACCTCCAAGTCCATTTGAAAAACCACTGATGAGGGAATTTAAATGGATGAAAAGATTTGCAGACCTCAAGAGTAATAGTGATGAGATCTGTGTTACCTCTTTTCAGAGTAGAAAAATAATCATAAAGTTTAGTTAAGTCTTTGGTTTATTTATGTAAAGGATATTAAAAGAAAGCAGTGTCACCTTAGAAAAAATAAAATTCCCTACAGAAACTTAGACGGAAGGGGCAGTATTTTTAAACAAACCTTTCTTTTTGGGTCACTGGCAGCTTTCACTTTTGTGGCAATGTCTTCCAGAATTCTGATGAGTTTTTCTTCCTTAGAAAACTCATTGTTCAGGGTCTGTCCAGCACAGAATTGGAGAGCAGCCAGGAGTTTCTTATACCACATTCTGAAATGAACTTCATTCTGAGCATTCTTCAGCAGCCTGAAGGAAGGAAGGAAAAAAAAAAAATCTGTGTATCTAAAAATGAATTTTATTACATATCAGTTCTAGCAGGAACAATAAACTTCAGACTAATCTATATTTGGTCACTTTGGGCAGCAGAGAATGAAAAAAATGTTATTGCTTGTAGGCAATGAGACTCAAGTCCCATTTGATAACTAATGAGATTCCAAATGTGTTGAATAAAGAGAAAACTGTCCTTTCTTATTGTCAAACAGTGCAATGCCTGCATTGCTTCTTATTTCTGGAAGAAAAGTTAACAAAGTGAAAAGAAGTTGCACATTTTTGAAGGCCGGCTTTAAACATATATTCCTAAATATTTTTTTTCTTCTGCCAGTTCATTTATACAAGCAAGCAAGATCTTCTGCTAGAAGGTGCATTTAAAGACTGTTTTAGTCTCAGATGTACCGTCAATTCTAGAAACTTTCACTATTTTAAGCTGAGGAGACATTTCTGAAATTGGCTATACTGCTAAAAAGAGTGAAATGAGCCCATTTTATTCCCTTCTTTACTGGTAAGTGCTGGTCTAAAGCAAAACTCAGCTTTTAGTTCTTCTGAAGCCTGCAAAAGCTTTGGAACTGGAGTTACTGCCAACACAACATCAGAAATAAAACCAAACCCGTATTCATTTTAATAATAATCACCATGCAGTCTTCTCTAATTACACAATTTTTTGGGTCAGGAAAGCTGGGGGGTTTAGAGGGTTTTGGTTAGTTAATCAAATTGATCATTGGGAGATTTTTTTCCTTATGTGGTCCAGAGGTTTTGTACACTTTTTGATTTATTTTTGTAAGCGTAGATGGAATCACCAGCTCTGTCCTGTTGTTAACATCCTGGGATTTCCCTCTGCCTGGAGGACTGGTGAACTGCTCTTTGCTTTTGTGTGAACTCTCTCCCTCACAGCTTCACCCTTAAGAACATCTAAAACAAACTCCTTATAAATGTCTGAATCTTCATGCAGTTTCCCCAACCTAAAAAAAATAATGCTACTTTTTACAGGACAGAAATCAGAGAAGCTCTTGACTTTCAAGGCACATCACATGACTGAATATATGACATATAAATATGTCACATGACAAAAAGCAAGAACAAGAAATTATTTGTTTTTTAACAACAAGAAATTATTGTTATTTAAGGGTGAAAAAACCTATAATTCCTACAGACACTTCAACTCCTTCAAATCATATATAAGGCATTACAGTATTGCTGTTGTAGCACATGCCTCTTTTAGTGATAAGAGACCTTTCATGAAGCAATGATTTTTCTAGGTCCTCTTTTCCTATATAATTCAAGGCAGAACAATATCACTTACTGGTTTCTGAAAACCCTTTCCAGCTACACAAGACCTCTGAACACCCGAGGATTTGAAAATCCTTAAAGAATGAGTGGTGTTTCTATCAGAAATGCCTAGACATGAAAGGGAAGTGATATGAGAAGTTTATCATCAACACTCTCTGGAGAAGTCTGAAATGCCTTTTTTTTTTTTTTTTTTTTCACTGTAGACTAGTAGAAACAAATATTACTTTTTAGATTTGAAGGAAATACAAGTTATTGCAGTGAAAGGCAAACCTTAGCACATAGAGGCTGATGTGTTCTTCCCCTGAATCTTTCACACACAGATGAAGGCTGAGAGCACATGCACACGTGGCAGCGGATAAACATATTCCTCCATATTTCCATCAGAGTAAGTCCAAGATTCCACAGGATTCATCTGCTTAAATGTCAATAGCTCATGCCATGTTAGATATCCTAGGAAATCCACTTCCTCCAGCTGCTGCCTTGGGAGGGCATGGGTCCACTAGAGGCAATATTTCATGTGTGCCGCTGCCCTGCAGATGTCTCAAATTCCCTGTGCTATCTAAAATAACCTGTGTTTAGGGCACTGCATCACACCCTGCACTGGCCTTTCAGCTCAGCTGTAGGTAAACAAGACTATTTAAAATAAAAACATGTTCAGGCCACTCCAATATCAAGTCAGGAAGAGGTTTGGTGATTATTCTTTAAATAAAAGCATCACTGGTACAGTCCAAATTGTCACGTGGGCAGGAATTTTAGTATCAAAGCAAAGCCCAGCTCAGTCTCAGTCCAGCCAAACAGTGCATTTTTCTTGGCACACAGTTAGATTGAACTTTTTCACTTCTGTCCTGCAAATACAAATGCACCTAAACTATCACTGTGATATCTGTTTTGAACTGGACATGTAATGCTGGTGCAGAGCCTTGTCTGCAGGAAGGCTTGCACTTGAATCAGCTCCTGAGTATTGTATTCATTCACCTACTCCATTTTTAGTAGTACTTATTTAAGGAATCCATAAAGGCTACCTCTTCATGTTTGAGATGGCCCTTTAATCCTCTCAGATATACAGAACATTGAACCAGCTTTTATTTCCTTAAAATGAAAGGCTTAGGATTCCACATGCAGCAAACAAAATAACAAAACCAAAATGGTTCACTATTTTAAACAGAGCTACTCCCTGCATAACACAGATCAATGTGGAAGATCTATTTTCTGGTTATTCTTGTGGCTGAGTGTTTACAGAAAATAAGCTTAGACACAGAGAGGATATAACAATTTATTTTTCCTTTCTGAGAAAAGGAAAAAGGGCCAGATTCAGAGAGCTTATGCATAAGGTGTACATGAGGACAGAGGATGTATGTGCAGGCGTGCTCCTAAAAGCCTGCAAAATGATTTTGCAAAATGATTCCTTCTTCCTTTGCAAAATGATTCCTACTAACTGGCTCTGACTTTTACATTCATTCTACAAAAGGGGTCCAAAAGAGCATGCAAAGGATAGCTTTTAATGTGGTGACTCATTGTAGGGCTCTTCTGAAATGTTTGTCCAACAAATGAACAAATATGTTGTTGCAGTTCTGTCCTCCCAGCTTGCTGGCACACTCATCTTCACCCTGCCATGGTGAGAACTCAGCAGAGATAGGAAAATCTGCAGCTTCTGAAGCTGTGAGATGGAGAAGTGCTCAAGACACTAATGAAATTGTCAAGTTAGAACAGGATGCCTAGCTGGGACAGAGGAAGACAAAATTGGAATGGTTTAAAACCCAAGGCTGCCAGTAAAGAAGCAGGTGAAGTTGTTTTTTCCTGATAATTTTCAGAAGATTCTGCAAGACAGAACTCAGTACAAAAGCCTGGCTTTATGCCAGGCCTAGATGGAGCATCTTGCTCCTAACAACAGAGAGGCTTCCTTACTCTTCAGCTTCTCTGATTTGGGACAAACACCCTCGTTCTCAGCAAGGCCTGATGACCTCAGACACCGTCCCCAGGTCACTTTTGTGAAATAGCACAGAAGGAAGGTGACCTGAAATCTGGAAATGGAATAAGTCAGGTACAGGGGTGCCTTGAAAGATGCCTCTGCTTCTCCTCTCTGCACACACCTGCTCCATGCTGCAAGGTGGCTCCAGCCCCATTTCCTGGGGGTCTGAGAGATTTTTGCCACAGGCAAGAAAGGAAAGTAGAATTGAGTTAGGCTGCTGTGTCTGAGAAGGAGAACCATGGCTAAAACTAGCAGATAGAGAGAAAAGGGTAATTAAGGAGGAAAAAAAAAAAAAATAAAGGAAGGAGACTGGCTGGGTCTTGGTGGGAAAACAGGTGAGCTGGCCTCATTCTCCCTCTGTGGTGCTGGAAGACAGGGAAGCTGACACAGTCTGCTCTCTGAGTAGGATTTGGCAGACAAATGAAAGAGTGAGGTGGCTCAGACAACTCTGCTGCTTGAACATCTGTTCCTTGTCTCCTTCAGAAAGGGGAGCAGGGTGAACCTGAGAGCGATGCCCGACAGGACAGATGAGCTCACAGGTAGCCTGTCAAACCACTTGGTACCCAAAAAAACCCCAACCCCAAGGAGAAAAGGCCAGGGTTTGCTGTTTCTCAGTGCAGGTTTAGCCCCTACCTGTTTCAAAGGAGCAGGGCAGTTTGACTGGGTTACTTAGGCACAACATCAGGAGAGTGACCCTGGTTAATTTGTTTCCAGGTGCATTTCTGGGATTTATTGCACAAAAATGGTGCCTACCAGCACACTCTGTACACTCTGCAAAAGGTTTTTTGAATTCAGAGACACACCATGAAAACAAGGTGCTTTAGGGTTGTGAGTGCTGTGGTACCTTCTGTTGTTTTTGGTCCATTTTTGGTAATCTTGACCACAGAAAGCTTTGTTCTGAAGGTGCATTTCATGTTTGCTCTCTGTTTTACAAAGTTGAAGGCAGGACAAATCACAGAAGAAAAAAACAATGCTACAAGACTGCTGCTCATTATGGAAATAATTGTCTTAAAATTATTCACTGCAGCCCTTCTTATCAAAGATTAGCACACAAAAACACTTCCCTACCACTGTACAGCTCCTGTGTCTGAGGTTGCCATCTGTCTTAATTATCCTTAGACATCCTGCAAAACTCCTAATCTGTCCTTTGTGCTTTATTGTGCCATGGAGCTATGGCACAGGCCTGAAGATTTTTAACTGTTTTCATTTTCTGCTCCTTGAAGAAAACATTTTACTGTTTGCATTCTTAAAAAGGAGAACAAGAACAGGGCTGGCTTGCCTGTAAGATTTCACCCAGGCTTTGCAGCTCCTTAAATCTCAGTGCAAGTTCCCCAGAGACACATGGATGACAAAGATGACAAAAATGTACAGCTGAAAATTAAGGACTCCGCCTACCTTCTGATAGGTCATGAGGATGAGAGGGAAACTGCTGCTATTAATTAATTACTCAGCTGCAAAACCTCTCTTTGCTTTTTAAACTTTTATCTCCCCAGTAATACAGTGGGCAACCAGTCCCAAACTCTAGAAAATACATAAATCTGTATGATTGAAGTACCAGAAATCAAAAAAAGGGAAACAGAAACAACAGCACCATTGTGGGTAGAACTATTGGGGCATTGGAGACAACAAAATAACAAATGTAAAAACTAACATGTGAGAAGCACAAACACTTGGCATGTTCAGAACAATACAGTTTCTGCAGGGGAAAATGGGGAGCAAAGCCAATTAGGCAGAAGTTACCGTGCAAGAAGGGTGGAAGAGAAATTGCAATTCTCCCAAGTGACTTGAATACCCAGCATTTTCCATAGATTTACAGAAACACAGAGCAAGGACATCAACCTGACTGAAAGGATAAAGAGTGAACTTCCTTTTGCTCTCTCTTTTTCTGACCAAGTACAAAACCAGCAGAAAGGGAGAGGCACAAAAGGCAAAACTCTGCTTCATCTGCTGATCATTCATCTTTATTTCTAGTCTAGAACCAGAAGAGAATGAAAGCTTATGTTTCTTGAGTAGACTGAGCAAAGTGTGTTACATTTTCTCTGAATATTTCAGAGAAATTCTATTTCTCTGAATCTTTGTCACCATTAAGTCTCCAAGATGAAGAAACAGCAGCTGTTCAGTTGCTTGAAGCACCTGTCCACTTTTGGCTCTTCAGTCCCCTCACATGAGAAACCTGCAGCCAGTTCCACATGCTGCTTCTCATAAAACACAGCTGCTTTTATAGACTCATTTTTCAAAGCATTACCCTTGAACAGAAAATAATTCTGCTTAAACTGAAATTTTGTTTTAACATACCACATGATTAATTTGCTTTTGTTTCTCTGAGTATTTTTTTTTTGGTAGCATAGAACAGAAGTCTACCACATTGATCTCCCTTTGACAACAAAATATCGTTGCAGACATACGAAGTATGAGGGTTAAGGCTTGAGAAACACAACACTTTCATTATTTTCTAACCTCACCAAGTTCCTTATGAAAAAAACAACACAATCTGCATTCAGACAAATCACTTGATTCAGTAGATTCAATCAAGGCAGCTCCTCCCACTCCCACTGAATGCCTGAACTGTGGAATGCATGTCCTGCTGACTCACAAAAAAATTACCAGATCAACGAAAACAAAGGCCACGCTACACTATGCAGGGAAGGTGCCAAACCCTGCTGAGTTTGCCTGGAAGAAAAATGTTTTATTTGATATGTAATATAGTTAGCTGCACACACTTTGCATTAAGAAAATGAATCCCAGATAAAACCTGTGTTATCTGGAGGAGAAAGAGCTTGAAAGTGAAACAGAAATGAAATGAACCTTGAAAATGAACTGTATCAAGAATTAATTGAAAGTGTAGTGGTGCACAGGTACCACTATCACTACCAGAGATAGAAGCTGCTTGGTCTAAGGTTTAAGCAAGAAATAATCACTCCCATAAGGTCTTCTCCAATTTGTTGAATGGACATGATAGCATCAATATAAGTGCTACAAGAATCATTCAAGTAAAAAGCAGCGCTAACAACAGTGTCTCTTTCTGTTCCAGTTGGTAAAAAAATTAAAATAAAAAAAATTGTTAGTAAAGTGTGTCTTTTTCTAGTCTGCTCCTCTTCATTGGATAGGATCTGAAAGCAGAAGTTTATTAACACACTATCACAAACAAAATAAATGACAGAACAAAATTTAGTGGTAGTTTGTGTACAGCAGTACTGATCTTAGATAACTTCAGAATCTCTGAGTAGGGTCCACCAAAGATCCCACCCTAATAAAACATCAATGAAGAGCCTTCACCCTGGAGTGTTATTAAATACTGAAGCTGACTTAAGCTCACACTTGCAACTGTAGGTCTGACTGGTTTGAGTATTAATAAAAGAATATTAATATGCTTCTTTAAAGAGAGTGATTAAATCTCTTCTCCAAAGCTGCATTTGGAAATAAGAAAAAAAGAGTATTTTTCCACATAGGTACTGCATTTAATATCTTCATGAACATTTTCAATTGGACAGTATGATTTTCCATTCAATGAGAAACTTGGCATTCAAGTCTGGAATGAATTTTGAAAAGTCTGGTTCCATTTTTGCCAATGCCTTCTTCACAGGACTGAGTACGTCCCTGTCTGTGCTTTTTCCAAAACTGCAGATTTTCTCCTCGGAACAAATGATGTATTGTGGTCAGAATTTCATGCAGTATCTTACACCAGCATCAGCAAAGCCTGAAATTGTCCAACAATCTGTCACTGTGAGAGTTCAGAGTAAATTCATCAGAGGAACTGAAATGCACCATTCATTCCAGGCATAACAGAAATTGTTGTGTTCTTCCCAGTGGGGAACTGCACTGGGGACGAGCAGGGAATGGGATTAGATGGGATAATCACCACTAAAATAAGCAGACCCAATGGCTATATTGGGATGCTGTCCAATATGCCAGCAATTAATTGAATACAGGAGGTGACTAAGCTACTCTACTTCCAAACTACATAAATAAAATGCAAAATTAATTCAGATGAAGCAGTCCATGCAAGCCAATGGACTTGCAAAGCTTTGTACAGTTTCTGAATTTAGGCCACTGTTATCACAGCAATACACTGAGGAGAAACTGAAAATGTTTTTTCTTCAACTGCCTATTGTTTGGGCAGTTTATGTCTATTAAAACAGCTTTGGATAGCATCTGTGGTTCCCATTAGCTTCACAGCTGAACAGAAAAAAATCCCTCATGACACTATAAAACACAATGTAAGACACAGAACTAATTCTGAATGGTTCCGCATGCACTGGGCAATCCAATTGTACTCAAAAATGCAGAATTAAATGAGTTACGCCACAGTACTTTGGTAACTTTACTTTGTTGGTTATTTTTTCTTTTTTAGTTGTGCTGGTTTTATCTGGGGTAGATCTTATTTTCTTCCCAGTAGTTGCTATGAGTCTGTGTTTTGGATTTGTGCTGGAAACAGTTGATAATTCAGATGTTTTAGTTATTGCTGAGCAGTGTTTGAAGAGCCAAGGCCTTTTCTGCACAAAAAGTTGGAAAACTGAGCCCACCTGGCCAAAGGGGTACCAGACCATATGGATCCTGCTCAGCAAACAAAGATGGGGAAGAAGGAGGAAGGGAGAAAATCTGGGGGGATGGTGTTTGTTTTCCCAAGTCACCAAGGTGAGATGTTGTCATTGAACACCTGCCTGCCCATGGGATGTGATGAATTAAAACATTGCTCCATGTTGCTCATGTGCAACAGCTTTTGCTTTACCTCTTCAAATGTCCTTATCTCAGTCCATGAATTTTCTCACTTTGCTAATTCTCTGCCCCATCCCACTGCAGGGGACAGTGAGTCTGTGGCTGTGTGGGGCTTGCTTGCCATCTGGGGTTACCCCATGACATTAATATACTAACACAGAAATAGCTTAAGGGAGAAAACTGAAATTCTCTTTCTACAAGGTCATTAAGGTTGCTCATAACAGGAGCAGTTCCAGATTTTATTTGAACATTCTGAGCCAGATCTTTGCTTTATAACCCTAGAATTTTCAGATTACTTTTTTTTAAATGACTCTGGGCATGGGAAAGGAAGAGTTTGTTTTAGGGGGGTGGGGAAATAGGATAAGACACTGACATTGTTTTTCAAATATTATGACATTTAAAAGAACTTGTTCTGCAGAGCTGTTAATTTTCCTATTTGCTCTGCATTCAGTTACAAGAATTTACTTTGTTGAACAATGTCTACATTCAAAGCTGTTCTCTTTCAAGCAGAGTCTCAGATTTTTAGAGAAAAGGTGCTCAGATGTCAACAGCAGCGGAAGGATGTTTGAGATTTGATATGCTTCAAACTCAAGGGGAGTTCATGTTTCTTTTAAGGCTGCATCCCCTCTACCTCTCTGGAAGGACCTGTCTGTAGATCCACTGTGTTTTAAGCACAGGGAGCACAGATACAACAAGAAGTGATTCCACATTATTTCCTGACATGTCTGTCTGCTGGATCTTTGCCTTCATCACTGCTGTAGCTAGCAGACCAGCTTATCTGATCTTCCCAGTATCTATCAAAGGGAACTTAATTCAAATCAGTGCCTAACAGGAACAGGGAGGAAACATGAGCCCCAGCAGGTACTGCTGTAAGTGTTTCAGCAATCCTGGTAGCTCAGTGTAATTACAAGACCTCTCATATCTGACAGAGTGTGCTTTCTGCAAGATGCTGAGCCTCCTTTTGGCGTCAATTTGCTGTGTGGCAGCTCAATGCTGCACAACAACAAAGGATGCAGGGATCAGCCCGTGGGATCACAGTGCTCTGTTAGCTCTGTGCCTCTACCTGGGTGACTTTGTCAACAGAATGACTGGAGACAGCTTTCAAAGTGGCATCATGAGTACATGTGGTCCCTTAGGCTTCAAAAACAACTAATTTGTTTTCAGGGACTAGGAGAGAGAAAATCAGAGCTTTCAGTGGGGGAGTCTTTAGAGTCCAAATCACACTTTTTCATCTTTGCATGATTCTGACTCCTTTAAGGGAGGAATCTCTTCACATTACAGCTCTCCTTATCCATAAGGCTACTCTGCCATCCTTTTTAAATAAGATGATAGCTACCAGCTTTTAATTTAATTAGAATAGAGGTGACTATGAAAGATGGTAACAGGAAAGAAGAACAAGCGTTTACATGGTAAAGAAGAATATTTTATCTTCATACCTTTTGTAGGCTGGTTTTATTTCTTCCTCTCTGGTTTTATTTTTCTTCCTCTTTTCTTGGCCTCTATTAAATTTTTGCTCCATGTTATACATAGCAGTAGTATCTCTCGCAAAGGTAGGAGAGCAGAGCAGAGATGGAAATAACTTTAGACTTCTCCTTTTTAAATACTGGTCTGGTTCTGATTTTCCTTCCATTTCACTGCTTTATTGCCTCCTAATATTGGCTTTGTAAATAGAGAAGTGGGAATTTGATGTTAAGCTCATGTACCAAGGAAAGCTTGCTGTAAGATATTAGTAAGAGAAAAGCTTTCTTTTTTAAATGGCCCCAGGGTATTTTCCTAGTCGACAGCTGGCCTAGTTACCATGGAAAACAGAAGAGCTGGAGGGCAGGCACAGTAGGAAAATGAGGCAGAGACTTACATGAAATTGGGCTGGCTTGGTTTGCAGAAGCTTGCTGAAATTAATCTCACTTCAAAGTTTCATCTAGGTTTAAAAGTCCATCTCAGCTCTGCTGAGACATATTCAGCTGTGGGACCAGATCTGAATAAACTTTTGAATCAAATAAAATCCCTTTTAATGAACCCCTAAGCAAGAAGGTGTTGCTTCTTAAGCTTTTACCAAGGAAATCTCACATCAGCCTCTTCAGATCAAACTGAGTTTTAACCTTGGGGTTAAAATCCATAGGTTTCCATGTCAGAAGAATTTAAGGCCAATATAAGAATGAAAATCCATCCTGAATTTTACTTGATAGGTAACCTTGGCAAAATTAGTTTATTTCCCTGCGCTTCTGTTTTCTTTGTCAAAAGAGGAGAGATTTATTTCTCATAGGCTCTCCACAGAATGCTGTGTTTGTTTCTAAGCTGCTCTTATGCCAGAGGTAAATGCCATGGCAAATAGGTATTTTTAATAACATTGTCACCTTCTTTCCATGTGGGAACCCATTTTGCCAGCATCTTTCAATCATATGGGAGAAAATAACAGCCCCAGGCAGATTTTTTTTTTTTCTCATAAGAAAACAGAATTAAAATTCAGTTGTTTTGATAAAAAGTCCAGGTGTGGTTCCAAGATTCACAACCACATTTGTGGAAGTATTATTGCAGCAAGCAGATGTCATATTTCCATATGTCCTGAGTCAGGTAAAGAGTGGAGCAAGCTCTCCAGGGGCAGTCACTGCATTGGCAGAATAAATATAGATCAGCCATCTGACACAGGATGCTCCTGGGACTTCGAAGCTCCCTGGCTCTGCTGTTGGCATCTTTCTCACCCTGAGTGCTGTCCTTGTGAGGATGCAGCTGGATGGAGGACTGAGATGCAGATCTCCCATCTTTCCTCTCCTCCCATATCCCTGCTCTGTCAATACCCCTCAATCAGCCACACTTCATCAAAATGTGTACTCTGCTGGCAGACCAAAAATCTGTGCATGCCAAAACTTAATATGGGTAAATGCCATGTTTTCCTTACCAGCAATACACATGGGGTGGCAGCCATGGGTGAGCCAGGCAAATTATTGTTTAAATCACCTTTAAAATGCTGGTCTGAAAACTCCTAATAACAAAGCTGAGCAACAGCTGAAGACAGCACGTGACAGCTTTGAATTGATGCAAAAAAAGATTTAAAATGAGGCATCCTTTGAATGAGGCTCCATTTCCATGTCCCTGAGTGACACACACACCAAAGCACTGACAGGTCAGGAATATTTGCCACTGTGGCCACTTTGACAAACTTTGTGGCCACTTTGACCAAGTGCCCTATGCACAAATGGGATCTGTGAGTCACTCAAAAGCTGGTGCCTATTACAAAAGTTTAATTAAATTAAAGTGCTTCTCCTGATAGAAAGCATCACACCCAATGTATGACATTGTGGAGCAGCTTAAGTAGAAGAATAAATACCAACTTTTAATACCACACTCAATAAAGGAAATACTGCAGAAATGTGGAATCCTTGTTTACTGTGTGACCTTCTCCATGCCTGTGCTCCCAGGATAATTATTGCAAATGGCAGAGCCTTTTCTCCCAGACAGAGCCCCTACAAACAAGGTCTTCCTTCAGTTAAAAATGTACAATGTGTTGCAACACTGATGATGAGGTACTGTTCTTTCAGTTAATCCAAGCCAATGAATTTGACTGTGGAAATCCCTGTTCAGTCCCTTCTTCATTAGCCAAGATGGCATCTGCCACATTAATGAGCCTGATTAATATCAATTCAGTAAATTAATTTTTTTTCCCAGACATCAGATAATTTTGTACTAATCCAGACATTTATACCAATTTAATATCAGCTGACATAACATAATTTCTCATTTAACACTAATTGAAAACTATTGGCTTCTTATTCTAAAGAGTATTTGCTGTCACTTGTAACTTATGGCTTTTTATAAAGCTATCTTTCAAATAATATCATCATTGAATGTTATGTTTTCTGCCTACCTGCAGAAACTTTATCTGCAAGCTTGTGACTGGTGATGTGGACAGAATGGATTAATCAAGTAATTTCTCTTAAATGTATTCATTTTAACAACTTTTCTTCATATATTCCATTATATATTTGTAAAAGGACTGACAGAAACAAATGAAAGAACTCTCAGATGAAAGAACAAAAGAAAAAACTCTCCATTTAAGCAGTGTTGAACTCAGCCCATCTAAGTTTTGTTTTTTTCCTTCTAAATAATTTTGGGTCTGTTCAGCTTACCTTCAGGTTTGGTGAACAGCATGACACTGTCTCAGCTGAACACAAACTGTGTGGAACCCTACAGAAAGGTATTGGTGAAAGCCTCCACCCAGGAGATGGCACCTGCAACAAAACTGGTTATTTGGAAAACACTGAAACATTCTCAATCCTCCCAAAGGTAAGTGTTGGATTGAGTTTTTTCTGACCCAGAGATGGGGCAACTGAGAGGCATTTCAAAAACTTTTATTCTAGTTCAGTCTTATGTGAAGGCTGAGACAAAACAGATCTTGTAATTCACACCATCCCAATAAAAAAACTAATTATTTCTTAATTAAAATACACTATAAGTGTTTCTTGGTTTATCAACTTTTGCCATACTATTCTGTAAATACTTTAAAGACAATCATCTAAAATCACCCCTTGTGGGTCCTACTACAATACAACTTTCATAGTTCTGTTTCTTCAAAGTATCCAGTCTTATTTACAAAATCATCCTTTGAAACTTGTTTCTAGTTCCATTTCTCTCTCAACAATGTCTGTCTGTCCTACTCCATGGCATTTCTAAGTCAACATTTCTTACCTCAAAGTTTACCTACAGATACATATGATGTAAACCTTCTGTCAGGCTTTGAAAATTCTCTACAAATCCATTCTCCACAGGTAAGAACACCCTTTCTGCAAGCCCTTATCTAAGGAGTGTCCTGCTGGCTCCAGAATCAGTAAAGAAGAAAAGGCAGTCACAGGATTCCTTTGCAATGCCCAGACACAGGTCACTGATGTCAGCAGGGACCTCTGCAGGTCCCCTGGTCTGGCCCCTGCTCTAATCAAAGCCAGCTCTGATTTTGGATGGGTTGTTCAGAGGGCTTGCCCTTGGCAGCAGGGTGGGAGAGCTGCTGGGATGGCAGAGGGAACAGCAGTGCAACTTGACTGGATGATGATGGATCCCCAGAAGAAGAGGAGTATCAAAAGACATGGCCCAGCGACAGGCAGGGCTGTCATTCAGCCAGGAGCATGAATAAGTGTGCCAGGAGCTGCTTTTCTAAGTTCTGTCACCTTTTTGCTCAAAGTGTCATTCTGCTCTGCCCCATCAACCACGGAAACTGGAGGGCAGTTTCTGGCAAGCACATCAAGCCAGGGCCCAGCCATCACAGGAACAGCAAATATTTCAAAATTCCTGTGAGATAGATTAATTTTAGGGTAAGAACAAAGAATCCACGTTATTCTTTACACTGACTAGACCATGTCTGTCAGAACTACCCTCGTGTATAAAATAGCAGAGATTGGGGTTTTGCCTATGGCACTGCCTGGACAAAATTCTCTTATGAGCTTGCAGTGCACAAAATGTGAGGGCTCCATCCTCTGAAGGAACAGCTGAATATTCACCATTCTTTGGCTTCTAGCCCTTCAGGTTCTCAGGGAAGTTATGTCAGACAAAGTTCAGTCAGCCTCAAGATTTGTGGGGAAGTGAGCAAGCACGAGTCTCCAGGGGCTTTTCCAAAAGGAGAACTTGATGTCTGTCTGTTTTCTAGGATCAGTAACTTAGACAAAAGCACAGAGAGGTTACATTTCCAGGCACAAGGGTCTTTTTCAGAACTCAAAATGTCCCTCAGACGTTTTTGGATGTTCTGGGCCTTGGTTGAATCATTTGAAACCCTGGCAGGCAGCTGGAAACAGCTGTGACTTTGGATTTGAGCCATGGAATGATTTACCAACTTTGCAGGAAGAACAAGAAGTCACAAAAGTTTAGATATTATAGTAGAAGCAGTCACAAAGTAAAGGGAAGAATTTTTGAGTGCTGTGCAGGGGGGTTTTAGGTCTTGTACATGGAGGTCAGAGGTTTTAAGGTGGAGGGATTTGGGCCTGTCCTGTCCTCCCTCTTTCTTCTTCCTTACCTCCATGTTCTTGGTGATGTTGGCACTCACAGATTGGTTTAGAGTAGAAAAGCACCATTTAATATAGGTAATAGGCCTTGGGGAAAAAACTGTAAACACGCAACACATAATGTACCACATAAGAGATAGCGCCAGCCCTGGGCAGGGAAAGAGAAGGGAGTCAGAGAGGATGTCAGGGGTGTGTGTGCCTCTGCCTGAGCTGCTGAGCAAACCGCAGCAGCTCAAGAAGAAAATCTTTTAGATAACTTGCAATAAACTACCTTGAGATCAAACAACAGAAGACTGCTGAGCCTTTCTTTGAAAGCACGGGTTGGAGGAGAGACTTTTCCACCACACAGAGCCACCCCTGACCTAGGATGAGCTCTGGCAGGTCTTCAAGGGAACTACATGGCAGTGTAGGAATCCAAATTACACTATCCAGAAAGGGTACAGTAGCAGCACAGGTTATACTTGGGAATAATGCTTTTTTATGGAACTCATTCTAGATCTCCCAGTTCTCTTGGGAAGTCTCCTGAATCAAAACTTAACTGCTGGTAAAAAGTATCATTAGAACACAGCAGATCTATGCCAAGCACAGTACTACTTATGTCTGCTCTCCTCTTGCTTTTCTGCACGCTTCCTCCTATAAAATATTTTGCTTGCTGTCCTTTATTCCCTCAGTGAATAATTATTCTTTGCTCTTTTGCGTGCTTATTTTAATTTTATTTATAAAGCATATTTTGTGTTGCTTCAATTAGTACCACCCTTTGCTGCAAACACTGGGAACATCATGGCAATTCCCTCCTTTCTCAAACCAGTGAACGCTGCTCAGGCTTCTGTTTCTGGGAGAAGATTTAGGATCTTAAGGCAGAGCAGACAGAAGTGTTTTCAGAGCAGGTGGAGGGAATTCCCAGCTCCAACCCTTCCCACTGCCAGATTCATGCTACTTTGCACATTACATCCTCTACCCACTTCCAAGGGAATCTAGATGAATCTTGGGAATGAAATGAAAGGAGGCCTTGGGGGAACAGTTATTTTAATTTCACTGGATGACAGACTGAACAATTGCTGAGGGGGGATGAACATGAAAACTGAGCACTTACATAAGGGGAAAGAGGATATATTTTTTTTATTCTAGTTTGATATAAGCCTTGCTACACAAGCTAGAAAAATCAAGTGTAAGAAGCATAAAACAGGATTTTATCAAGAGATATGTTGAGGGTGGCTTTGCTGTTTACACTGAAATACTTAAGAGTCCCCCTTTATATCTAAGGATTTGAACTCTATAAACCACTTACTAGATAAGGAAGGAAATCTCATTTTGTGAAAGAGGGAGGTGCTGGTTTGAAAGGATCATCCACCTGTGTAAGTGCCAGTGTTCCTCTACTCAAGTAAACACTTACTTTTATTCCATCTGTACTACCTTTAACACTGACAAGAGATAACGGCTTTATTTCTACATCAACAGAACCCTTACCACTCTAGAGCTGCTCCACTGTGCTGTGCTTGCACAGCTTGCAGCCACTTTTGAGCCAGCAAGCACTCAGCCTGAATGTTATTTTTCTACTGTCCACCAAGACCCAGCCCATTACCTCTTTACCAACTAAATAAAAAGGATTTTTTGTCTTTAACATGTATTTTTCACTATATATATATATATATCTATTTATACAACTTTATAGTAGTACAACAAACTATCAACTCCCAAAACCATCACCAATTAGTTCTTTTTATCAAACATGAAAAAAACTACCAACAGCCTCTCCTAAAACATCTCTTCCATAATAAAACACAAAAACAACCCTGAACCAGAAAAAAACTTGAATAGAAAAAAAAAAGGAATGAAAATGAACAAATTTGTACTCACCAGTTAAAATTTTCAGTGGAGGTAATTTGTACTAGCTCTTTGAAAGATAGACAAATGAAAAACAATAGCTACTCCAGCACTGAGGCTTTGATCAAATTTACAAACAAATAATTTCCCATATGTATGCTGGCAGCAGTTTATGCCACTTAAAACCCACACTCCACTTCATAACACTTTTTTTTTAAACTCCTTTTTAAAATTTTTTCCTTAACGTAAGGTTTTCCCTCGAGTAACAGCCAGAAGTGAGCAGCAGCCAGGCAACACACTGCAGAGGTGAGACAGAAATGGTATTTCAAAAATTGCTATGCCTAAAAGATGGTGTGGTTTCAAGCTAAGAAATAAGAACAACCAAAATGAACACCAGAGAAGGAGATGTACCTGAAATAACAAACTTTGTGTTAGGGCTTGTCTTCAAACATGCATTGCCCCTCCTCTGAGTTGGAAGCATGCTTGTCACTCGCTTCAAAACGGATGGGATGGTTTATAACAAAAGATAAATTGTTCAAGAAACAGATCAATGTGGCACTCACTGGGTTACCTCAGCCACAACATCCTGCTTTGCCATCTCCAGTGACAAGCAGAAGAATTAAGAATACTTTTTGACTCGCCATCTGAATGTTTCCACGTAAGCTCCATGTTTAAAAAAAGCTTTTAAAAAAAAAATTCAGCAAAAAATTCCTGTCAGCTTTACATTACTCTGTCAGCCACCCACCATTGCCGCAATATTGTGATAACATATCTCTGAATGCTTTTAAACAGGAATAAAGGCCTTTTGGAGAGAAAAATTCAGTTCTTGTAGCCTGATTTTCTTTCTGAAATGAAAAATAATGTGCTGAACTTTACTAAACTGTATCCTGTGCATTTGAGAGAATGCTAAAGGACAATTCAGTTTTCTGTCTTTTGACAGAGATGCCTATGGCTTGTATGACCCATTGGGAAGAATTTTACAGTCTTTAGATTTGGATGGAATCTTAATTCTTACAGATTTACTGCTCACTTTCTGTTGTTTAATTCAAGGGTCCAACATCCTCATTTGCAACCAGGTGGGCTCTTTGCCAAGAAAGCACTGAAGGAGACAATGTGAGACAAGGGTCCTTTGAATAATTCTCTTGTTTAAAAGGAGGTTATTACAACATTGCAGCAACGTTGTTCAAGCAAAAAAGGCAGAGACAACTAATCTAACAGCTCTTTCTGTCCTCTCTCAAATGGTTTTTAATTTGGTCACCATCCAAATGACATAATTCTGATTACAGACTAATATACCATTAAGTATGGGTGAGCATTCTGAAAGCAATTAATATTCAGGGACATATTTTCAAACAGCAAAGCCTTTATGAGTTTAATCCTGAACTAGTTATCATCTCTAAACACCTAAAAATACTGAGCTATAGTAATTATGCACTGTTATCCTGACAGGACCTTTTATCAATCCTTACCCTCTCCAGCCAAGAAATATTACCTTTTATTCTAGTTTATTTATTAATTTAAATAAATACTATTATTATTTTAAAATGTATTAATAATTATATTTGGGTTTGCATTTTCTAAGAAAAATTAACAAAATCTGAAGAGAAATTACTAAGTAATTTTCTGCTAAATCATGCCCTGATGTTACATATTCAACAATGTCTAATTCATGACTCTATTTCTTCTAATGTTTCAATTATTTAGGCAAAGGTCCAAGATTCAGTTTTCATGCTGGTGGAGAGTGATGACTAAACCTAGAAATATTAACCACAGAAAACACACAACTGACAGCAACATTAAGACTACCAATAACTCATTACATTGGATGTCCTGTAACCACTTAAAGTCTCTCTGTTTATTCATATTTTTCCTTGAAGTTCTCACTGCCAGTGTTCAGAAATAGGAATGATTTACAAAGCTCCAGCCTGTCAGACCAAGCTGTGATCAACAATCTAACTACAAATGAGTACTCTAAACATATGAGTCCAAGGAAATCAGGGCCTGAACTGCATTCATTCAAATCATGAGGCAAAAACTTTGTGTTCCAAGAAAAATGGATTGAAAACAATGCTCTGAAGTAGCTCAAGACAAATTTTGTCAGAAATTGGTTCAAACAGCTGTAGTTAAAACACAAAACTTGCTAAGCTGGATAGAATAAAAGACCTATAAAAGAGCAGACTTCTAAAATGTTTTACATAATGTGATGCAATTTTGAAACATCTGCAGACATTTTGAGTACAGTAATTGCCATTTCCAGCAAAACAAAAGTTCCAAACAGAGGAAAGAAATGTAATTGTTTTTTTCCAAATATTCCCAAAGCGTAAAGCCTGAAAGTGAAATCATGAAATGCAACTAAATTAAATTTTTTTTAGATGCTACAGCTGAAAAATTTTTGTTGAGGCATCTTCTCCCAGTATTTCACCTGAGCACTGAGAATCAAGAGCACCTGGGCTGCAGAGGCAGCATTTCACCAGTGACACACAGCACCAGCTGCTCAGCTCAGAGTCACAGGAGATTCTCCCCATGCTGCTCACTTTCCAACTGAGGCTTTGTCTCTCCAAAATTATTTGAATCTGCAAATTGGTAAATTTGCATCATCCCTAAATTGCAGCTACTGTTATTTATGATTTGGACATCCCACATCATTGAGGTTGGCCACTTGGTATCGGCCTAAAGAAAATTTCTGTGCAGAGAAACTACTTCTAGGATTAGATTCAGGCATCTTTTTCTAGTAGCTTCCCACAATATATAGCAAAAAAATCAAAATAATTCCACATCCTTCAAATTCATGACCGAAAATTACCCATGTGAAGCAACAGAGCTAGATGAATGTTTTCTCAAAAATTTTTTCCTGACTTATTACTACTCTGGTTTACACCCCCAAATGTCCCTCTGGGACAAGCAAAGATGACATGAGGCACCCATCAGGAAAGATTTTGGCTCCCTGTTTTGTTTTTGAAAGAAGCAACAATAAAACAGTTTTTAATGGGAAGATAAGGAAAAGAGGCACAAAAGTAACCAGACAGGTCTTAGGCAAAAGCAGAAGCTAAGCATTGATGTGGATATTTGATTTTTAGTGTCTTGTGCACTGCAGAGTCTTGGGTTTTATGTTGCATGGTGGTAACACACCTGTATCCAAGAATTTCTCTATAAAACTTTTGTCAGTACAAGAACTTTCTGCTAATAAAGCATTTGACTACTGATATTAATTCCCACAGTCAGTATGGGAGCACTGAATGACACCTTCTCTGACCTGCTTAGCATCATCTTTGACTCTGAAGTAACACTCCTAAAGCTTATATGAGCCCTTCCTGAAAAAGCAGGAGACAGTCCAGATCTACTGGGTGAGAGACCAGGCAGGCAGAACCAACAGGAACAATCTCTCATCCTGCCTGAGGTCTTCATATGCTGCTGGAATGCAAATAATAAATGAAAAGAAAGGCAAAAAACCTGCACAGAACCCTGCTCTGAGTCCCTCTCTGCTCACCCAGGGGAGTCCCTGCAGCCCATCACATCCCAGCAGCAGAGACACGAGAGCATCGCCAGGCTCTGCAATCCTTCCTACAGGGCAGATCCAAGAGGCAAACCCATCTTTCATGCTCAGCTACATCACTGGAGGGGTTAGGACAGATAGAACTTGAAGTTTGTGGGGAGTTTTCTGGCATAGATTTGTCAGCTCCAGAATTTTTAACTGCAAAAGGAGCCAAATGCAAAATAAATCAGACAAGCCATGTTTGGAAAAACAATGCACTGAATAACTTTTTCCTTAGTGCTACCTTATAAATCATGAAGCAGCTAAAAGAATTAAAGCTTTTCAGAGCTCTGTCCCCTTTCCCAGTGTATCTGTGCAGTTCTAAGTATGTTCACTTGTGCACATGCACAATGGTGTGTTTTTTCATTACAGTAGCATGCTCTAATAACGAGAATTTACAGACTTTTTATGCTTCACTTGACCATGCTAATCCTCCTTGAATATGACTTTTGACATGGAATTTCCTTTGTTCCAAAGATGGGACACACACAGAGTTATCTCTGTGTTCAGTAACTTATTCAGTGCTGCTGAATATTTGCCTGCACCAATAAAATTAATGATGCTTCACTCCATGCTCACATGGATCACCAGGGTACCTCACCTCTTCCCTTTTGTGCTTGCACAGGATTTGGAAAAACACCAAGCATTCCTCGATTTCTGGACATTCAGGAGCACATTCACTCCACTAACCATTAAAATAATTAAAACCAGACACAACTATGTTAAATATGCCCTTTGTCAATGACTCACCAGATTTTCTCATATTCACTAAATTACAACAAGGCATAATTTGATGCTTTATTAATCTTTAAACAGATTTCTTTTTTAAAATCTGCAATTTTTAACAGTGTGGAAAAATTAACTCCCTCTTTATATTTTAAAAGTTAAAATGCCGTACTTAGATTCTTTGTTAACCTTTCCCAGTTATGTTTTCAATTTGATTTTTTAATTCTTTGGAATTTATTTTCATTTTCCTTTTTGTTAGAATTTTGAAAGTTTAAATTGTGGTCTTGCCCCACAGTCCTCTAATCCTCTAGCTAGCAATTCCTTTCATCAATTCCAGTTGAGGTCAAAGCCAGTTCACTCATTTGTCTTTAAAGACAGCAAAAGTGACCCTAAAGTACTAAGTTTTTTTCCTTAAGATCTAAAATGTGTTTAATTAAATGTAAGATATGGTTTTGTTGATTTAAATATACCATTTTCTCACTAAGTCTGTAACTACTAAAGGTCAAACCCAACAGTTGTTACTTGTTCACAACAATCTCTTCATTCCATTTGCCATCATCTTTTTCTAAAACCAGAGTCCAAGAAAATGGAAAGTCTGTAAATTAGGAAACAAAATAATTATCTGTCTGTTGTACAAGGCAATAACCCAAGGCCCACACAGCCAATAATGAAGCACTCAGCACAGAAGTTGGCTGAATCATTATCTGACACAAATTATGCTCTAATGGTGTTATTTACTAGACCCTTAAGTAAGTAAAGAAAAAAAAAAGAAAAGTCTCCAAATAATTGGCATTCCATAAACAAGAATTCTGATTTCAGAACTAGAATGCCAAGGTGTGATCTATGGCTGAGGTTCTCTGCAGTCCGAAACATAACAATCACACCAAGTACTCTGAATTCCAATGACATTCACAATCACCACTTAGCTACTTAGCTGAATCAAAAATATCCTTGGACTGGGTATTCCTGTACAGGTTCAAGTTACACATATGATTAAATGGTTTTTTGGTGGTGGTTTTTTGTTTTTGTTGGGTTTTTTTTTGTTTTGTTTTTGGTTTGTTTTTTTTTTTTTGTAATTCTGTTCAGTAAAATGGACTAAATTAATGCAAAAACAAGAACAGGCATCTTCTGTGTTTACATTCATGTCATTTTAATGGGCTGGGGTTTTCAGCCTGCTCTGCACAACAATTTGGGAAGTTAATTTCATAATTAGCAGACTCAATAACTTATGACTGTCAGAGAAGGATAAGATAATGCAGGAAGAAAAAGATCTGGAGGATGGTCATCTGTTTAATGTTCAGATAATTAAGAGTGTTGGACAAATGAGCTTGATTTGTTCCTTCTTCTGAGCACTTTAAGTAAATTATGGTTAACACAAACCAGTTTTGATGGTTAAAAATATATTTCCTTTCAGAAAATACAAGGCAATTGTTCCAGTGCTGGAGTTCTGAATGAAACAGTGGTAATGATTTTGGAGAAAAAGGCATTGAGGTACAAACCTCCCAAGAGCAGATAGTGTAACTGGGTCTTTTTAAACTTTTATACATTGCTATGCTCATTTTAGATTCTTATAGTACTTTTTCTGTATATATAGGGAAAAAAAATATGTTCTAGCCATAAAATCAGTAGTCTGATTCACACTGTTTCCAGTGTGCTGGATTCCACCAAGTTCCTTTTTAATCTCACATTCTTACTTTTCTACAAGATGAGGACTTGGAAAAGATAGAAGATGACTCCCTTTTCTCCTGTCAGTCAACCTGCAGTTCAGAAATGCCAAAAACTGGGAAAGTTCTCTAAAGTTTAAGTGACTTAGAAGACAAGCTACAAAAGGACCTTTTGTCTTCAGCAAGGTTTCCACCTGACTTTTTCCTTTCCTTGAGCTGAGCAAACCAGATTCTCAGGAATTTACAAACACTCCCACTCTTCCATGAGGGTGGTGCTGCTCCAGATCCTGGAGGACATTTCCCCCCAGTTATTCCATCTTCCTGTGCAAGGCAACCATCTGTGAAACATTCTCCTGGCCACCTGCTGCCCCAGCCAGCTGTTCTGACTCCACGCTGCAGCTGCCACCTGTGACAGCAACTAAAAGCCAAAAACACTCCAGCAAGAGAGAAACCAACTGGCAGGACGCCAGGTGGATTAAATCTCCAGCACAAAAAGCTGACAAAAACCCACCTGTGTGTGAAACATCAAGCAGCAAGGAGAAAAGCACTGGCTTTCAGCAAGCAGAAGGGCCCAAAAGGGCTCAGCAGGTTTCTTTTTGTGCTTTGTTAAAACCAGTTTAATAACTTGTCACCATGGCTCCAGGGAATGGGGAAACTTGCTCCAGCCTTCTTGCCAGCCAAGAGCTCTGGTGGGACCAGCATCAGAGAGAACATCTGGAAGGGAGTGGGATCATTCTCCATGTCTGATGGACATTGGGAAGTCCTGAAATAAGACTAAAATGGGATTAAGTGGTACATGATGATCCCTGTGCTGGCACAGTATGCATGGGCAAATTTTAGCCTCCTTGGGAAGGCATTCAAAAGTACAATGAGGAGGGAAAACACTGATGGATGCAATGGCCCAGATTCCTCAAGAATTTGGAGAATGGAAAGGACACAAATGATAACAGAAAACCTAAACACCCAAACAGGATGTAAGATCTTTCTCATTCTCAAGAGCAGAATTAATGGAACAAGTCTGCAACAGATACAAGCAAAGAACAGACTGAAACTATCCTGACTGACAACAGATGTGTCCCAAGAATGAAAATTCTCTCTTCTGTCCACTTTTGCCAGTTACTACCCCAGAATTTTTAAATAAAATCTTCACACGAACTTACTACTGCTTGATGAAAAGAAATGAAAAATTTTCTATCCAACATTAATATTAAAAAAAGTGATGAAATGGTACACCATTGTTAGGTAGCTGCTTATCTCTGATCTGCAGGGAACTTGAGTCAATTTGAAATGATTGACATTTTGTTATAAATACTATTTGTCATTAAAATAAGTTACAGTGTCCACAGTCATCAACTTTTCTAGTAATTTCTAAATTTTCAATGATATTCTAACACATGGAAGTTAAATCAGTTGAATTTTCCCCTGTGGCTCTGAAACAACTTCAGCAGTTTTCTATATTGCATTAGCCTTCTTTTCCAAGTTTTATTTTGGGCAAATACAGTGTGCACACTGTTGTATTATTTAACAGTATTTCTTTTGTAATGTCACTCATTACAATTAAAATAAAAAAAAAACCAAAAAACTTGTAATTAAAGTTTTTTTTTTTGTTTTTGTTTTTGTTTTTACCAGCCCTTGCTTCTTCATAGCTAATTTGGTAATGAAACAGAACATGACACTTGAGAATAAAATGTAACCTAATCATGTTTCTTAAAAGGAGTTATCTGAGTGTACATGTACACATGTACTCCCCACATTATTAAATCATTGAACTTCTTTTAAAAGCCTCTTTAGAAACAAGTGGAAGAAAACCTCTGCTTTCCATTACTTTTATAACGACTGAAAATCAATTTGTGAAGGAAATACTTTATTAATTTTTTAAGACTTTATTAATAAAAGCCACAAAATTACTGGTAAACTTTGTAAGTAGAATTTATGGGTTGGGAGACTGTCTTTTAAAACACAGGAGGCAGAAATATGAGTAATTACATAAACTGGAATGCTAGGTAGAAAAGAGTTTACTCCTGAAGAACAGAGTGGAGCAGAGTAACCAAAAAACCCCTAAGTGTAGATGATGAATACGAGCACCAAATTTTAAGAGATGTTTGCTCCATTTATGTTCCCAGTTTAGCTTGAAACATATGAACTAAACACTTAAATAAAAGAGGTACCCAGCATGAACTCAGCTGAAAGGCAGAGAATACAGGGAGCCTTAAGAAATAACCTACTTGATGTGGATGTAGTTACCTTATACATTAAGCTGTGCATAAAATAATTTTTTTATGCCACTTTACATTGCATTGTGCCAGATAAACATATATATTCAGGATGGAAAAACTGCTCTATATTACCTAAGGTTATAATATTAGACAGTTTGGGCAAAATTTGGGGAAAAATAGGGATTTGCACTGGGAAGTAAAGAGGAAGAAGACTGAAGAGAGTAATTTTTCTCTGAAAAGAGACGACTTAAAGAAAACACAGGCAAATTAATGATGTTCCCCTGTCCACGGAACCCTAGATATAATTTCTAATTTCACAGGAAAAATACCAGCTCTGAGAGCATGTTTAAAACTCCAGAGTAGATATTTTATATACAGTATGACTAAGTTTAATATTAGTAGAAATTTTCTCAGGCGTATTTCAGGCACTGTCGAAAAATGGCTCGCTAAATGTGGTTCCTCTTTATTTGAAAGATATGCTCATTAAGCACATTATCCTACCTGTTTCAGTAAAACAAACACATTAATAATTCTGTTTTATCCCCACTTTAACACTTCCAGAGACCATGCAGGTTTGAAAGTATTATTTATCTCTTCCCAACCCCGCACTTCATCAGCCAAATGACTACATTTCAAATTGTTTTCTTTCCTTTGCAGGGAGGAAAGCTTTGGTTTAAGGGATGTGAAAATGAAATCTCAGTTCATCCATCATTACTAAAGATGGGGGGAGGGAAAAAAAAACCACCACACCAGAATTTGATTTTCAGATCACAGGGCAGATGTTGAGACATCAAAAAGCCACACTCTTTCTCAGAGAGCCTTGAGGTAACAGACAGCAAAGAGAGTAATTCAATAATACAATAAGAGGACCCCTTATGTTGGAGGTAGGTGGTGAGTGGCAATTTCTGAAAGCCCTGGTACACCTTCACAATCATGAAAAGGAACTGTTGGAAACTCTACCATCACAAACCTGATATAAAAAATGGGTAAGACATATTTTGACACACATGACAATTCTGACAACTTCAGGAGAGGTCAGGGAAATCACAAAAGCAGCTAGCCTCCTTTGAAAGTGAACCAATGATTGTAAATTTTGGAGAAGGCTACTTTTGGCTCAAACAAAAAAAAAAAAAAAAAAAAAGCTGAAAAACCAAATGGCAGAACTTCCCCCTCTTCCTCCTGCCCAGGGCCAGGATGAAGGCAGAGATAAGCAGGTCTTTTATACAAGTCACCCATACCCAGTGCTGAAAGGGAAGAAGCAAAACTTAGCTTTTCTGTTGATTTTAAACCAAAAGAGGGTTTATCACCAATGGATAAGTTCCAATATGACAGAAAATTACTGTAATGGCAAATGGTCTTACCAGTAAAGCTGATGGGCTACTTGGATGCTCTGAAGAGAACGATTCAGCAGGAGTTTCACCAGAGGGCTTTCAAGAGTCCACTCAAACTTGAGCACCTTAATAGAAAAAATTATAATAAAAATCAATTTTGTGCTGGCTTTGGTGTCTTTCCTTTACAACAGAAAACACCCAGTGCTTAGTTAGATCAAAGCAATCAGACAATGGAGAGTTTGCTACCACCACCTGTAAGACAGACAGACACCACCCTGATTTTGTGTTAACATGAATATAAATATGCAGCTTGTCTCCCCGCACTTAAAACTATCACTGCTATATTTATTTTTTTTTTTGGTCTGATTATCTGTTTTGGAAAATAAACTTATTTTAGAACAGAAGCTGAGGAAGGTGAAAGGTCACTGCAGTTTGTGCATGCTGGAAAGCTGTGAAGGTTCTGCTGCCTCACAGTAGTGGATTACATGAATATATTTATAAGTGCATAGAGAGATATCTATCTAGATAAGCAGATATCACAAACACAGAAAGAACCCCTGAGAAACTCTGCAGTGTGGATAGTGGGTCATCCATATGCGCAGTGGTACCAAGTGAGGGGATAAAGCTTCCAAAAGTTCCTGCTCAGCCCCAACACAGGACCTGTTCAATCACCAGGTGCTTTGAAAGCAGTGATGCCATAACTTGCAAAACATTAATTTCTAGTGAAATGCTGTGTACATCTCTAAAGAGGCAATTGCAAACCCAAATGTCCACTTAAGTCCTTGTTGACAGTGTTTTTCTTAGTATATATGGTTTTAAAAACCCAGTGATTAAAAACTTCATAGACTGCAATGAAGCCCTGTCACCTGAGCAGAATTTCTCTTGTTCAGATGCACTTTTTACTTTTCTTTGTTACTTAAAAATACCTTCATATGCTATCTATAAGAGCCCAATCAGAATGCTAAAACAATTCCATCATCCTAAGCTGGAACCAGTCTCTCCCTCAGGCCTGTTTTTAATCCACTCACGGCATCAGTTGACAAGACTTATTTGCTCCCCTTACAATGTCTTAACTAACCTGAAAGCATCAAAAATATTTAATGAAGTTATTGATCTGGACTGAAGGCTTCCTTAACTATCAATTTCCTCCTTACCTGAACCAGCTGTGGGAGGTATTCTAGCAATTCATCATTTGACACATTTTCCATTTGTTGGACTGCTGCCCTGCGAATATCTTGATCTGGAAAACTAGAGAAAAAAAACAAATAGGCATCATTAAGAGCTACCAGACCACTGCAACTCTCCTGAGCTCTCACTGATATAAAATATTAGGAAATCTGATTTTCTCTCAAAATGGAACAGGAAAAGAAAATTAATTTGCTTTATTGTGACAAGAAACATACCACAGATGACTTAATTGGATTAACTGTTACAGTGTCACACAGGGGAAAAACGCCCCCAAAAACCTGATCTTCAAATACCTCTTTAAATTTGAAATAGCACGTACCGTAATTCTCCAAAATATGAAACAAATTACAGATTTCTTGCTGCTCTTTCTTACCTGAAATAGGAAATTTCTAAGCCATGTGAACTTTTAACAGTCACTTGAAAACTTCATTTGTTCTGAGAAACAATACAAAAGCTTTAAATTTCCCATACAAAAAGGAATTATATCAGATAATTTATTCTCAAATCAGCTCTTCTGTTTTCTGCCATAACACAATCAAAAATATTTTTTAAATAAAAGCAATTTTGAAATTAAAAACATGGGCTGGGTATTTTTAGGATTTTATTATGTGAAATTTGGTAAAAGAATTAACACCTTCCCAAGAAAGGCTCCAAGTCAGTGAAACAGACATTTCTGATGAGAAAATGTTTGAGAACTCGGCATAAGCCACATTCTTAACTAATTCTGGCTTAAACCAGGGTGGCTGTAGCCTGGTATAGATTTTGTGATGGAGCTCTCTTCATAAAAATGATGAAAGAGGAAAACACGGTGTGGCAGCAGTGATAATGCAGAAAAAGAAGGCTGGATAATATAGATGGTAAAAACATTTTCCTTTGAAAGAGATTGAAATTTTGATGCAACCTGATTTGTTAAAACTGACTCTTAACAGAACATTTTCTCTCTTCTAAGAGAAAAGGGTAGAAAGCATACAGTGTCTCTTTTAATATTTGATAGCCAAAATATAATCTTTTAAGGACTTCTTTTCGATACATAAAAATAATTTCTACCTTTCCATGTTTTGCAGTTGTGACAGTAATCATTAAAGTTTGGGCTCAGTGATCTCAGAGGTCTTTTCCAACCTCAATGATTCTATGATTTTGTACACAGGGAATTCCACATACACAAAAGTTGCCTAGACTGGTTAAAATTTGGCTGATTTGCTGTGGTTCTGCTTTAACAAGGAAAGGAACAGATGTGCTCTTCTGTGTATGTCTGCTAGGTATGATGTGCAGATGTGGCGTCACCCTTACTTGTGTATCAGTACCTTCACGTTGGCCATTGCCATCCCATGAATATTTTCTGCCTTCGCCTGAAGCAAACTGGAAATGTTCCTGGAGACCTTTCAGTTACCAGGGGTGCAAGAAGGGTCATCTCTGCCTAAGGGGCAGAAATGTCTTTAAACAGCACCACAATCAAGTGAACATTGCTCACAAGAGCTGGTGGGCTTTGATCCAGTTCCCTGAGGGTGAGCACCTGCTGTGGGAATCCAGGGCTTCCCTCTGGCTGCCCTGGAAGTCTGGGACCCTGGCAGGGGGTCAGGAACCCCCCTGTACAGAGCCCCCAGAGACACTGTCTGTGATCTCTGTCCATGGAAAAGAGTTTTCAATCTTACAGGATGAATTAAAAGCTCTGAGTGTTTGATATAAGTAATAATTAAGTGTGGCATGGGTGTAAAAGTAAAATTTTAGGATTCCAGAATAGGGGTTTAAAAGGGACAAGATGGAATAAATTGGGTGTGTCTTGTCCTTTTTCTCCTTCTTCATGCCCTCCATGTTTCCCTGTAGTGTTGGCATTTTTCTGTTGGTTTAGGCTGGGGACACACTGTTCAACGTAGGTGACAGATATTGGCACATTATTGTAAATATAGCACAGGTAGTTTCTGGTATATAATGTTTGTAACATCCCACTGAGGGCAGAGCCCCACACGCTGCCCTGCAGGACAGAGCTGCGGCAGGGCAGCAGAACATGTTAGAGATAAACAGAATAAACAACCTTGAAAACAGCACAGACGAATTATGGCTTCTTCTTTGGCAACGGGGCAGAAAGACAGAGACTTTCTACAATCTCGGAATCACCAATAGCACAGATTCCGACAATCTGCCCCACAAAAAGCAGTGAATCCCTGCCCTCTGAACTGATATGGCCATTAGGCTCTTGGGAAAGATCTCTGATTTGGCAGTCTAGGCACACACACAAAAAAAAAAAAAAAAAAAAAAAAAAAAAAAAAAAAAGATGACTAAAGGACAAGGGTTGTCCTGTCGACTCACCCTGGGGAAATTCCTTTGACATCAGACCCTTCATGCACAGCAGGAGATGTCACAGGCCAACAGTGTCACTGCTTCAAGAGCTCAGCACAAAACCAGACTGCTCTCTTCCCACTTTCCCACCCAACACCTTTTGCCAATAATATAGAAATAAAACCCTGAAGTGAAACAGAGGAGGCAGTACCAAATTTGCAGCAATGACTCTTTGATTCTACCAAGATAAAAGCAGAAGAAATTGTAAAGCTAGGTGCTCAGCAGTATAATGGCACCTGCTGCTTGAATCTTGAGCTTCTAAGTTCAATAAAACAAGCTGAAGCAGAACAGTATGTACACTTTTAACAGAAAATTAACTAAAGGCCATCTAATAAAAAATGGGGGTATTTTGATTAAAAAAAAAAAAAACCAGGTGCAAAGTTGGACTTGAAAAAAATTGTTTTCAAGGCTGCAACCTGTAACACTTTCCAACATCCTTCAGCAATGTGACTTGGGTCTGGTTTTACTATTTTGTCTGTTATGGCACATATTTAATGATGTTTCTAACATGGTTTATAATTCTTTGTATAATGCTGAGGGAGACTCAGTGGGGAGGGGAGGATCTTTGCAAGGCTTATTTTGTTTACTTATTTGTTTTAGGCAACGTATTAGGAATGAGAAGTTGTTACTTTAATATTCACATAGCTATTTAGAACAAAACATATTTGAAGGAGGACTATATATTAAAAAAAAAAAACCAAAAAACCCACACATAATCCCTTCCATATCATCCTGTTTTCTAATTATGCAATTGCTCCAAAGGATTGTGTGCCAAGCATGTGCAGATAATGAGGAAATGAGTCTTTCCCTTCCCCTTCTTGCCTAGTTCAACAGGCTACTGAACAGTGAAATATACTCTACACAGGCACAAGTCTAGGCAGAAAAATGTTATTACTTAGTTACAGCTCGTCCCTACCAGCAGCCAAGATGTGAACACATGCAATGCTATGAGGAGAGAAACTCCTATTTTTTTTTTTTCCAGGTAGACAAAGAGTGAGAAAGTTATTTTAATCCCAAACTTTCCAGAAAATTCAGCAGCTACCATTTGATTTATTTAGAATTGATTTGGTCTAAGTCAAAACCAGAGCTATGTCTAAGTCACCAGAAGCAGTGCCAGGAGATGTGATTAGGGAATGACAGGCACTGTGAAATACCTGCAGGGTGGTCTGCTTCAGGATCATGGCTTTTGTCATTCTTCTTGAATGAGATTTTGGTAATTTATTGGTTTTGATTCTGTTTCCTTCAGCTTGTAAATCTTGAGGTCAGCTTGAGGTTTAGTTCAGTCTTTTGAACAGACTGGACAAGTAGCCTGTTTCTTTAACTACCTGACAATTTCTTAACCCTAATGCAATATCCATTGCTTTTTTTTTTTTTTTTTTTTTTTTTTTGAATTTCAGTGTTGTTCAGGGCCACAGGTACAAGTACAAATTGAATTTGTATTGAAGTATTGTACACAGGCACAATATTTAATTCTATTTGTTTTCCCCCTTACATTTATACTTGAGCAAACATTTAACAGCCTCAAAATTGGAGTTACAACAAACTCTAATGAACTCCACTAGTATTACATGGTGCTATGCTATTCACACTTGCATACACCAGTTTATTTGCTAGAAGCAATCAAAGAGGATGGTTTAGAAGCAGATCTGAGTAATAAAAATCCCTTCACATGCCTGGAAACTGTGCCATCTTGGAGTCTGGCACTTCATTGGGGCTGGAAGGGTTTTTTGTTTTTACTTTTTTTTTTTTTTTGAGCGAATAATCTTGCAAATGTTTGAGTTGCATCAAATCTGATTTTAGTAAATCCATAAATTAGTCTTGATTAGAGGACAAAATTAATTGATTTTTTTGACTCTAACTTAATGCAAGAGAAATCACTTTGGGCCTAAGAAAGAAAGCTTTATAGTTTGGATTTTAGAGGAGAGCTGATTTTCAGGGCTTGCTGCAATGAATATGCAATTATTTATTTACACATGCTGAAAACTCTGAAAGCAGAGAAATGAGACAACTCTATCACAACAAATTAAATATTCCAGTCTTTAAGGGGACATTTCTCAGAAACAGGAGATCATCTGTAGCACACTCTGTCTACATCAGATCCTTCCAATTTTTGGAAGGATTTGAAGTGACAGAATTCCTGATATATGGCCTCTGACTATGGTTTCAGAGAGGCAGGACCTTCAAGGACTCCTCTTCCTATCTGTTTTATGGTTGTCACCAAAATATGTGAGAACTTCGCTAAAAAAATAGCTTAAAGCCAAATATTTTAACAATGCTTGTAAGATTCTTTTATTGCATAGTCTCAAAATGGTAAATGTCATCCAGGTTTAGGTTTCCACTCACTTATAGTTGTTTGTTTTGTTTTTTTTCTCCTCAACAAACAACTTATTAGCCAATAAATTCTTCATTGACTAGAACCACTGTATTGTGGTTCTGGTCTCTGTGACTAGAACCCAAGTGTTCCCCATTTATTTGCCTGGCTGCATTGTAATATCTTGCATCTTTCTTCTTTTGGCCAATTTAACTGTTCTCTCTTAAGGCAATGAGTACTCCACAACAGGTGGAACATATTTGTTCCAGGTTTACACACATCAGAAACATCACGGGCTCTACCAAAAAATAAACAATATGTAAATTATAACAGTTGAGTTTAATCCTCAGCTACAGGTCACACTATGCAGGACTTCAAATGTCCCCTTCACAGCCTGTCTCACAATTTGGATTCTCCATAAGTTATGAAACTCTCTTCCTCTCCTTAAACACTCACCTACTTAAACTCAACACCCTTTATGCAATTTTGCTCTTCCCTCTCTGCATGATGCCAGTGATTGACAGCCACCTGTTTTTTAACTTTTAAGAAGATTATTAGATCTCCCTTGAGACTTCAAGATGCTTTTGTGAAAGCTGAATTCTGATCTGGATGAGCATAGATTACAATTTGGTTTCAAAATAAGGAAAACTTTCAGTCTTTGATTTTTTTTCTCATACAGAGATCCAGTCAGGGGCTATTTGTCTAGCTGTAGCTTTCAGCTAAATCAGATTCAAACAGAAAACAAAGTACTGCTGAGGAATCCTGTGGATCTGTGACATCCTCTTGAGATTTTAGCATCTGCCAGTGGTGAGCTGACTGTAAATGAGAAATAGATATGCATTTCATTTTTAACAGTTTTACTATTCTAATTTTGTTGTGCTGCCTCAAACAGCCCTGTGCTGGAATACATTTGTCAGGTGAGTAAAACTGCTCAGTTTTCTCCATTTTCTGGCACATAAAGCTATCTGAAGACAACAATGTAGCCTTTCTCACAGGCCTTCTTTTAAGGCAGAGGCTTATATCATGCCACTTATTTCTGCATTTCCCTTCCCATTTTAAGTTCTGTTGCATTTTCAAAAAAGAAAAACCTTAATCCATGAAATGCATGTTATTAAATCTGGCAGAAACAAGGAAAGTTGACCCAGCAAACCTCTTGGAATGAGGATACCAACAGAAAACAAAAAAACCTTTGAGTAGTAAAGGATATCATGTCATTGATGGATGCAACTGGGCCAGGAGAGAAAGTGTGGAAAAAATGTTTAAAATAATAGACAGGGAAGTTTTGTGAGGCAGTTGAAGTTTTTTAAAAACAATTAGACAGGAAGAGGAAAGAAACTACTAGAATAATGGTTAAGGTGTGTAGTTTTAGCTTACAGATAAGGACTTTCTGTTTGTGATTTTTTCATTTATTTGAGGACTTTTAAAGAAAACACTGTGTGAGTATATGAAGGTTAGAAATTGGTAATGACTAAAGGAAAGTACATAAGGATAACAAATACCATCAATAAAAAGGACACTGCATTTTCTTTTTTTTTTTTTCTAAAGAGAAAATTCACTCTTCATTGTGAGAGGTCACATGAACCATTCCCAACCCCACTCATTGCAAAGGTCATGGTCATATTCACTCCTTTTATTTTGGCTGATTGATTGGCAGATAGATCTGTTGAATTTACTCACAGAAAATATATTTGAGTGATGCTCACAGAGATTTTCTACAAGACATTCTGACTGAAACAACTAAGAATAAGTTGAAGATGTCATGGAGACCATATGGTGAACCACATCCTAGGACAAGAGTAGGAAGAAATTTAGAAAAAGAAGTTTCCATTTGAAACCTGTATGATCTAGAATGTTCTTCCCACCCCAGAAACAAACTTCTCTGTTACATTAAAACTGAAGATTAAACCATGGAAAACATGATGATGTAGATTAAGCTTCCTGACTAGAGTGCACATTTATGCACAGAAAGCATGCAATATTCTACATACTTGTCTATTTGTCCTACTACAGCATTCTGCTGCAGTACCTTCATATTTATTGCCAAGAAAGCTAAAAATGGTTAAAAGCAGTTAAAAAAAAATAAAGAATTCATCACATGCCAATACTTAAAAAGACTTGTCTGTTCCTAGCAATGCATACATCACCATCTAAGTTATCACTAAATTTCATGTATATTAAGCATAAGCAGTTTTAAACCTTTATCAGTAACGTGTTCTGTACATCAAAGTACCAAATTAATTGTGGAGTGTTGCTTTGTTCTTATCTTATTTCTTTGCCTAAGCCTGTGTTTGCTCTCCATGTTGCTGCATAACTACAACCAAGTAACAAGATGCAAACAGGCAAGGTATGCTCTACTGCTATCTGGTTTATAAATACTCTGCTGTATTTATAAATACTCCATTGTGAGCTCCAAGGGAACATTTAAAATTCTCCTTTTATTGAAACAATTACAATCTGATTCAAAAATTCTAAATCTGTTTGGCTTTCAAAGGCTGAAGAACAAAATTTTTCTTCAAGGTATCACATTTTATTTTAATTATTGGTTAGATATCTGAACCTCTGAATGCAATAGCCACTGTGCTACGTAAAGCGAGAATCAAGAATAATACTGGGACAGTCACAGGCTGAGGGACTATAACCAAAACTGTGTCTGACACTGATTTCGCACACGGTTTTAAAGGAATTTCTTTTCCTGTGCAGTTGCCCTGACAGAATTAGAACTCAGCAGGAAGTTTGTAGGAAACTTTTAAACCCAACAGGGAGGTTCCATCTTAACAGCCACAAGCTACTTCAAAAAATTCTCTCTACAAAATGGTTGCAGCCATGCACAAGGCTGGGAAAAAAGACTTAGATTCCATGCTGCTTGCTAATTCTAGCTCAATTTTCTCATTCCCAGCCCATGACACTTCACAGGGCTGCAACTGTACTCTAAATGGGCCAGAACAGCAACAACACCAAAAAAAAAAAGCAAAAAAAAAAAAAAAAAAAAAAAGCTGAAGAATATGCTTGGACTTTCCTTTGCAGTAATTTGAATAGCAAGATAACCTGACTAAAAATTCCCAACTGTGGTTGTTCTAAACATACACAAAACATTGGCCTGCTAGCAACACACCATAAATGATGGCACTGCTAACCCTGCCTTGGTTTCTTTCTGTCATCAAGAAAATTCTCCGAGTAAAGGAGTGCACTGGTGTTATTTCCCTGGATACAGCTGTAGAAAGAACTAACTCACTAAAGCTTGGCTTTTTACCAAACTCAATAAGTGAATTCAACAGCAAAATGCACAGGGCACCAAGAAGCTGCTCTGAGTAGGAGGGACCATCTCTATAACTTCTGCCTTAGGGATAATTTTATATTTCAGGCAACAGCTTATAACCATCCTTCCTTGAAATTAGAGGTAAGAGTGTAAAATCTTCATTCTCCACTTCCCCCTCCCATCCTCTCCATCACATCTTTATTGATTAAAGAAACATAAATGGTTTTTAAATTCCTTTTTTTAAAAGCATTGGCTTCTAGGGCTCTAAGAAACAATGCACTTGCTCTGAGTGCTGGATTCAAGGTTGCAACTGAATTTATCTGTGAAATGTATACCGTGATTGTGTTTTCCATTTATGAAAGTTCTTCCTTTCCAGTGCATAAATAAGCATCCTATCATTTGCCTGTCTTGAGGGTTGCCTGCAAAATGGAAGAGCATATGCAAGAGAGACACACTCAAAGAACAAGAAACATCTATTAAGGGGTACATTTAACTGTGAGGTGAACAAAACAACTTAGAAATTTCAGAAAGTTGCAAATTCCTGATAAGGGGGCTTGATCTGCTGAGCTGCGATACCCCTCCCTAAGCTCTGTGATGCTGCCTTCTATGCCAGCAAGCATCTCCAATGGTTTTCATTTTTCTGTCCTCCCCAATGGGTGTTTGAGTTTAATCAGCAGGACAGATACTGCCTTTTTTTTTTTTTTTTTGCTCTGAGAAGAAGGATAATTTAGAGTTCCCAAGCCAAGACTTGCAGAAGTGACAGTGATTTTGAGAACCCCTTCTAAAGTGTGAGCACATGCCTGCAGCACAGATTCAGGTTCTTCTAGAGACACTGCAAACTAAAGTTCCACCAAAGAAAGCATCCAGATTCTGGAGCGACTGGAAACTCTTGGTATTGATAAATTGTGGTGCACAGAAATAATACATCATAGAGCTAAGCTGCAGATCTTGTTTCAGGATTGTAAGCTGAATATTTATGCAGAATCAATTTCATTTTGGAAAAAAATTATGGAAGAAAAATGCAAGAGGGCTCTTGTAACAACAACAAAAAAGAAATCTGTCTGAGGAAGTCTCCGAGCTGCAGAACACTGAAAGCTGGGAGAGCAGCAGTGTCACTATGTTTGGCCCATTTTCACTGTATTCCCTGGGTAGTTGTTTTTGGTCACCACTGGAGAGAGGATGCACTACACTGACTTTTGGGCTGATTTAGTGCATTGCTCCTGTCAGAAATATTTGTAGACAAAGATCAGCACTAATTCATTTTCCTTACCCATGGTTTGATAGTGATGGTAATACAAGTCCTTAAAATAGACATGAATATATGGAGAGGATTTATTTTATATTCTGCTCATGTTTTATATGAACTTGGATCTTTCAGCCGTGTCTTAGCAATCACAAGAAATCAGAGAGCTGTTTCGTGGATGATAGAAGTGAGGAACTGAGTTGATGAGTTGTCAATGCCAAACATAAAACAAGATAGAGTTGAATGAATGTTCAAAACCAGCTCAGTTAAGGAGCCTGTGATCCAAAGTCAGTGAGGGTAAGGGGGAAGTAAGGTTGGGCCCTAGCCAGTGCTACTGTACTTTTTTCAAAATTATAGAAAACTGAGAAATAGAGAACTAAGAGAAGAAACCTCAGAAATCAATTTATATGGAAAGTGCTCCTCTCCTTCAACCCACTCTCTCAATTTGCATGTATCCAAGACATTTTTGAAACGAGGCATCTTTAAGGAAATGTAATCTCTGTTTTTGAAGACTAGCTTCCCAGGTATTCATGCACCAACAAGATGTTGTGAATATGAGGAGGACAGATTTTTTTTCCTAAAATTTTTTCTGTGATGCAGAACTTCTTTCTGCAGTATCACCATGAAGCAAAAACAAAACAAAACAAAAAAAAAAAAACAAACAAAAAAACCCACAAAAAAACCAAACCAAAAAAACCCAACTGTATTGATATAATCTCTTGTTCTTTGGCACAACTGCAGATGCCAACCACTACCCAAGGTGGCACAAGAGGGACAAAGTAATGACATTTTCCCCTCTTTTCCATGCCAGCAGTTTTGGTGTAGCCAGAATGAACACTGGGTACACTGCACCTGATGCACATTGAGAAGCTGGGGAACAGACTAAGTAATATCAAATACTCTCTGAAGCACCTGAAAAGGCTGATATTCTGCATCACACCCTCGTGCAGAGCTGCATCTTCAAAGAACAATCAAGATCTTGATTTGTAGAAATGCCACCCAGACACAAACAAAATGGGGCAAAAGCTCTGATCAAAAAGCTTGGCATGCTCTGAGAAACCCTATCAAATTCTATTTCTACTCTGAAGTTTACAAGACAACACAGCGCTCATATACACCTTTCTACATGGATCTTTTATAAATTAGAATTGGATCCTAATACTTTAATAATGAAAAATAATATTATGCTCCAGGACCTGATCTGTCAGGATCTTTGCTTCCACCATTCCCACTACACAAAAAAAGACATGTATGCAAACATGTGAAACTGCTAATAGTTCAGATAGAAACTGGGATACAAGTATTAGGAAATTGAATCCAGAGAAAATAATACATTTTAGATTGTCAAAGGTCTATTTTTAATAATCTGGCAGTAAGTGTACCAAGTCACAGTGTATTTCCCAAGTAAAGCTTTAGAGAAGGTTTATTTTTTTTTCCAAAGGTAGAGCATGAAACAGAGATTTCAAAACTGATGCAGCTTGTGCTTACCCAAGACAAGCAATGGCTTGATAAAACAAATTTACTCAAGCATTTCATCTGCATGTATAATGTTTTTACAGGTCACTTAATGCAGAATACCTCCCAAGTTTTTGGAGGGAATGTAGCTGCTGACACAGATCCTGTCCCCTGACATCTCTGGTACATCCTGGGTAGGGCTATCTCCAGCATCAAGCAAGAGTCCTGACAAACAATCAGCTCCCAGGGCGAGAGGTGGGGGTGGAACACAAGGCACCACAACAGAATTTATTCAACTGACTTCAAAGTTCCATCCAATCTGCTTCAGAAAGATAGGTCACACGTGGGGCTGTGGGTATTTACATAGATTATTGTATAATCCAGAGATATATTTCAATCCTCCTTATCTCCCATTATTCACCTCGTGCCTGTTCAGTAGTTTGAAGTTATGGAGTGCTGTGCAAGTGCTAAGTACTTGACTGATTACCTGTTACCAGAAACTGCCTGTATCTGTTCTAGAGAATGAAATACTCTTTTTATTATCCTGAGAAATAGAAAACCTTCTCAGCCAAGGAGACATGGCTGGCACACTCAAGGTCATGGCAAGAGCTGCAACTCCACTTTCACTTGGGTCCAGAGAGAAAAGAAAGCACAGCCAGTGCATCAAACCTGGACAGTGTGCTGAGCAAACAGCAGCACTGAACAAACCAGCACCTGATCCTTCTGCTTAGCATTACTTTCCTGTGGGAATTGAAAGAACAGAAACTTCCACAGACACTAGAGCGTTTGATCTGCAGCCTTAGAAGAAGCTTGGATTGATGTAAAAATACAATACACCGATATCAAGCAGAAAAATCATAAACTTATGTTTCTATAGTAAGTAAGAATATGCCTTAAGTGAGAAACTGCATTGATAAACGGTGAAGGGTTTATAATGTAGAGATGTAATTGTGTAGAATAAGTTATGAGTTTAGAAGTTATAACAGAAGCATGTGTGTGTGAGACAGAAGCTTATTGGACAAAAATATCCACAGTGCAGCAAAATTAAGTAAAGGTGATAGGTTAGAAAAGCAAAATACACCTCGTGGCAACTGTCTACTGGACTAGAAAGTTCTGTATTGCCTTGTAACAAAGAATTTGCAGCTACTTTGAGCTATAACCAACTGCTGGCTCCTCCAAAATCTCACAGCCCCTGAGACTGATGTTTATCCGAGCAATGAATCGTTCTTAGCCCAAAGATGGTCCCATCCCTTCATTAATAGCAGTGACAATGATACTCTTCTCAGCCAAGCAGACATGGTTGGCACACTCAAGGTCATGGCAAGAGCTGCACCTCTGTTTTCACTTTGGCCCAGAGAGAAAGGGAAACTCAGCCAGTGCATCAAACCTGGACAGTGTGCTGAGCAAACAGCAGCACTGAATGAACCAGCACCTGATCCTTCTGCTTAGCATTACTTTCCTACCTGGGTAATTTTCCCTTACCTGAAAGTCAGCAGCCCAAGTGCCTCCAGAGGGTCAGAAAACCTCCATCCCCTCAGCAGGGCATACATTTCTGACACCGTGGTTCTGTCCCAGCTGGGTGCACTGCCCAGCACCAGAGGAAGGGAGCAGTTCTGGTTATTGCAGGAGTAGCGATAAAACCACAGGATTCTTCTCTGTTGCTCTGAGAGTCTGGAAATGAAGATGAAAATTTCAGTTTGAAATTAAAACCACCTGAAGCTTTGTGTAGCAACAAACTTTATTGTACCGAGGGGCCAAGTCACACAGTACGCTGCTTTTCAGCTAAGTTCATGTTTTCCTTTGGGTAGGATATCATTTTCTGCAGACCAGATTTTATAAGAAAAGTGATACTTATATTCTGGATCTGTCAGCCTTAGGTCATATAAAAATGAAGTGTCAAAAGACACACACACACATATATATATGATTATTTCACATTCCAAGCACTCTCAATTTTCTTCTCTGTTGTCTCTATTGTTTGTGTTGCTTGTTTGTTTTTACTGGTAGGGTTTTTTTTTTGACAAAGAGGGTGCAGTTGTCACTGGGTAAATTATTGTTACATCTATCTGCTACAAATATCTCTAACTTTCATAACTAGCCACATAACACTGCAAGTCCTATCTTTCATTCCTGCCCTTGCTTTGACTCTTTAATGTAGGTGTGTCTATTTTTAGCATATTTGTTTTTAAAATAATGTTTAGGTACATCTATGCACATACAGAAAAACATGAGCACAGGTACACACATGCAGAGTGTGATTATCTCTGCTGCTGATGGGAGTTTGGAAAAGGAAAGAAAAGCTCCCAACAACTTCTATATTTGTTTGAAAAGTCTAGCTTGCCATGCTTTACTGTACTCACAAAAAAAAAAAAAAAAAAAAAAAAGGAAAAATAAAAAGGATGCAATACACCAGACTCCTCACAGAGATGTTACATATCTAAATGTCATATTGATGAAATGGTCAGTCATCACACCATATTTCACCACAGCACAACAATTTCTGCCTTATATCATCTGATTTGTCAACAATTCAGATGTCTTTGCCTCATGAATATTAAATCTCAGGTTCTGACACATCAGAAAACAGGAAAATAAATTTCCCTGAGGAGACAAGCTCAGACAATGGCCTTAATTTGATATCAGAGCCTTCAAAATCAAACCCTTTTTGAGAGTTTGAGAGAAATAGAGAAAGAGCAAACTGATCCCCAGTTCATACAAATAATTACTCAAATCAAGAAGAATATTCGTTTTCTTGGTCATATTTGACCAGGTTGGTGATGCAGCTAATTAATAGCATAAAACAATTATGACTTTAAAAAAACCTAAATATTTCAGAATATGATGTGAGGAATCTAGTGGAAGGCAGTAAGTAAATAGTTTGCTTCCAGACAAAGATTTAACAAACATTTAATTATCCAGATGTGTAAACAGGGCTCAAAATCCAAGTGTTTACATTCTTTCCAAGGTTGTCTTCCTTCTATTTGCAATGTTTTGGGACATTCTTAGCCAAAAAAAAAAAAAAAAAAAAAAAAAAAAAAAAAAAAAATCCTAGCCCCACTCTAGCTGTCAAGATTGTGTCATTCACAGCTCATAGAAATGAGTTCCTTTGGCTCTGTAGGCACTAGAGAACTTTCTTCCCTTGCAATTTTGAATTGCCAAGTGTTTAGGAACAGAGAGCAGCAGCACAAAGATGGCCATGTTTTTTTTTTGTTCCCTGAGTGAATGTTAATTTCTTCCCTTTAGGAGAAGAAGCTCATAAATGTATGCAGAAGATGAATTTAACTGTGAGACCAATCCTGGCTTTCAGTGATCAGTTCAGGAAAAGTGTCACTGTGGTCATGACTTCAAGAAACAACCCCAGAGCTCATAGCATGCCTTCTGTGTCAATAAATAGATGTTTTTGTGATCATGTGAAAAAGTCACACACAGGAAAAGAGATAAAAGCAGGCCTAAAACTTCATTGCCTGTCTGGTTATCTTGTGCATTTGGATGACATTCTGCAGGACAGTTCAGCTAAAGGAACTCTTTCCAATGATAACTTTAAGCAGAGATTTCAGCTTTCAAGCAGCATCCTCCAAACTAGACAATCTGTTGTTCAGATTAAAGCAGCTAAAGCTTCTACTGAGCTTGCAAAGGGTGATAAGAAATCAATCCTTGTATCATGTTTGCTAAACAACAGATTTCTCCCTCTGACTTTACTCAGAGGCAATGCCATTTTCTCTCTCCATGCTTTAAAATCAGAGATGAAATGAAAGGGTGGGTGGGGCAGGAGTGTCTTAAGTTTTGATTTTAAGTTTCTTATTGTAACAAAGCTTATATAAACATTTAATAAGACATTTAAGATGGAAAAAATATTTTGCATACATATAGCATCTGAAGATTGTTAAGCAAATAAGGGCATTTCTTTGTCTCAATAGGGTTAAGATGCTATTTTTTTGATAAAAGTTTGTAGATTTTAGGTGGTGGTTTATCTAAATTTCCCTCCATATGAGATAGATATTAAAACATATAGCCTTCTGCTTAACACAAATAAAACTAAAATACCTTATAACCTAAATAATTCAGCAGTTTTCTGTTCAGGATTTGATTAACCCCTTTAGCTAAATGAAAAAAACCGTTTCTCAGAAGGCTTGGTTAGCTGTTACTTTTTGGGTGGAAGGGGGGAAGAGCAAAAAATGAATTTAAATGCTTCTTATCTGCTTTTGTTGTTCATGTTCAGTACTAAAGGAGAACAAGACAAAAGGGAAAAAGAGGAGAGAGCAGCAAAGACAGAAAATTAAAATGTCTGTCCCCCAGCACTGATTTTCACTTTAAAGTTTCTGTTCCATGGACAGACTAGAAAAGGTCTCTTCCACTATTCACCCAGCTGGAGGTAGATCTAATCACACCTCATTACAACAGGATTCCTGTGACCACTGGTAGGCAAAATAGATCCTTTCCAGGCAAGTGGCAAAAAGGAAAAGGGAAGCTGGAAGAGAGGGAAAAGCAAGGTAGAAGGAAAATTATGAATGAAGGAAATAAAGATGGCACAAACCACACTGGCATGATTCTGGCTTCAAAGCAGTCTCCCATCCCTTCACGGGGACACACTGCAAGCAGGCTGCACCGGGTTCAAAGAGTGGCCTTAATCTCAGATGCAGAGTTTTCTGGGGCTTGTATTTCAAACACATTAATCCTAAAAGGAATCAGAAGCTCACATCTGAAATGTTTGCAGAAGTCAGCCAAAGCAGCTGGCAGTAACCAGTGCGCTCTGCTCTTGGCTCTCTCTGGTCTGGCTTGGTGATGATGCCAAAGATCCGAGTCAGGGGCTGTGAGGAGCACAAGAACCACGTGGGTACCTTCCCTTCCTTCAGTCCCACTCAGCAACTCCTTCCTTAATCAACATCCAAGAGATGTTGGCCACAGGGACCAGTGGTCTGAGCCACCTACCAGAAAGACAAGAGTCTGAGCTGCTGGGAAGACCCCATGTCAGGAGCAGACACACATCCGTGTACCAGGAAGGGGCCCAAGCACCAGCAACCAGCTCGGTGTAGCTGTGGACCTTGAGGGTTTTAATGTGTTTTATGTGGTTTCTTTCATGCTGAGGGTGTCAGCAGCTGGGGAGAGCAGGGAGATCTGGGTCCAGCTACTGGATAGACTAAGCACAGCTACTGGGGCAATCAATTTTTCGATACTATATGTAAAAAGATATAGTATTTGCATCTATTCCAGCAGCAGACTTGGATCCTGACCCTGCAGAGGGGAGGAACAGAATCAGGCTGTCTGTGCTGTCAGTTTTGTGGCAGTGTTAGACTTATAACACTGCAGGATTCAACAAGCATGCAGCTGTCTGGTTTTAACCACTGTTTCTTCCTTTTCTACCACTGGTTTAAGAATTTTCTGTCCGTTCAACTTAATCCCTCTGCTTGCAGTGCAATGAACAGAAGGACCTGACAGACTGAGAAAGATTTCTTGTGTCTTCTGACAGAGACACCCAGTTATCTGGAGCATCATCATGGAATGATACTGCCACTAAAAAGCTGCCTAGATTCCTCTCTTTTTCTTGACATATGGAAAAAAAAGAAAAGAAGAAATAATCTTCAGATATCATGGCAATAATGTGTTAGGATACAAACACGCTATAATTTTTTAAAGAGAAATTATCTCATGAATGAGAAAGGCTAAAAGAATTCCTCTGATACAGATACAACAAAATTTACAGGCTGGATTAACAAAATACCAAAAAATGGAATTGCTTCCTTCAAACCCCAGATATGTTACCCTTCCCCTTGATGATTCATTTACTAGACCAGCTTTGCCTGCAAGATAGGAGAACAGAAAACAACAAACTATGGGAAAACACAGGACTACCCCTGCCTTTCCTCCAAGGACCTGTAACTGAACTTAGCACAGCCTCAACTCCAAACTGATGACCTTCAGTGGTCTCTTCCCTTCATATTCCCACAGAACCCAAGATTGTTGTATTATGGATGTTATAGGATCCACCCTTTGCTAGTCCTTTGAGAAAAATATCCATGAACCTCTTATCCATGATTTTGTGGTTAGCATTCCTGAATGTGATGTTGTCATCTGCCTTCACAGCTTTGTGACAGCAGATTTTAAAAGATCACCACTGACTGTCTAAGAAGCACTTTATTCCATTTGTTGAGAAATTATTTCCTACTTGTTTCATTGAATGCCCCTAAGTTAAAATATTATAGGCTTTGAGGAGGTATTTACCTTGTCTATCACCATCTTGATTTTACAAAAATTAATTGTACATACATAGACATGCTCTAGTCTTCTCTCCAAATATAGAGTCTCAGCCTTTTTAGCTTCTCTTGGTTAAAAAGCTGCTAAAGCCCTTTCATGATATTTGTTGCCCCTCTCTGCACAATTTCCACATCTACTGTGTCCTTCCTGAGTCTTGAAGACAAGAACCATGCAGCATTCTCAATAAAATGGACATCAAGGATTTAAGCAGCAGACAAATGGCATGAGCTGTCTTCTTTGACAAATTACTTTGTACTTTGCTAATTTCTTAATGATCTTATTCCTTCTTAATGAAACCACATTTTTGCTATGGTAACAGAGGTCACAGACATTGGGTTTGAAGTTCCCTAAATCATTCTGAAGCATATTTTGTAGGTGGAAATTTCACTGTCAAAATGGCTCTTGATAATAAAATACTGACATCTCATTCACATTTTAAAACAGAATTAAAAAAAAAAACAACAAACCTCAAATCACAGATCCTGTGGTCAATAAAAATAATTTTACACTTTGCCTGTCTTTGTAAAAGTTGAGTTACACATACAACAGAAAACTTGTCTCTCCCTCTTTTTTTTAAAATAAATTAATTTAAGAAAAACCCCTCAAACCACCGACATAGAAATCAGCACAGAAAAATCTTCTTAACAGATACATCATATCCCACTGAGAGTGCTGAATTAAGTTATTTAGTTATTGCACAACTAATGCACCTTTTGACCTTTGATGGAGGATTAATTCACACAATTAACTGTCATTAGTATAATGGCTCTCTGTAAGCACCTGTGTTCCAAACTCCACTCTGATTACACCCAAAATTACTTTATGCAGTACATAATCCTAATTGGTAGTACAACATTCATGTAGCAGAGCATACTAATATACCTCAGTTCAGAGTGTGCTTTGTTCCACTTTGTTTTTATCCACCTTCAATGAAAACTGAACTTTTCATATTTCTTTCCTTGCTTATCACCTGAAAGAGATTTTTCAAAAGCCGTTTCACAGCTCCATCTGAAGTTTGAGTGTTTAATAACTAAAGGAGGCCAATTTCCATAGAACCTAAAGGTGTTCTTGATAATACTGATACATATGTACTGCATTACGTGAAAATCTTATGTTTTGAATGAAAAATTAGTTTCTTGCCTCAAAGACATGAAAAGATCTAGCAATAGAAAGGGAAAACCAATCCTTTTCTAAAGTGGTAAAATACACTGCCACCTCCAGAGCCTTATCAGGCCTTGCTGTGATCTATTATTTCATTTAGAGGTGTTACTTCTCAAAGCAGCCAAGCTAGGCTCCTTCAGAGGAAAATTTTGTTTTTAACAAATTGGATACATTTAATTGTGATCGATAGGGTAGGCACAGCACAGCAAGAAGCAGCAGGGTTAGGTGTGGACAACTTACAGCAAGAGAGAGTGTTTCTGTGAAAGTCTTGCAATGTTCTTCAGGCACTCTTGGGTTGGCTCTACAAAATCACCTCTTCTTTCTTCAGGTTCAGGTTTAATGAACTCCAAATCGGTTTCTGGGAAGTCGATCTTTTTTTTAAAATACAAGGAATAAAAAATAAAAAAGACAGATGGGTTTTAGCAATGTGTGATCTCTAATACAAGCGCCAATAAATCCTATCTTAGATTGTATAGGGTGTATACAAAGTATGACAAAAAGAAGGGGAAATAATTATTTGAGGATGCTTACTGTATGTACTACATTATTTAAAAGTTTTGGTGATAAATTCCATCCACAGAAATCAGTGGGACCTAAGTTTCCTGGGAAAATTTAAGCCACCATATTACAATTTTAATAGAGATGCATAAGCTCAAAACTAAAGCCAATTTTTACTTTTTGCCTGCTTTCTTTTTTTTTTTTTTTTTTTTGAGATGGTTCTCAAATGGAAAACTTTCATCAATGTAGATGTGTTCTATTTTTTCAAAAGTAAGGCTATCTCAGATGTGTAGTTTGTCACTGCAAGAGATGGAAATAGATTCCTTATTTCTCTTCTGGATGTTCATTTTGTAAATATATTGTGCAGCATCTACCTATTTTCCATTCTTACACATGCCTGTCAGAAATGAAGGATAATGTTTTTTAAGATACAGAGAAAGCAAGCACTCAACCAAAACTACAAAGCTCGAGGTACTTGATAATCTGAGTAGACTTATATGAAACTCAGACTGTTCTTCAAAATTCAGCTCAATTTGCATCCAGCTTTGTTCTATTAATGCACACCAAACTGCCTTATCTCTATCTATTTTTTCTTTTAAGCATTTGGTATGCATCACTCTTCTAAAAGTTAACAGATTTAGTCCCTATAAAACACTCAGTCACCTTGCAAAACTGGATGATTTTCAGGTCTCTTCCAACCCAAGCCTAGATTTTCTATGAAAATATATATTTACAATATTTACAGCGTGTTCACACATTGTGATACTGCTATATGGCTGGGAATTACTGAAAAGGGGGGGGGGGGGGTGAGCGTGCAGAATGAGAAATCCTGTTTCAGTCCTTCCAGTAGACATAAATTAATAGCCATTTACTATCTCAGCTTCCCTGAATTATTAATAGGGGGAGTTATTTTAAGGCATGGTCTTTGACTGAACTCCTCAGCCTGGAGAATCCCCATTTTCTTGTCTGTTAAAACAAGGTTATTTTTAGGCCAGGCTCATTTATCTGTATTATTTGCTTTTACATTTCATTTGCTAAGAGACATTAGGACTTTTAAATATAGAAAACAATTGGCTTTGTCCTCGAAATACCCAGTTGCTAACTCAGCCTGGAAAAATGACAAAACTACCATGCAGACCTGATGTATTTCTTTGAGTGGCTGTAATGGAAATAGGATTTTGAGTTTGGGTGGTCTCGGTGTGTTGGAATCTGTGGTATTGATGATTCCAAGATTGTAGAAGGTCTCTGTCTTTCTGCCCCGCTGCCAAAGCAGAAGCCATAATTCGTCTGTGCTGGTTTCAAGGTTGTTTATTCTGTTTATCTCTAACATGTTCTGCTGCCCTGCCGCAGCTCTGTCCTGCAGGGCAGCGTGTGGGGCTCTGCCCTCAGTGGGATGTTACAAACATTAAATACCAGAAACTACCTGTGCTGGATTTACAATAATGTGCCAATATCTGTCACCTACGTTGAACAGTGTGTCCCCAGCCTAAACCAACAGGAAAATGCCAACACTACAGTGAAACATGGAGGGCATGAAGAAGGAGAAAAAGGAAAAGACACACCCAGTTTCCTCCATCTTGTCCCCTTTGGACCCCTAATCTAGAATCCTAAAATTTTACTTTTGCACCCATGCCACACTTAATTATTACTTATATCAAACACTCAGAGCTTGTAATTCATCCTGTAAGATTGAAAACTCTTTTCCATGGACAGAGATCAGAGACAGTGTCTCTGGGGGCTCTGTACAGGGGGGTTCCTGACCCCCTGCCAGGGTCCCAGGCCCTCCAGGGCAGCCAGAGGGAAGCCCTGGATTCCCACATCGATGAGCTGTGGGAACACCCCTTGTCCTTGTACTTTGTTAGAAAATGAGCCTTTGCTTTGTTTCGTGGCTTTCTCACCTGCAGGGTGGCTGAGGTTGGTGCCTCAGTGCTGCAGATGCCCGGGGTGATCACTGCTGTGGGGAGTGTGCTGCACGGTGCCAGGCTGAGCAGCACGGTTCCACAGATCAGCCTCCTGCAGGAAACAGGGAGAAACACTGCATTGGTAACCACTGAAACCCCACTGAAGGACATGGAACTGCAGAGCTCAAAGGAAAAGCTAAAGGAGAGCAAACCCTTTATCTTTATGTCGCTAGTACAAATCTGGCCTCGGCCAGCAGAGGTTGCATCCCGATGGCCTCACCGCCACAGCAGCGTCTCTGCATTTGCAAGGTTCATGAAAAAAAATCACTCTGCCAAGACATTCTGAGTCAGCTCTGCACTTTACCACCGGCTTCTTGTCTGACAGGGGCTGCCCTTTAAGCCAGCTGTAAAAATAAGGATAATACAACACAATATATCTGTCCCAAAATTTAGTTTTGAGGGCAAATATGGTAGAGACTCTGAAGCATCAATAAAGGTGGAGGGCAGCATATTTATTTCACAAAAAGAAGAAACTCATGGCTATCTACAGAATCCATAAGGGATCCTTGCTGCTTTTACGTCTAAGTAGCAAGGAGGGGAAAGTATGATATGAGTTGAAAGGAGTTTGAGTGGGATAGTTTTACACCACATGTGCTACGTGGAGTTTTTGGACAGATGAAAGGTTATGGTCTGGAGCACCAGTTTTAGCATTATACCTACAAGAAAGGCTTATCAGTAAAACAGGCATGCATGTGGGCAGCAGATAAGAAACCCAGCCTGATCTGGCAGGTCAGCACAATCCAGTCACGAGAACTTAAATAAAATCAGAAAGTCTGGGTGTAATTTCTAAGCATAACAAAACTCAAATTTAGATTGCAGTACCTCAATAAAGGAATTTATGGGCTTTATACATATAAATATGTGCTTAGTCATATTTATATACTGGGCTTACCCCTAAATTTGTCTATATCTTAATGAGTAGTAAGTTTGGAAATTTGATTATGTTCAGCACCTCTTCTTTTACTGACAAATAATTTTTATTAAGATCTTTTTGAACACTGCTCAGTCAAGACAACTGAGAGAATCACTAGATACTGCAGCAGAAAGAGCCAGCCAGGTAAATGAGGTCTGAATGCCCACCTTTCACCTGGGAGGAAGATGTCAGAGGTACAAGAGACACCAGATAGACTATTTGATCCCAGCATGAGTTTACATTGCTGTAAAGAAAGTACCTTTTGAATTGCAAATTGAAATAAATTGCTTAAAGTCATCTGAAGAAGATTTAAGAAACTCTCACAAAGTGACTGTTACAGTCAACATAAATGAGTATAAACCTAATTCAAGACTAATTTTTCTTTTTGACTTCTCAACCTGTTTGTGTTGTTAGCACAGACATTTTACTTTATTGTGAGAACAGAGCTCGGGAGGATTAAAGACAGTTATTTTCTGAAGGTTTCTTTGTAGCTGTAGGTGGATTTGCAAAGGAATGGAGGGCAGAAAAAGAGCTGTGATAAGAACAAGATACTTGGAAGAAAGCAATTGTATGATATGAAGTCTCTCTCATTTGGGTAAATGATGAGAATGAGGAAGTGATCAATGGTGATTCAAAGAGGTTTTCCTGTGATGTGTACTCAGATGACCTTTAATAAATGAGTTGCATCTCTTAAACTAATCCTTTGTTGACAAAGATTTACATCATAATTTGAACTAATTGGCACTTTTGTTAGAAGGGAGAGGAGTAGCTGAGAATAAATGAACATGAATACTAAATTACCCTTTTGAGCTTTCATTACTGCTAATCACTTTCATATTGCTCTCTAAAACTATGAGGGCCTTTAAAAAAGAATACATACAGTGGATTTTTTTTTCCAGGGAAACCTGTGTAGACAAATACAAGAAGTATAGGCCTCAGAGGTTCTGTAGATGTGTTTGAGACCTTTCCTAAGCTCATTATTTCAACTCATCTACATCTAGAGCAGATGTGGCTAAAGACTGTCCAGGAAGACAAAGAAGAATCTTTGCAGGTAGATGGGCATCCTAGAGATAAAGAAAATTTAATAGGAAAGCAAAAGTCATGCAAAAAAGCAAAGCAAGGAAAGAAATTAATTCACTTCTTCCCATGGGCAGACAGGTGTTCAGCCATCTCCAGAAGAGCAGGGTCCCATCACAGGTAACAGTGACTTGGGCAGACCAACACTACCATTCCAAATGCCTCTGCTCTTTCTCCTTTATCCCTCCCATTTTCTACCCTGAGAATGATGTCCCATGGTCTGGAATATCCCTCTGGTTAGTTGGAGTCACCTCTCCTGGCCATATCTTCTCCAAGCAGCCCCCAACTTCCTTGCCAGTGTGGCAACATGAAAAGAAGAAAAGGCCTTGGCTCTGTGCAAACCCTGCTCAGTTACAAAACCATCTTTACATTATCAACCCTGTGCTCAGCATAAATCCAAAACACAACTCCATACCAGCCACTGGGAAGAAAATTAATTCCACCTCAGCTCAAACAAGCACACCCAGCACACTCTGGGGCACTGCAATCACAGTCAACAATCCTCAGAACAGACAGCTTTTGGACACAGAAATGGAACAGCATCAAGGGCACAAATGAAACAGGGAAAATATGCATTGTTATTTTTAGGAAAAAAAGCAGATGAGAGTGCAGGATCCATTCAGAAAATGAAGGAATTATCATCATGATAACCATATCCTTTAGTGAACAGTCTTCTCCCTGCTGATGAGCTCAGGAAGGTCACTCCCTATTCTGCCTACCATTCCAGCTTTTCCATCTCTGAGGTAAGGGCAATGATCTTTTAAAGACTCCTATAATGATCACAGACACAGAAAATGGCTTTCATGTAACAACTTCACTATCAAGCAGATCAGAGAGTGAACATTCTGCTCTGTGCCTACTGCCATTTATTCATTTTGGAATTACACAGATTCCCTTCTCTTGTTTATTACTGGAGCAAAAATAACCTTCCTGTCTTGCTACAGAAAACTACATTGCTATTTAAAGGCAGATCAAGTTATCCTAAGTTGATAAAGTCAACCTTATGCCCTGAAGTCCCCTGGCAGACTTTCCCCACAAAAGGAAAGCTTTGCTCCTTGCTCTGTCTGATTCAAAAACACCAAAATAAATTGTGGCAGAATCAGTGAAGTCAGTAATGTGGGGGAATGGTGGGGGACATTGCAACTCTCCAGCTGCCCCAAAATGATAGATTTCTGGTTTGTTAATCAGGTCTGAATCACTAAACTGTTCAGCCCAAGAGACTAACGTTTCTGATGTGAAGGAATGGAAGGTTGGCACACAGGCTTGCAAACCCTTTTTGATCTGCCTCTAGCATCTGATGAGACTTCTTGATAGAGATGCACCAGCAAAGGCTCTACTGGCACCGATTTAGGGCTGCTGTCTAAAGTCAACTCTCTGACAAGGCTGAGAAAAGCAGATATGATGCTCACCTACTGGGCAAGCAGGCAGCAACACTCATTACCATGTTCATTCAGAAACACATATAACATCAGAGGAGGGTTACTGCTTAGGCTGAATAAACAGGGAAAACCATGACAAAGTACTGTGTAAAAATAATGTAAGTGTCCTCAAACCTGACATTATAAGTCTCAGAAGTTCAGAGCTGAGGTTAAATTTAAAGGAAATGTAAAGCTGCTAAAATATATAAAAAACCCTTTCCCATATATTACAGCTCAAGCAGTCTTAATTCTGCAATTGAATGATACTCCTATTTGTAATTTTAATAACTCCTTTATTATAATTACAAATACTAGAAAATTCAAACTAGAGACAATTTTCAACCACAAGGTAATGCTAAATGTACTGCAGACATTTATAAGGACCATAACCTCTATCCCCACAGTTTCTAGTTTAAATAATTTCCCTATATTTGTAGGATAAATTTTGCATTTATGTTCCTGATTACTTCATAATTTTTGTTCCAGAAATATAAAGTCACAAAATTAGCTTACAAGCAATGATTTTAGAATAAACAACTCCATTTAGGCAATGCTTGGAGAATACTTTCAGGAAGTCACTTTGATAAGCAGGAATCCCAACACATGTTTGGCTAAGACTACAGTGTGTATTCAGCAGTTAACCATGTTATAAATCTGCACACTGCAAGAAAAATGTAAGAAAAGTGCAAGATAACACTAGAATTCAGGAAATAATGAAAATTAAGCAAATTTGAAGTTTGCTAAACATCTGTTCACTGACAAGCCTTTAGCAACAACAAAAGCCCTAAAGGCAGCCAAATTCTTGAGGAGGTTTTCAGGTATTTTGTGATTTCAAAATGAGCCAGGTGAAAATAAGAGATTGCAATATAAAAAAAATAAGTAAAATGCTTTAAATAAAGAGCTAGATTTATTTATTTATAAATATATCTATATACACTTCTCATCCAATCTGATTAGTATTTTTTAGAGGAGAATGGGAGTGGTAAAATCTCAGCAAATAACTACAGGCCTTTGATATGGCAAGAGACTTTAACATGTCATGTTCAAAAGCATGAGAAACTTCACACCTCTTGAAACAGATGAAAAGAATTTGTAAAAACGTAAGTTCATGTTTTTTAATCTTCAGTTCAAATTAAATATAAAATATTAAAATACAAAGAAGGGATGCGATCGTACAATGAAAATAATTCTTTGGGAAGAGAAATTGGATATAAAATTTAAGAAGAGGAGCAAATTCAGAGACTTTTTAATCAGGGTTCTTCTGCCTTAACTGATCAAGATTCTATGTAATACCTGGGAATAAAACAAAACTGTTTTTTTTTTTCCCTTCTCTTTAGCATAAGCCAAATAACTTTGAATAGAATTTATGTGGTTTTAATCAGACAATGATTAAAACTGACAGGACAGAAATGAGGAACAGTATTTTTAAAAAAGGTTTGACTTGTGTTTTTGCAATGTTTAACAAAAAAATTTTTTTTTTTTTTTTTTTACCAAGTATCCAAATAGGAAAAAAGGAAAAGAGTGTCCTTATCTTCACTGACCCTGAGAAAAGACCAACTGGGACAAGGATTTGAACCAGGATGTTTGATGACCTGGGCAAATACCTCAGGGCCATTGGCTTCTTCAAAAAGCTTATTCCTGTCCTTTCTCCAGTAAATTAAATTCTAGACATAAGAATGTTAAGACTTTTTTAGAACTCAAATCCACCTCTGAGGAAAGTTTTATTTTGAGAAAGTGTTATTTTTCAAGCTAGAAATGTTTTGTCAAAGATTTTCTGGTCAGATTTCTTTAATCTCTTTACACACATTCACAGAGTTTGTTATTTAAAAACCTTAATACCATAATCTTTGCAGTAATACAAGGTGCTCTTGACATATTAGCATGACACTGGAGGTACAAATCTTTTCTTGGTACATATTTCCAAGTTCAGAAGTACTCTATTGAAATAAGTCTGGAAGTTTAGTTGCATTCCAGCAGCAATGGGAGTTTCAGGGCAATTCTTATTTTCAACCCAGTCTGTCCATCAATTGAAATCACAGGGAATGAATAATCCTATGGAGCTGTGGTTGGCCAAAGGAGAAAAAGGCATTCAGGCTTCTTTGTGGTAGTAATTACTGTAATTGTAAATGACACAGCTATCAGATTAGGGGGTGTTGAATGTGCTATTCCTAAATCATTCCTGCAACAACTCAACCTTGATTTCTGCTTTGAAGGGTCACTTCAGCAGTGATCTCTCCAATTACACAGCAAATGAAAGGAAAGCAGCCCTCCATCCCCTTCACTGTGCTCATTGTGTGTTCCAGGAAAGAACAGAGGCATTTTTTAAAGGTTTGAAACTGTCAGGGTGATGTGGGGATCTACCTAACAAAAACCAATGTGCTTGCTCTGATGGCATACATGAAAAAAATATACCTCACAGGGAGCTGAGGATTTTCAGGCCTTCCAAAAGTCATTCCTTTCAGGCTTGAATTATGAAAAAGAAGAAAACCTCCAGAACACAGGTCCTCAAGAACAGAATTCTCATATGGGAATCTTTGGAGAGGTAAGTGCTCCCTCATTAAGCTATCATGCCTCAAACATATTTCATGCTTTCTTTAAAAATATATATACAAGGGAAGAGTGAAGTGCCCTTCTTAAGGCTAACTATGAAAGAAAAGTAATTGAATAAATTGTCCCAGCAATCCTTGCAGCAGAAATTTGATTCATGCTTCTTTCCTTCCTTCGAGCTAAGTGCTCTAAACACTAAGTCACAAAAGAACAGAGTACCCTTGATTTTTCTCTGAAAAGATGGAAAAAGCATCTAACCCAGTCCAAATAATTTCCAACACCTCTCAGATTAAAAGTTCACGTAAACACAAGGTCTTTCAAATACAGAAAATTAGTACATGCAGTCAGATTTTTTGTTTTATTTTGTTTTGAACAGTGATTGCCACCATCTAGAGAAGGAGATCAAGATGTCTCAAGATAAGGAAAGAGGATAAGGAGGGTGAGATAACCTTAGGGGTGGATGCTAATGCAGAAACTTGGGGGGCTTGAACATACCCCTCTGTTGCACTGAGGGTATTGCAGGGCTATAAAGCCTAAATAAAAAATTCCTATCACAGCAAAGACTCAGTCTAAATTCAGATTTCTCAGTGCTACTGAAACATATTTCAGTAGAGCACTGCAGAAAATTTACCTTGGATATTTGTACAGCACTGCAGAGACATTGAAAGTAGAAGCACCTTTAAAGCACTGTTACACTGAGTACTGTGCAGAAAGAAGTGTTTAGAAAAGAGAAGAAAGCTTCTAAAGTGGTGTGGAGAGTGAAAAGTGCTCATTGTGGTCACCAGTAACTGTCCCAATTTAAGCAAAGTGAAAGTGAGTGAGAACAGAAAAAAAAACCCCAAAAAACAACCATTGTGAAGAAGAAAGTGTTAGAGAGTAACCTAAACCAAAATATAAAAGAGGAGAGAGAGAAAAAGAGAAAGAAAGAGAGGGAAAGAGAGGGAGGGAGAAAGAGAGAAAAATAGAGGGAGGAAAAAAGAGAGGGAGGAAAAAAGAGAGGGAGGAAAAAGAGAGGGAGGAAAAAGAGAGGGAGGAAAAAGAGAGGGAGGAAAAAGAGAGGGAGGAAAAAGAGAGGGAGGAAAAAGAGAGGGAGGAAAAAGAGGGAGAAAAAAGAGAGGGAGAAAAAAGAGAGGGAGAAAAAAGAGAGGGAGAAAAAAGAGAGGGAGAAAAAAGAGAGGGAGAAAAAAGAGAGGGAGAAAAAAGAGAGGGAGAAAAAAGAGAGGGAGAAAAAAGAGAGGGAGAAAAAAGAGAGGGAGAAAAAAGAGAGGGAGAAAAAAGAGAGGGAGAAAAAAGAGAGGGAGAAAAAAGAGAGGGAGAAAAAAGAGAGGGAGAAAAAAGAGAGGGAGAAAAAAGAGAGGGAGAAAAAAAGAGAGCGAGAAAAAAAGAGAGGGAGAAAAAAGAGAGGGAGAAAAAAAGAGAGGGAGAAAAAAAGAGAGGGAGAAAAAAAGAGAGGGAGAAAAAAAGAGAGGGAGAAAAAAAGAGAGGGAGAAAAAAAGAGAGGGAGACCCGTTGCTGGGGCTCTTACTGGCACATCAAAAGCAGTTTGCTGTAAGTGACCCTCTCAGTCTTATTACAGGAGGTCCTGAAATGAGTAATTTTGTCTTTTTATATTTCTCCCGGGTTAAGTCCAACACTATTCACAAATGGTCTTTTCTTTAGGTCATACAAAACCAAACTTACTCTTTTGCATACAATGGGGAGCATGTCCAAGCAAGCACTTCTGTATTTTTAGAGGCACTGTTTAATCCCAGTAGTTTTATTGTCAGCATAGTTTCCCTCGGAAGAGCCTTTATTCGTAGAGGGAAGTTGACCCTAAAAGAGAAACAGAAAAGAGAAAAGATAAAGGCTAAAATATTTGAGCATTGTTACAAGTGGGTTCTTTCTACATTTTTCTAGATGCTCTAACACATATTTTGAGCTATAAATTACAGAAGTTGCACTCTGAAGAAAAATGCATCTGACAGATCCCTTCAATACATTGATGAGTATTGACAGCCCTTAACTTGAGTCACAGCATTTGAGAAGAGGCAGATAAAAACTCATTCACTGCAGTGTAACTACTAGACCTGGCAAAGGCAGGAAAAACTTAATTAAACTATGCTTTGGAATTAGCTTATCAGTGAAAGGCTATTTCACAATAAGGAACTCATTAAGGGAGAATTGTCAAGCAGCAGTTATTGGCTGTCTTGTGTCTTCAGAGGAAAACACTATTTAAAAAGCCAAGAGTTGCTGAATGATAATCATTCTCCTGTTCAGGTGTGCTTTGGTGGTGTGATATTTCTTATCCACAACTTATAGGCAGATGTTGTCTTAATGACAGATTGGCGTTTTTTAGTGAGAAAATTCAGTTTTCATCAATATTCATCTAGACTTTGCATTGACCATTAACTTGCTTGGTCATTCAGTTCATTTATACAGTTTATGAAAATTTGCCTAAATAACTTGGAATTATCCCAATAAGCCAGATATTTTCATGCTGTATGAAAAGATCACATGTGTAATTACCCACACAAGTCTGCATTTTCTTTTTCCTGAATAGATAATTTTCTAGCCTTTTCCATGTATAGTCAGTGGAGCCTCAAATTTCTCAAGTGGAGAGTAAAATTAATTACGTTTTTTTCAGTATAAACAAAATCAATATAAGGAGCTAGGAGCTAAAAGGATTATTCCACATTGATAATATAATCATTAAAAAAACAAAAGGTCTGCATAAACTGAAGATTAAGAAAACAGACTAAAAGATATATCTGAGTAATAGAGTGACAGAAGAATGCAACTCAGCAATTTTAAAAGGATATAGTCACACTTAAACAGCAAACAAAAGTAAAAAGTGCATTTAAAAATTTTATTAGCCTGTAAAACATAAGAATTATGGGTGCTAGAAGTAAGACATGGTTATAGTGAAAGGAAAACTCAGCATAAGATTTTGTCCCTGTTCCAGATCTATCAAATTTCTAATGAATTTGACAAAGTTCCCTGGAATGTGCTGAGGAGCTACTGAAAGAAATTAGATGGGTTTCAGCTGAAAATCTGAAGTAGTCCAAATTAGCATTAATGTCAAAATTTCAGATTAGTCTTCCAACATTTGGAAATTATGCAGATTTGCACACCTCCCTCTTTGAATAACAAAACAAGACAGCCATTTCCCACTCTTTCTGATTACCATGAACAGCATTGAGAAGCAATTCTCAACTGTCTTCCCACATGTCCCTATTTATAGCTTTCTAGTTTGCTTTCCCTGTCTCATGAACTCTTCCTTACTCATAATTAGTTAGAAACAGTTATTGGGAAACTCAGCTGGCTTACCTGCTAAAAATAACGTGCTCTGCCTTTTCACTGAGAGGCCAACAACATTTGTTACATAAAAAAATATTTTACAGAGCTGACTTTGAAGAACCATTAACGCTTTGACGAGACAGTAATAAAACCACCAAGATGTGCATTTTGTGATACAGACAATTGTTAACACTCTGAACCTGGAGCAGTGAAGAAAAACTCTCAGTATCATCACTGCAGAAAGCAAATGCTTGCCAGAGTTTCTCTAGGACACATACACCACTACTTCTAGCAGAAAATGAGCCTGGAAACTCTGACAAGTTACACATCCCAAGAGTTAAAGTGTGGGCCAAAGAGGACCAAAATTTCCCTTCTGGAGACAGGTGATACACAAAGAGGAATATCTGTATTGATTTTAAGAACTTGCACTTGTTTTGGTTCACTAATTTGAGATTTCCTGGCCAAGATTTTCCAAGGTTTTTCATGTTTAACATATATTTTTCACAAAAGCATGTACAGTTTCTTAGTAGTTCAACAGACTATCAAATCTCAAAGCCGTCACTAATTAGTTTTTTCTGTCAGACACAGAGAAAATCACCAACAGCCTCTCCTAAAACATCATTTCTGTAATGCAAAACTAAGACAGAACTTTAATTAGTGCCTATCTGAATTCACCCAGCTGGTCTCACCCTTTGTGACTGCAGGAGGCTGAGCCAAGTGAGTGACTAAGAAGAAGGGATGGAACTCTGGCCAGAAATGCCACAAAGAAGCTGCTCACTGAGCAGGTGCCATTCACAGGTATCAGATAAAGTTATACAACCTGTTTCCTAAAAGCACTCAACACAGAAGAGCTCTGAGGCAGCTCAGAGAGAATGGAACCAAAACAGACAAGCCAAAAAAAATAGGGAGAAGAGGGAAAACCAGAGCCAAGAAAGTATCTGAGGTGATGAATGGCTGGCTTAATGTTAATTCCATACTTTGTGTCTGAAGGTTTAACATAAATTATGAAGGATGGAAAAAGAGGAGATGTAAATACATCTATAATTACATTTATATTCTATAAATACATTAAGAGCAACCAGCTAAGACCAAAGAACATAACTAAGAGATCTCAGCCACCAAAAAATGAAAGTGATGAGAAAACAAGGGGGGCAAATTTGGACTTTACACATTGTATGCTAAATGGTACAAGCCTGTTTGGACCCTGCATCAAGACAACAATCACACTTTCCAAAAGTAATATACAAATTCTAAAGCAAAACTTTGCTCTAAAAAAAGAACAGAAGCAGCACTGCACAAGGCAACCTTCTAAGGAATCAAATTATTCCCATATTTTCTAAGAACATTCTGAGAAAGATTAAATATGATAACAGACTTTAACAGAAGGTTATATTTATAAAAAAAACCATCAAGTTGAACTTTAGATATTAACAGGTTAAAGTACTTTAAAAGAGAAATAGAAACTAAATTAATGAAAATCAGTGAATAAAACAAGCCTTGTCTTTGGCAGAAGCTCTCTACCTAGACTCCTAATCACCAAAACATTACTTGCCAGTTTTTTCCCTCTGTTCAAATCAATCCTAATGTAAGATCAGAACTCATTTTGAATTAGCCAGGTTTATTTTATGGCCTGAATGATCCATAGCTATATAGAGAATATCTGACTTCCTAATGTAACAGATGCTCTTCCTGGTAACCTTTTACTCCGTGCATTTTTAACAGCTGTGATCAGCTTCTCTGGACAACATGTGCCTGGGTCTCACCATTCTCAGAGTAAAGAATTTCTTACTAACACCTAATCTAAACCTCCTTTCCATTTAAGGCTGCTAGCTGATTTAAGATGCTCACCTGGCATCTCTGTTTTGACTCAAAAAGAGCATTTTTTCACAAAACCCAGTTCTGGATACATGTTAAACATACAAAAAGTAATGGCATACCTGGTTCCCCAGATTCTAAACCTGGACCTCAGGAAAAGGAGTTCAAGAAACCTCCCTGCATTTATTGAGACTTGAACAAATCTAGTTCAATCAATTAGAGACATAAAATATGTGAATAACTTTAAATTTTGAAGGAAATATTCAAAATCCTACCAGACAGATATAAATTTTCAGGTTTTTACTTTAAAATCCATTTGAAATGGATTTTTTTTTTTTTAATCAAAAAGTAAAAAGTTGCTCTCACAAACTGATGCTATTATGTTTCACACACTTCTGAATCTGACATTAAGAGCCTCTTACAAGCATCTGTGACCTGTGAAAGGATTTGGTCTGCATATTTAGTTTCTTCTTTTTCCAGGAAGATTTGGATGGAATTGTGCACATTTAATAATGATTTTGCAAGGGAGAAATTTCAATGGAAAACCTGAAGCTTCAGGCTCATTGCTTTACATTTTCGTGAAACAGAAGAGAAGCAGAATTTCTGCTTCAGATATTTCTATTCTATCTTTTGTTTTAGCAAATGTTTTGTAGCATGAATTCCAGAAAAGCATTAGCCACCTTTTAGAAGCCAAAATTGCTCAAAAGAAATATAATCCTCCTCATAGCCTTCAATGTTATCTGCCTTACGTAATAAGAAATTACTTGTCTGAAATGGACAAGGTGAAAATTTCTACAGAGGAAAAGGGAATTATATGATTGTTTAAACACAAGGACAGCAGCTGCTTGCCAGTAATACAAAAGACTGAGGGATATGTGCATAAATGCTAGGGACAAAACTGAGGGTGATGCCTCAGGTTTTAGCTTTTACGTTTTTCAGATTCTGTGCTGCTTTAGTGTGTGGGTCTGGGCTTCATATTAGGGGATGGTGAGCTCTCCTCACAGAGCAGGAAGACAAAACAATTCCTGCTCCAGCTGGGCACCAAGGACAAATGATCCAAATCTCAGGCCCAAGAGCACAAACAACGTGGGCTGGAGAGAGAAAAACAAGCAGGATGGGACTGCCTGGGCTAAAGCTGGAATGGGACAATGAACTCCAAGGTGCAAATGGAGCAGAACTGATCACAGTGAGAGACCCCGTGAGCGCTTGTGCATTTTGGGACCATTTTGGTTCATCTTGGGTGCAGCCCTGGCTGGGCTCTGGTGCTGCCCAAGGTGGATCCATGGAGGAGATCCTTTTAATAAATCCTTGCTTTATTCTCTTACTCTGTCAAGTCTCTGTTTTAGGGCAGCCTTCTCAAGGCATCAAGGGCTTATTTTAAGCCATAAAATAACTTATTTTGATTTTTAGCAGAAGTTCACTCATTTTGTTTCTTAATCATACACAGACATACTATCTTCCTACATCTCTCCACTAGAATAAGTGTGTTTGACATGAAAAGCTCTTCTTCCATTTGACCAGATTGCTACTGTTGTGTGTCTCAGAAAAAGGCAAACAGAAGTTATGAATTGCACATACAATTACAATTGTAATTAGGAAAAAATTCCAAAAGCAAACCTTTTCAGACTTGTGACCTTTGTTCCATTCTAATGTAATCAAGCTGCTTTCAGATTTAGAATACAGTAAACATTGATGCAAAATACCAAAAATTTCAAAGATTGCAAATATAAATATGCCACTCTCCAGAAGCTGAAAGAATTCCATATCACCACCAAATCATAAAAAAGGTCTCTCTCTCTCATCTACTGCAAAAATGCTTTTTTTCATGCCATTGCCTTAAAGGAATGTTGACTGAGTGTGAGACAGACAGGTAACAGGCAGCCTTCAACCTAAAATTCCAGTCTCAAATTAAGGTCCTCATTATAAAACTGCAGATCCTCCTTATTAAAAAAACAAACCAACAAACAACAAAATGGAATAGCCCTCCAAAAATTAAACAAGCAAACAAACAAATAAAACCCCAACCTAACAAACCAAACAGCCTTCTTTGACAAAACAAGAACCTTGAAGAAATGTTGCAGTAGGTTCTCAAGCTAGATTGCAGATGTATTAAAGGTAGATCCAAAAGGTGGAATTCCTCAAAAGAACAGAAAGAAAACCTTTGGTTGCATCTACTTTCAGTTCCAGCACTCCTGGACCCCTCCAGTGAGCAAAAGCTATTCACAGACCAGCTCAGTTTAGCTTATTGTCAGACCAGACTTACCTTAGTCCTAGTTCTCTGCCTCTGGCTGTCCCATTTCTTTCTCATTCCAATCTCTCCAAGTTTCTGTGAATTCTGTGCAGTTTAATTGTCTCAGAAGAACATCCATAAAATATACGCTGTTTTAGGGGTTTTTTTTGTGGGTTTTTTTTTTGTTGTTGTTGTTTTTTTTTAAATGGATATTAGATGTGCAATATCAGTCAGATAAACATATATCAAACACAGACCAAAACTTACTTCTCATTCCAGTCAGCCAGGAAAAAGAAGGATTTTTTAACTGGAGTATTTTTGCAAATCTTCACTTGACATATTATCTTCCCAGCATAAGTTAGTAAACAGGAAAAAGAGAAAACTTTGTAGCTACAAAAAAAAAGAGGAGAAAAAAAAATTAATTGTAATATACTATGTCTAGCACACTATATTTGGAGTTAACCACTCAGGAACTTATCCTGAAAATTCATTCTTAGATAAGAAAAGAAATTATAATAATTAATATCATATTAACATAAGGTTTTTTTGGGGGGTTTTTTGTTTGTTTGTTTTTGTACCTGGGGTCTGTTACAAGTTTTTGACATTAATTTTTTTTTCATTATTGCAGTGAATAAAAATTTGGACATAAGTGTTGGTACTTGCTCATCCTAGAATCAACAAGAAATCTCCCAGCTGGACAAGTGCATGCAGCTCTGGAGCCCCCAGCACATGAGAAGCCATTGAACTGTCCCAGCAGGTCCAGAGGGGGACAAAAAGATACTCAGAGGGTTTCCCTCTCCTGGGAAGACTGCAGGAATGGGGGTTGTTCAGCCTGGAGAAGAAAAGTTTCCAGTGGGACATTAGAGCACCCAAAGTGGGCAGGGAAGGGATATCTTACAAGAGAATGCAGTGATGGGGCAAGGGAAGGCTTTAAACCAAAGTAAGTTAGGTTTAGATTGTATATTAGGATGAAATTCTTTACCCTGAGGGTGGGGAGGCCCTAGCACAGGTTCCCCAGAGAAGCTCTGGCTGTCCCTGGATCCCTGGAATGTCCAAGGCCAGGTTGGATGGGGCTCTGAGCAACCTGGGACAGTGGGAGGTGTCCCTGCCCATGGCAGGGGGTGGAAGGGGGTGATCTTTAAGGTTCTTTTCAACCCTATGATTCTATTTATACCTTCTTTTCCCAATCTGTGTGTAAACAGATTAGTACTCAAGGGAATATATATATATTTACAGCAGAAGCATTACAGCCCTCTGTGTTGGCCTTCAGAAGGTGAACTGAGCAGCTTCAGAGTGAAATTTAGGTCTGGTCTCTTGCTTCACATTCCTCTTACTGAAATCTTTTAAAATATTAGTCAAAATAGATTATAAATAATTAATGTTCCTAATTAGTCTTGTAACTTCCAGATCTTCCTGCCAGGCTCAGCTTTTGACCTCATTCTGGACAAAAATGATGAACATGAGAAACAGTCAAATGTGAACAGGAAATCTAAGGCAGTCACAGATTGGAGGTGCCTGACTTTGCCATACTGATAAGAATGATGGCTTATCCCTTTCAGAACATTATAATATATGTTATAATTATTGTAGCAGATTTGGGAGGTTTTTTTAATCTTTTTTTCCTTTTTTAATTGAAAGAAAATTATCTGTAGTCTGCAGTACCTATGAGATATCAGTTAAGAGAAGGAAAAATTACCTTGTAGGAACAGGAAATACTTCCCCTAGAGTCTAAACTTTACAGAGAGTTGGAGGATAGCTCAGGAAATAAAAGGTTTTCATACAACCAAACTATGAAGTTCTTCTATTTAAATAAAAGTACTGATCCATAATAGAATATATATCATAATGCATATAGTTCCCTATAGAATATATTTTATACATTATACATACGTAGGAATATAGACATATTGTAATACATGTTAAAACAGCTGCAAGATCATAATGTGACCTTTGGAAAGGGAACATGAGATCCATGACACTGCCACCATGAATTCATGCAGTGCAGAAAAATAAGAATGAGGAGCATGCATATGAACAAGGTCCTTAAAAGAATTTGAGGAAACCAAGTGTTAGAGCAGCAGTTCATATTAAGAAGTCCATGCTAGTTGTGAATATTGGAAAGACTGGAAAGAGAGATTAGGAGGAAGAAAGATTCTCATTTTTATGTGCTCCAACACAACATTCAAGTAAACAGTGGCCTTTAGGTTATGTGCAATATCACATTTTTCTGGTAAAACATAAAATTCGGTGGGATAAAATCAGGATAGTGATTATAGTAGTGTATTTAGTACCTTAACTAATGCAAAGTCCCTCAGATTTTTGTTAAATGGCTAATTACAAACAATGCTGTATAGTACAGTCTTGTGCTCACAGTCTGATGCAGATGATCCCACAGTCATTTGGGATTGAAAGTAAAGAGGGAGCAATGGGAAAATTAACAAAACCTTTGAGAACTTTTTGACTGATAAAAATAATGCTACCAGACTGTGTTCACCTGCCTCCCTTTGATCACACTGGAGTGGTAAGAAAAGAACACCAGTTTGGCCCAGACTAGGAAAAGCAGCTACTTGATGAGATGACTAATTTTACCGAATTTGAGCAATGCAAAAGAATGTTTCTGTTAGCTTTTAATTAAATTGTCTCTTTTTTCTATCAAAATTATATTTCTATATTTCTATTATTTTATTTTCCTGTGTAATGCTGATAGTAGATATACTTAGATCTCTGAACTTCAATCACATCTATGAAGGACATCACCAATTCAGGTGCTTGGCCACATGACAAGGTTTGAGCAAACCAAGAGCAAAAATTGCTGAGAAAGCCTCACTGAGACTGGGTTCAAGCAAAAACACCCCTCTGCTTCACTTGTCAAGTTGGCCTCCAACCCTTCTAGTTACTTGTCCTGTTGAGACCACACCAATTCCCAGTCCAAACAGCCTTGCTGTGCATCACACAGTCTCTGACATTAATTTAGGATCACCACCAAAGCAGCAGAGGTGAGCTGGTGTCTGTGAAAAATTACTTTTGTCAAAGAGACAACACATCTTCTTATGAACCCTCCTCCTACCTGGTCGCCCAGGCTTCTGGGATGTTATGGGCAGCACAAACAGTGAAGCTCAGCTGGGAATTTAGGCTGATGTCTGCACATAAAGGGCTCCTAGGAACGCTGGCAAGCTGGAAATTTACATCAAAGCTGCTGCTGTAGATGCGGATGAGACGAGAGATGGCCATGGAGAGCTCAGTCACAGCAGCTTCTATTAACACTGAGAGGAGACAGAGGAATAAATAAAGGTTAGGAATAGGTCATTTACGAAGAGCTATAGTTATCCTAAACCATCAGTTATGGCTTTGAAATGCTTCCTAATAAAATTGAATTAAAATGACATAACCTGCAACTGAAGCCAATTAGCCATCTGTGCTTCTGAAACTGGCCTTAGCTCATTTCTGGTGTATCATTAACAGACTTTCATTACAGAGCTTTCAAATTAAGGCATTTTCAAATTAAGGCATTTTCAACCACAGCAAGCTACTGGGTACCTCAGATATGCCATTTCAGTCTTAGAATTTTTGTGCTGGAAAGATTTTTTTAAGCAGCTAAGTAGTTACTTACTTCAAGGGAACTGGCAAGGCAGCAGTAGGAGGGAGAAAAGGCACTGGTTAAATTTTAAGACTATAAAGCTGTTGCAACTGCAGGTAAACAATTAATAAAACATATAAAACAGCAGCCACAATCAGAAGAAGTCGGCATTCAGGTGGTCATGGGTTGGTGATAATATTTCATAAAAATGGCCAATGAAATATATATCTATACAAATAGGTATGAAATGTAGGCTGTACCCCAATTTATACCACACCTCTATTTATGTCATTCCCTCTGGCTTCAGTTCTGCAGTAATTTTCCTTTTTTTTTTTTTTTTTTCTGCAATTACTGGCTTTTATCCATCTTCCCTCTCTGTTTTTGGAGCAGCCTGGTTGCCAGTGTAAATTCAAACCCTCAGTCCTGGCAGCCTCCATCAAGTGAAGAGAGCTGTTAAGAGCACTCATTTCTCAAGCATGGGCTAGGTTGAGAGAGAAAGTGTCAGAATACATTGAATTGCTCCAAGATCAGGCTCATTTGTCTTCCAAGAGGAAAACCCCAAATTCTCCTTTTTTCACCCTTCTAGCTCACATTTTTCTACATGATCAAGAACACATTCTCACCACCTGTTAACAGTTCTTGAAAAATTCCCTGGACTTCTCTGGCCACTGAAATCAGCAGCCATCTATCAGCTCATAGTGTCTACTGAAAGAAAAAAGAAAAGAAAAAGAAGAAATAACCCAAGGAATAGGAAGTCTGAGACTCCCATTAGCTTTTTATCCTCGGGATAGGTGCAACAGTCCTGCCAACATCAGATACAGATAACATCATTCCCTGGATTTAGCTATCCCTGTTTCCTAACAGAAATATTTCCAAAAAACCTAATCCTCAGTCAGGAATTTTGTTCTCCTTCTTTGATACCTTTTTCCTTTAACCCAGAACTACTGAGTCACAAAATGCAGACAGTGCAAAGAAATGATTTATGTTCATTTAATAATAAACAAATTTTAATTATGTAACAATAGAAATACACATAAAATTGAAATAGTTTGACCCATAATGAGGTGTTCTTCTGAAAACACTGACAGCAAATTATTGAATGTAGGAAGGACAGGCTGTAATGTGATCATCTTCCACATATGAAAACTGAATCATTTTAGAGATCAACAGGTTAAAAAAACTCAATCCATCTACTGTCTCTGTCTACCACTTGGTTTTAATTGCCTTTTTTGTTTATCCTCTTTAGAATTTTCACCATTTATCATCCTTCACCACAAGAGCTTTGAAAAAAATCTTTGGCTCTGGTGATTTTTTTTTGCTAGAACACCATTTAATTCTCATTCCCAGTCCTCTTGGATGTGTAACCACTTAGTAACTGCAAACTTAATGTTTAACATGCACTGTATTCTTTACATTCCAAGAATTTACCCATAGTGATACACATGGAATCTTCTTAAGAGGTCTAGAAGAGGATATCAGCTGACTGTTATTTGAACCAGTATTTTTTGTGAAAAGTATCACACTATTTTTTTATTAAGGACCAACAGCTCCTTGGGAGTTTCCCTGTTTCCAATCTGTTCAAAGTGATTGACAGGCAAATTTAGTGTAATAGCAAACCTCTTATTTATGAAAATTGGCCTGTTGAAGTCAATGATTTCTGAATAGAACCTTCTCAGTGTTTTCTCCAAAAGAGGGTAAAAGGTAGTTCAGTTCTCTGATTTTAACACAATCTATATTCTAGGTGGTAAAGCAACATTTCAGATGAAAGAAGTAATGTATTCTGTCTCAGCTAAGCCACAGATAGAAGGGAATCGTTTGCTCTGTGAGCAAAGGATTCCCAAATAATAAAGTCATTAGAAAATATACAATGGAGTGTTTTCCATAACAGAAAATGTACATGTACCAGACAAGGAAATGATTAAGATGCAAGATGCCTATCACTTCATCTAAGCTGCTCTGTCTATTGACCATGTTTGCAGAAAATTTATTTTCATGGTTTACCTGATGTCAGATGAGTAAAAACCAGACAAGCAGACAAAACCAAACAAAATCCCTCAACTAGCTGTAACAGCATGTGATGGGTGAAGGCAGCAGTGGAACAACAATTGTTTCACTGGCAGCCAAGGAAGACAAATGACCTTCAGCATTATTTATGTAATTATTAGGACTTACAGAATGAAGATATTTTCAGGAACAGAGTTCCTTGGGTTTAAGCTAATGTCTAAGTATAATCTAGTCTGCAGGTCCAGGAATTTTTTCAACATTAAGTTTCTTATTCTTGCTAGCTCTCAGTTATAAAACAGTCTATGGTTTCTGTGCCAGAATCAGCCCTTTTCCAACCCCATTCTTCAGTCATTAGGACCAGTAGCAATTAGCTGAATTAGAGGGAAACATCTTGGGTAGTCTGTAAACATCCATTACTCACAAAACTTGGTCAGCATTTTCTCACTGTATTTTAATGAGCTGCTGAATAGGATATGGTAGGCTGAAATTATATCTCCCATTCATGAAGCCAGAGAACTTTTACTGCTTTTTATGCCTTTTAATAAATCTCAGCTGAGAAAGGACTGGTGTTTCACTGATTTACACAGGACTTGATACAGCAGATTCAGAGTTTCAGCTCCATCAAAACCTGTTTTCTAGAAAGGTGTCCCAGGGATATCCAGTATGTAAGAGACAATGAAAGGACCACATTGCAGAGTGAACTGTGACCAAGATTAATAATCTCACAACTCAAACCTTGTGATTTATTCCTGGTGTGAAATTATTTGCCACCACCTTCTCACTGAAGGTGAGGAGAAATCTGACACGCAGAAGTGAGAGCAGAGCCAGGGAAGTGAACTTTAACCACAGCTGCCAGATATGCTTAGTTCTGACAGATTCCTGTTCCTGGTGCGGGAAATCTGAAGGAATAAATTCTACCCCTGTTGAGAAACAGACCAATCCTCAATCCTGAAAGGGTTAATGAATACCCCTGCAAGTGCCTTCAAGATTTAGTAAGGAATATAGTAGCTTATTCCTTACACAAACCCACCCACTTTTTCCTCTCAGTCCAGTATTACAATTCCTATATTAGTTTATTGCCAGATCTTGCACTTTGCTGTTCCTGCATCAGCAGATGATGTCAGTTCAACACATGTTAAAACACTCTCTCTGACCTGTACACGTTTTCTCCAGGTAAAACGTGACAAAAAAATCTGGTTGAACAGAATTTGGAATGAAGGCTTATGACCCTTTTGGCAGATTAAAAATCCTTTTGAGAAACAGAGCTTGATTTTTTCCTTTCCAACTTATTTTCAGAGAAGAAAGAGCAAGGTCCTGAATACAGTTTAGGACATAGACACAAAACCCTAAAACCAACCAAAACTAAAGAAAAAAGAAACCCACCTGACCTTTAAGTAAAATGCTAAGTAGCATTCATTCAGCCACTATTGTAATAAGAAAGAGGAAGAACATGAAAAGCTGTAATATATCTACTGATCAGATGCAGCTTGCAAGCACCAATATTTACTGGATTGTTTTCTCCTACTAGTTGAAGGATCCTATGGATTATTCCTTGAAAGCAACTTAAAAATCTCCCGTTGTCCTAGTATCAAAAATGTCTCTACTCCTATATAGTTTATAAAGCCTTGACAATTTCTGGCTACTTTTTGCACAGAATTGGGGGGTTGTAGTTATTTAAAATTTGTTCATTATTAAAAAGCCTCTGGCTATAAAGACAATACATCAGGATAAAACACAACAACAACTTAGAGGTGAGGAGTTGTGCTCTGGTTTGGAAACAATGCAGCAGCCACGTAGAAAAATGAAACAAAGTCAATAAAAATCCCTTAAGATTTTTCCATATTGTGAAACAAAAAGAGTTTTCCCAAAACAAAAATGTAATGGGTTTATGCTAAGAAAGGAAGCAAAAGAATTTTTCAGCTCCCTAACAACAAAAAAACCATTTCCCTTCTTTCCTCACTTTTTAAAATCTTTTTTTAAAAAAGACTTTCTGTTGGGAATGCTTTTATTATCAGGTCTAGAAATAAGTTTCAAATCCCAAGCACAGAGAAGCTTTATAGCCTTAATGTAATGATGACTACATGACATGTATTGTAGCATTACATTCCTGCATTCACCCTAAAAGATAACAACTCCAGCAATTCAGTTGGAAAAAACTGTTGATTCAATATCATCAGTTCCTGGTGCATACCAGATCTTCTGGATGGGTCCCAGAGAACTACTGATCAAATTCTGAAAGCTGCTTATTATGCCTGATCTGATGAAATCCCTGCCCTAATCAGCAAGGCTGTAGACATGGAATAAATATTCATTCATCAGCTTTTGAGAGCCACACACAGACTCAGGTCTGCATCAGCCTGCAGCCTTTTCACATTCTGGATTGCAGCAAACCCCAATGCTAAGTCTCCATTAACATGAGTAATCCTCATTTTCTGTGAACACTTGATGTTGCAGAAAGATACTCATGTCTAGAAATACCTATAGTTCCTCCAATTTAACAAGAAATAAAATATTTTGCGCACTAAAACTTGAACATAATCTTCTAAGGACTTCATAGAGAGGAAAAATTACATGATCCAGACTTAGGCATAATGTGGATAAGTATTGCTTTATTCACAGCTGTGGCATAAATTGTTCCTCAGAGATAACACTGTTAATAGAGGCAGTTATTGGAACACTAAATCAAGGCTAGATACTTTGAATATAGTGTTTGACTTGCTTAGTCCATGGTGAATGACTTAATAATAAACCTCTGAAATTCTGTTATTAACGAGCAAGGTTAAGACAGCTTCTAAACAAGGTTTTAAGTAAGGCTTTAATTTTAATGGTATCCTTTATATTTTTCTCTTTTGTGGTAGAGAGAAGCTATAATGGAGATAAACAAAACTCTTATGATACTCAGGGTAATAATCATCTCTTGGGGGAAAAAAGGAGAAAGGAAACATTATTGGCTGGGGTAACTGATTGCTGCTCTTGCTGTTAAAATTTGATCCTGTTTTCTTCAAGATAAACATGAATACATATGAGGGACAGAAAGGAACAGTAAAAATGGGAAATCCAGTCTGTCTCTTCCTCAGCTGTCAATTCTGACTTCATCTGCAAATGTGCAGCTTGAGGAAGGAAAGCACATGGGCTTTAGCTTCCCAGAGATCTGGAAATGTTTAACAGCACTGAGCTAAGGCTATGATTTTCCTTTAATTTTGGCTCACAGGCTTGCAGATTTTTGCACACCTGCAATCCTAGACAGCTAAGCACAAAGAAGTAAAAAAAGGGTGGGAGGCAAATGAGGTGGAAACAGAAGCACAAAGATGAATTTGGCAGGAGCTTACAACTCACCACTTATTTGGCTTTTACTTCTAGCTTCAGCAAGTGAAAATATCATCTGGATTCCTCTCAAGGTTAGTGTTCCTAGGTCAGCAGCATTATCATGAAGGTGAGCACTGAGAAGACAGGGACTAAGGAAAACTTCTGATGCCCAAAAGAGAAGATGCAATATGGTTTTTCCCCATGTTTGGGAGTTCAGCCCTAGGTTCCTGCAGATCAGTTTTGGTCATTGCACTCACACTTGGCTTTTCTCAGATATGCTCTTAACTCCAGCTTTGACATGCCAGCTCATTATCCTAACTTTAAATATTTTGCTGACTTTTAGTCTATTTAATTTGTGTATTATGTGCAGATGTAAGGCATGTAGCATGTCAAAACATACATGAAATGGAAATTTGGTTACCTTGGACAAATTTGAATGCAGGCTTCTCCACAGAATGACTAATGGTTTGGCAAGTTCTGACTTGCTATCAGTAAATTGCAGTTTCTAATCTTACACTACCAAAAGGATTCTGCAATTGTTATGAAATTAGGGTGTGCCAAAACCAAACAGAGAAATCTTCACACTTGATGATTTCCTGGCATAAATAAATAGGTACAGAGAAGTAGGGAGTAAACACTGATTCCTTCAGTGTTACTCAATAACTGAGATTTTCCTTGAGAGACCTGCTGATTCAATGAAGTTCAAATTTGGAAATACCTGTAATCAGAGGAGTGTTTAAAATCCATTCCAATTACATTTTCTGAACAGTGTGTGGAGGAAGATGTTTCTCAGGTAGATGCCTATTAGTAGCTATTGATTATTTTTAACATGAGCAATTAGCTGCCATTGAGAGTGTTAACACATGGGAAAAAGGAATATATCCAAGAAAGAAGAGTCCTACAGACTGAATTTACCTTCTCCTCCCTTCTGCACCTGCATGGGTTTTTTTTCTTCCCACTCTCTTGGCCTTCCAGCTGCTTAGCTTCTCCTGCCATCTTACAAATTGAATTGTTGTTTCCCTTCTCTGCTGTTCATGAAGTTGAATAATGAAGAAACAAGCCTAGCATTTGGAAACCTGTATTTGAAGCAACTCTATGTTTGAAAGACTGCTGAAATCATTGTAATTGTTTCACTTTTTTTGCATCTCTGAGCACACTGCAGTCAAGAAGAGCAAACAAAAGAAAAGAATATCTCAGAGGACATTTTTTCCTCCAACAAAATGGAGAAAGACCAATTCCCTCCACAGCCCACCCCAGTGCTCGGCTGGAGGGAGGGCCCTTGGATGGTACCCATGCAGCATCCCCAGCTGCATTTGGGCAGCCACAAAGGGCTGGAGCAGCACCTGATGAGGCTGTTCCCTCCTGGAACCCAGCCCCTGGCAGAGCAGACTCCTGCTCCTCCTTTGGTCTGAGAGGGGCTGACAGTGCTCAGCACCTCTGAGCCAGTGAGAATTTGAAAAGGCAGAGTTTATAATTTTGTCCATTACTGTTAATTAATGTACTCTTCTTATGACAGTCTATCATTAGACAAGACACTCTTTCTACAGCAAAAGATCACAAAGAAGTAAAGCTTACAGAGGGGGGAATTAAAGTTATTGGAGTCAGGTGGAAAAGTCACACAGAAAAATAATTTTTCAGGTTTCCATGAAGTTAATTACTTTCCTTTTTCTCCACAGTGAAACCTGTGATTAAAGAAAACTACCATGACCACCACCACCTCAACTCAGTTTCTATTCTGCTACTCATTCTCCATATTTGAGTCTCCAGATTATTTTGTGGAAATACTGTTTTATTTACACTTTTAGATCACTTCAACTTATCATAATTACCTTATAATACACCTTAACATGTAAACATCTGCAATATGCCCACTCAAACAGATTAGTAAAACAAGCAAATAGCAAAATGTGTGTTTTCTGATGATACACCTTGAATTAAGAGACTTGAAAAAATCCACTCTACCTTTGCCTGGTGTTTCCACGCTTTGAAGAGAATTCTATAAAGACAAAACCAGAGAGGAAAAAAGTAATCAGTCAATCAGAAAAGACTAGGTAGAAGTTTTAATGGTTGTAGGAGTAGAAAATACAGTGGAAAGGGGGAAGGATTTAGATTTATTGTAATGTAATGATGACACAAGACATGATGGGATTCAGAGCACCAGGACCTGCTTCCTCTACCACCTTAGCCAAGCCACTTAGACCTGATTTCTGACAGTATTTGGGCACGTCAGGGTACAAAGGAGCACTCATCAAATGTGCTCACACGTTCTCAGCCTCCACAGTGATAGAACAGAGATAAGAATTCCCTCTCCACCCCTTTGCAAGGCTTTATACAATCAGACATGAAGCCCAAAGGGAAAAGTCTTGGCATCCTCTCAAAGGTGAGGAGCAGCAAGTCTCCACTCAAGTGGCCTCCATTTCACCTCCTCCTGTGCCAGATCAGTGAAAATAGCTGTGCACTTCAAAGGCCTCTGAGCAGACAGCTGACCAGAGGTGGCCAAAGGGAAATATTGAGTGAGGGGAGACCTCAAAGTGCTCTTCAGCTTCCTCATGACGGCAAGTGACAGTCACTGATGTCTTCATCTGGTCATCAGTGACAGGACCCAGGGGAACAACATGAAGCTGTGGCAGGGGAGGTTAAGTGGGTATCAGGAAAAGCTTTTTCACCCAGAGAGTGGCTGGGCACTGAACAGGCTCTCCAGGGAACAGGTCACAGCCCCAAGCCTGACAGAGTTCTGGAAGCATTTGGACAACACTTAAAGGCACATGGTGTGATTCTTGGGGTGTCCTCTGCAGGGACAGAAGTTGAACTTGGATGATTCTTGTGGAGCCCTTTCAACTCAGCACACTCTAGGATTATCTGAGTCTGTGAGCAGACTTGTATCTACAAAGCAACACAAAAATAAGTGGCAAATCTTGACCAGAGAGACTGCAAAGTTAATTCTGCACCTCAGTATTGCCTCTGGCTCGCACTGTTTGAACCCACATCCCTGTAAGGTTTTCTGCCCTTCAAAGTCATTCATCTCTTGGAGAATGCTTCGTGTTAGTACATATGTATTCAGCATGATGCTTCTTAAAAATTACAATGCATGCAGAGGTGGCAGAAGAAATACAATGCTGGATGTACACTCTCCCTCTGGCACCCAGCTTGGAGCTGCCAGCATTTGTCTGCTGAAGATGAACAGAAGTCCTTGAATGCTTACTTGAGGGGAGAAAAGCAGCATCCAGGCTGAGAATTATGTTTTCACAATCTTCATAATGCAGTGAGACAAATGGGAACAGAGACTTTTGTTCGATTCCCTCAAATTTTGGAAAGTAAACAACCTTTTGGCACGGTACTTATAATTTTGACATAGTATAGCATGCTGAATATATAGTGGATTAGTGCCTGTTCTGGCAGGATTTGATCTCCTATGACTTTTTGTGAGCTGCTGCAAGAAAGGAATGGAGAAAAAAAAAAGGAGTATGCATCAGGTCCAGAGCCTCCCCTGAATGAATTTGAAAATCCCAGGGTTAGGTTGGTTAGAGACTGAAATAATCACATTTACAAAGAGATGCAATCAGTTAAGAAGAAACCAGCACTGGTGCCAGTTGCTTTCATAATCTCTTAACCATGCTACAGGAATGCACAGTACTGGCAGTGAGGAGGTAATAAGTACAATTTAATTAAAGACAGAAGATTGAAACTAAGTTTCTTTGTTTTGGGTTTTTTTTTAACCAGAATTAAATAGAAGCACTTTTTTTTTTTTCCCAAGTAGGAGAGTACATATGTACAGGTAGGTATACACAAACATACACTGGCAACCTATGTAATTTACATTGGAAGAAGTAAGCAGTGTTTTCCCCTGAGGCTTTATATGCGCTTGTGCCAAATGGATGTGTTAAAAAATATTCCACGCAAAACCACACCATATATTACACTAAAGCATCAGGAAATCATGTGGAAAAGCAGTTAGAATGTTTTTCTGGCACCCCTTCCCTAGCAGATGTGCAATTCTGCTATGCTTGAGATGTAACAGGTAGCCTCAAAAATGTCACTTAATTTGTGGGGCACTTTACCTGCTTATCTGAAAAAAGCCTCTCTTCCTCCTAACAAAATATTTTGGTACTATACTGGTATACATAATAGAATCAATGCAAGCAATATGGTAAAATACACTAATATTGCAGCATTTAGTAATTTTTTCAGTACCCAAATTTCACATAAAAATGACCCTAGCATTCAATGTAAGTTAAAATTAAAAAGAGGTTTGAGGGGCTTTGTACTCCATTGAATAACTGGCTGCTGAGTACTAATTTTGACCACGTACGTTGCAACAAACAGGAAACCTGGTCAATTGTCTTTGTATCAATATTGCCAAATAGAGATGTAATCTGATTTGTTACATTTATATTCTACACGTGAGGTAGTTGCATATGGTGTGTAATGACTATTCTCACGCAATGGGAGAAGTTACAAAACATGCAGGAGTATATTTTACTGCTTTTATGACATCTATAGTTGAGCTGCTGGCAAAGACGAAACTCTTTATGGAATCAAAAGCCTTTTCTAGATTGCTGAGGTCTATTGACTGTCCTAGCAGCTATTTCTCAAAGGAGTGAAAAGCCAGAGGCAGCAGCAGCATTTGAAGACAGTTGTTAGTCAGGTCTGCTTCAGCACAGAGGGACAGGGGTGGCAGCCAAGGTCACAGGCAGCTTTTACAGGAAGGCTTTAAGGGAAAGCCAACCAGCTCAGCTAACCAAGCCTAAAAAGCAGCATTAAGAGAACAAAGCCTCAATAACTGAAAAACTTGAAAGCATGAGTGACAATCTAGCCAGTAGTTTTTCAAGAGATATGTTGTTAGAATCCAAAATGCAAGGAATTCTCAGAACTTTGGGCCTGTAAGCCAAAGCTTAGAAGTAAACACAGGATTTAATTTGAGACCTTAGAAGAGGCATCCAAACGCAGATGCTAGAAGCAAGAATGTGGATTTGTAGTTTAAAGCAGAGACACATTAAGTTAAGAAGAAGAAAGTTTAAAGTTTTGGAGTTTAAGATATAGAAAAAAAGTAGTTACAAAGGTAAACAAGGAGTTTATAATGCAGTATTGTGGGTTTGTGTCATAACATGACTGGCTAAGAAAGCTTACACCGTAACATAATTTCATAAAACAAAATATTTAAGGATTAAGTCAAAAACATAAATATCCTTGTTAGCAGTGTTTTATTAGTCAATAAATCCTTTAAAAGTCTTGTAACTAAGGGTCTTGTGACATTCTGATAATACAGTAAAGATGTGAGTCAAACTCACCCTGCCTATGTAGGAAATAAGAAAATAAACCACATAATCTAAAAACTCAGAGGTCCCATCTCTAACTCATTCTAAATTCCTTCCAAAATCCCCATAATATGTGGTACAGCTTCTTAATGAATATTAGGACAGAAAAATATCTAAGACTGTTCAATCAGGACACCATATTTTCAACATTTAAGAGAGGCTTTTCAGAGAGCATCACTTTGCTCATTACAGAACTTTATTTTAGAAAGGAATTAGAGCAGAAGAAATGTATCAGGACTAATTTGATAAAAACTTTTTCTTTAAGGCAATAAAAATTTAGTGTATTTTATCTTTTAGTGTTCAGGTCAGCCCTTATCAGCTGGAGCCTCTGGAGAACACAGCCAGGACCAGCACTCAGACTGCACACAATGATAAGGAGAGGTGTGCATTGCTCTGAAGGGTTTATAATCTAAGCAGGTAAAACAGGCAAAAAGGAAGTGTATTGCTCCCTCCATGTGAGGAAGAAAATGGAAGTTACTTTAGGAGAAGCTGCAAATATTGGAGACAATATATGGTGGAGTTGGACATTCTGACATGCTGGAGAATGAGCAATACCAAACAGGGAACATTTGGAACAGAGATTTTTTTGTTGTTTGTTTCTTTCTACAAGAAGATAATTAAATTATGACCGGATCTATTTGCCTATTATTAATGGCCATTTCATCTCAGAAATAAAAGCAAGATTTGCATGGCAACAACTCTGAAAACAAGTAAAAGATAATGTGAACATTCACAAAAAAAAAAATAAGACTGAAGAAGAGGATTTGTACTCAGGGTTTTATCCCATTATGCTATTCTGCATGGCATGTGGGGTTGTCTGACTTAGGATGAGCCACACTAATAGGAACCTGATTTGTCTCTTTGACCACTGCACCTATTTCTCTGCTCAATTCAGAGGATGGGGCTGCAAATGGACCAAGGGATATATAAGGCAGTCATAAGAGGTAGTTTACACATTAGGTTCACAGGGCTGACCTGAACACTAAAAGATAAAATACACTAAATTTTTATTGCCTTCAAGAAAAAGTTTTTATCAAATTAGTCCTGATACATTCCTTCTGCTCTAATTCCTTTCTAAAACAAAGTTCTGTTGCTTTCCTCTCTGTCTTTTAACTTGACTCAGATCTTTGGCTATCTCTCAAGAAATATTCTGGATTGAGAAAATTCTTGTCTCAGGTACAAGACACTGATCATACTGACACCTCTTAAGAGAGTCTGGAGTTTAACTGAAAAGCAAATCATATGAATACCTTATTACTTCCTTTATCTCTTTCTCTACAGTATTTACCTTCTAATATCCAAGAAGAGCTTTTCTTAAATGGATATTCTTATTTCCATTTGATTCCACATCATGCTAGATAAAATGTGTGCCAACACAGACTCATTTATGCAGGAATTTACTCCCAGTAGTGACTTCTAATAATTGATGCCAAAGCAGAAGTTAGAATATTTAGGATAATATAGAAGCAAGATTTGCAGGGAAGCATGAACTAGAAGAGAAGCAAGAGAAGCCATTTAAGTGAATCAGCTGGTCAGGTCTGAGCAACAAACCGAAAACCCTGGAGCTGCCTTGGCTCTTCCAGTCTTTGGTGTTGCACATATCACAAGACATGGGAGAAAAAACAAAACAAAAACAAACAAACAAACCCCCCCCCCCCCCAAAAAAAAAAAACAAGGCCAACAGTAAAGAGAAAGGATAAAAGTCTTGCAGGAGGCAGGTAATGGTCTGAATGCAAGCATCATATGCAGCCTGGCATGTTTTTCTAAATAGTATTTGCTTCTAAATAGTACTTTCTAAACCCTATGTCTAAATAGTATATGCTGTGAGAAAGAATGACGAGACCATGCAAAGATAGAAGAGAACTCCTCAGTAACTTTTAGTTTTTTGAAAGTGTGAAGAGGGAATTTCCTTAGGGTGTGAAAAAATTATCATGACTCACAATTACACCAGAGTAAATCCAAGTGATTAATGGCTTGATTTTCAGATTTGCTGAGCACCTGAATCTCCAAAATGGTGACTTTCAAAAGAGCTTTTGGGTGCTCAGAACTTCTATAAATCAGGTCATAGTGACTCTTTCTAAGGTCATACCAAAGCAGCTGATGACCAAATTGAGAAGGGATAATGCCCTCCAAAGTCCCAGTTCACAATTAATTATACATAAACACCCGGAAAACCCATTTCAATGTTTTAAGAATATTTCAGCTAGAATCAGGACTCTATGATGCTGGTACTCTTTTGCATAAATAATAGGGATATTTCAATCTGAAAATTGAAATTTTATTTATTGTTTATTTGATTTTTTATATAAATAACATTTTTGGAAGATTATTTTAAATTGCCAACCTCAACAAAATATCTGAAAATCTAATACTCCGAGATCGTGTGATTTGGTAAATAGGTGATGTGGCAAAGAAGAGATTTGTACATTAAGTAGGAACAAGAAAGAACTGGAGGAGATTATCAGTTGAAATTAATCACATGGCAAATCTTCTGTTGGTTCTCTATCACATCACACATGGTCAACACTTTTTTTTTTAGAGTGCCTCTACCCAACAATTGTCAAAGGGAAAACAAGACAGCAAAATGTAGCAAGAGAGTAAAATGGACTCGATCAATCAAAAAAGTAGTGATACCCATTCAATTTCCAGTTTTAAAGATGACAGTAGGAAATGAACATGCATCTTTTACCTGTGCTCTCCCCAAAGCATGGAGTTTGCTGACTGCATCAGTGATGTCTCTGGTTTCCACAAAGCACAGGACACTGCAGATGGCTTTAGCTGCCTCAATCACGTTATCAACATTATTCTGTTGATAGGAGACAAATAGGGGGGAAAAAGGAAACAGCCACTTAGCATTTACCAGAAATACCTGACCATAACCTTCATAGCAGTGATGGGGGTAGAAAATCCTACCTGCTCAAGCAAAATTCAAACACCATGGTGTAGTCTGGCTACACTGAAATCACCACAGGCCAATAATTTCCTAAGGACAGCATAATTTGTGTTGAAGTCCAATTATCTCCCACAAAATGTATGCTGGTCAAAACCACAACAAATTTGATACCAAAGATAACTGATTTCCTCATTTTAAGGGAAAACCTTGGTTTGTCTGAACTCCAGCAGTGTGGAAGCACTGTAAAGGAACTTCTGAGGGGACCTGAAGCCGAGTGATTAATGAGCATTCCGAGGTTTTGTGATTCTGTGAATTTATCCTCTTCATTGTCTCCTACCCATTTCTGTGAGAGTTGGAAAACAGCCACATTCCTCCTAAAAATAGATACTGTGTGGGAGGCTGCATAATCTGACACCTGTGGACTGAGTACTTTTGCAACCAGCTTTCTGCAAAATTATATATTTAGTTAAAACTATGGAATCTTATTGATTATAAATTTAGGTATTTAAATATTGTCATATAAAAAAAGTTTCTAGATGAAATGCTTTGGGGAATTAAAAAATATTTTGGATCCTCAAAGGAAGGAAAACACAATATCAAGTACTCTATGTTCAGGAAAATAAATAAATAAAAATTCATGGGCTTTCTGCATGGTTATGTCACTTCATTAAACCTTAAAATACATTCTCTGAACAAGCAGAAGCTCTCCTATAAATACTCTCCACGTTCCTGTACTGATAAATGTTCCTTTTAGTGCACTATAGCATGTGGATGTACCCATAAAACCATTTCTCTACCTCATGCATCTCACGCCTGAAAAGTAAAAATTGTACCAAGATGAACTTTCTGTTTTCAGGCTCAAGGTTTATGCACAGACTGTACTGAGAAGGTCAACACCTGCCATTATTACAAATAAATATGAATATATATTGAGCTTACTAATTCCCCATTACCTGCTTCGAGCAGAACTAAAGTGGGAAGAAATCATGTGAAATATCCACAAATACCTGGTGGTGTGATTATTTTACCCATAAGTTGTTGGGTTGTTTTGGGTTTTTTTTAGTAATTAAGGACAGAAACACCTTTTCACACTACAGGTTCTAGAGAGGAAAAGGCTGACTGTGATCTCTTGAGAATTTTAGACCTCCCTTGGGCTGAAGCTGATTGACTGCTCAGTGGTATGGCTTTGCTATGTGTAACCCTGACAAGTCCAAAACATCGTAAATGCTGGTTTAGTCTGATTTGTTGAAGAAATAAGTGACTATATGTGTGTGTCTATATATACATAAATTACTATATAGACTTTTTAGTTAATACTAAATATCATTCTAATATTGCATTTGATTTAAATAAGTTTTAATTTGAGCATTTTACTTCTTCACAAGCAGAGATGTATTATTAGAAGGAGGAGTTTTGTGCCTATAAATACAGATTTGCAGGGTAATTTCTGAGCAGTAACGAGTAATAGACATACACAAAAGTAACCCTTGAGTAGAGAAACAGCTCTCTGGATGGAGAAAAATTAAAACAAAAAATAAATCCCCAAACCCACCCACAGTTTATGTATTTTTGCATGCACATATAAATGCTATTGCATAAAGAGAATTGGTGTCTTGAGGAATGTATCCATTTCTGTTTAATATGCTATTCTTTTTATGGATAAAGTATCAAAGTATTAATATTTATAGAAGCTGCTTTACCATACACTTTATTTTTATGGTAGCTACTTGTAAGGAGCATATTGCAGATGAAGAAGAACTAGCACATAAAATTATGTGATACCAAATACTACACACGATGACTTTTTCCACACTATTTCTCTGCTGGGATATTATCATGTAAAGAGTCCTCTTTTTCTCTTTTTTCATGTGTAGATACATGACATTGATTTTTGTCCCAAAGAAAGGAAGATGGAGATTAATTTCTTACAAAAATTTTACATTTTCTGAAATTCCAAAGGAACTACAGTCAACAGCTTGTAATTTTTCCCCCTTCTACATATTTAAATACAGCAGAACCTTAGAAGAATATTTTTGTGTTTCAATAATTTATATGATTTAAAAAAATGTTATTTCATTCTAGAAATTCTACACTTTATAAAAAATTTACAAAGTCCTCTCTACAGTAACAGTGCATTTTGAATGGATTTCAAATGAAGTGCATAAAAAGCGGTTGTCAGGGCAATCCAAATTGGCTTCTTATTTGACAACACATATTGTCTGAAAATTACATTTCAAAACTTACATTTCAACCTCAACAGCACCAATCCCATCTTTGTGCCAGACATCCTAATTATCTTTTTGAAATTTTTGTTTTATACAGTCATTATCAATCTCAAAATTAATTTTCCATTTATTTATCATTATTACTAATTAGGTTAATAACAATAGTGAGTTTGTCCCATAAGTCAAAAGTACTGGTATCCCAATATCTATGGAAGACTAAATCTGCAAATAATTAGAGAAATGTGCAAAAAACTATTTTTTTTTTCCCAACTGAGGATCTCAGGGTGTGTCTGGTTAAAACTGAATGCTGAAGGAACATCCAGCTGAGGACAGAACTTCAGCAGTTACTTGTGCACTTAATTTACAATCTGTGAGCAGCTCCCAGTGTCTTAAATTTCAGAGTGTGCTGAAGGTGAGTTGTGGTGAACCAGAGAGGTATAACAACAATGCCAGTTGGGAATGGGAATAGTTTGGAAAAGCAGGAATAGATTGAAAAAGTGACAGAATTACTCCTCTGCAGACTTGGGGTAAGGGGCAGTCATAATGACCCCAGTTTTAGACCTTCTTTAAGCAATCTAAACAGAAGTTAGAGAAAATAAGTAAACAAGGATTCAAAGACCAAATGAAGGGCTCTCATTTTTTGTTTTGTTTACTATATATTTATAAATATTACTCATTACATTAGAGTTCCATCATTTTTTGAGCCACTAATACAAGCAAATCATACTGCATGATTCTAGGTTTGGAAAGTCTACATACACTCATGCTTCTGAATGAAAATATCCATTATATGACCTAGACCATTAACTTGCAATCCTGCTCTTTTAAGCAATTCATATGAACATATTTAGTGTCACTAAGTAGAAAATGCCTTATTAAAAAAAATTAACTACAGAGAAATTCAGCTCTAGACACACACATATCCCTTGGATGGTATGAATATTTGAAAAATGTACTTCCTTCTCTTTATAAAAACTTAATGGTTTCAAGAAATTGCTTACCCAGCGTAAAAATCTTTAGCAAAAACAAATTTAGGAATGCTTCATTATAGGTCTGAGGAATATCTGCACAGTGTTAGTTGCAGAGGGTGGATTGCAAAGTCTCATTAATGTTGAAGTTAGGGCTTTATTTTGAATTTAGAATCCTCTTGCTTTAGGCCCTAAAATTTCAAGTGAATGTAAATAACTACCCTGGTGGGTCTCTTTCAGTGAAGAAATATAGATGTGCATTTGAGCTTGGGGACCCAACTTTTCCAAATGGTTATGACTGCATCACATTTTATACACTAAACACTTCCCTTTGAGATGATGCTTACAAAGGAAAATTCTGCAAATACCTGCACAGTATCAGACCCAGAGCTTTACTTTGTAGCCAGGCACAGTGCAACAACCTCTAAATTTGTGGTTTGCATTTTGAAAAAGCGTCAAAAACTTACACCAAATGTAAAGTGTTTGTATATATCTACACTATGTATTTATAAATATTATATATTATTGATATATACTCATTCATGTATGTGTCTGTATGTTTAGATGGATTTCTATACATGTGTGTATATGTATAAAATTTATATGCTAATGTATGTTTTCTGGCAATTCAAAATAGAAATAATAATGGATCAAGACTATCCAGAGAGAATAAATTCTGAACTTCAATGTAAATGACGGAGTTCTGAAGCAAAATATTCATTTTATGTTGTAACATATATTTCAAAGAAATCCATAATTTAGCATAATGAGTTATAACTCTGGAAGGGATGCACTGGAATATCTCCATGCTACATCAGTATTCTTTGATTTTTATAAATATTTTGTTCTTTCCAGTTTTAAACCCTAGAAAATCGGTTATCATGCCAACTTGAAAGTCAGAGCAAATCAGTTGTCATGCCAGCTTGGAAGTCAGATCAAATAAACATGTGGTTTCTTCCAAGGTATGACTCAATTTGTCCTGTAGACATTTGTCCTTAAAACATTGGACAGCAGAGATTTTGCAAAAAGATTTTTCCTTCACGCATGTAGCATTCAATTAGCAGCCCACAATGCTTTGAAATAAAGCTCTTGGGAGTTTTGTCTGGCTAAATCTAATCCTTCAAACTACCACATGCTTGCATATATATATATATATTAAATATGTCAACATTAGGCTTGGGGGTTTGCAAAATCAGGGACAAATTTTGCAGATCCATATAATGCATTATACCTCTACTAATTCCAAGCATTATATTGGCAAGTCAAACAACTCTGGTATTATTTACAAGTTGCATGACATGTAGAAACAGTCACCTTTGATATCTTAAATTTGTAGCACTTTCTTCCTAACCTCAGACCGAGTTTTATGAAGAGAATTTATATCCTTTCCAAGTCAGATTAAGCAGCCTTAATTAAAAGTCTTCCTTAATTGCATCTAAGGCAGATTAATAATTAGATACCTTTCATGTAGAAGTTAATGCTTTTCTGGTGTAACAAACTGAGAACAAATACCTCATTTTGCAGCAGATATTCCACTTGACCTCTGTAGTTCATAATAACAGAGACAAGGTTCTGCCTAGGAATCAGAAAAAAAGGAAACAACATCAAATTAATAAGATTCAGATCAAAAGAACTGGTTTGGGTTTGTTTTTTCTTGTTTTTTTTTCCACATTCTAGACATTTGAAATAATTTGACAGAGATTGTGTATTAGTATAAAATAAAGCCAAGTGTGTATGCAAACATCATGCAATTGAGCCTGGATGTCCCTGGGTTTTTGCTAGTCATTTGCCACAAAGAATAGATGTAAAAATTCTATTTATACATGAATATACACATTTCCCAAGACAAAGAACTCCAATAAGTGATTTGCTGTTTCAATGTCTACTGAAATTCACTTCCCAGTTATATCACTCTTTATGGTTAAACAAGTGCTTAAATATTACCTAAAAGAAGGATGGACTCAAGTACATGCTACATTCCTAGAGCTAGACTTGATCATCTTAAAGGTTGTGTCCAACTTTGATGATTTTATGATCCAATGCCTTCTTTCTCAATCACTTTATAGACTTAAGCTGCATAAAATCAGATAAAACATCTGCACAAGATCTGGAAAAAATCTCAGCACTTCCAAAGCTAAGTCACAAGTACAGAGCATGTTATAAAACAGTACAGCATTGCTACATAACCTATGGAACTTAATTTGCATGCAGTTCTCAAGTTTAAATGCTCAAACTGTTTCAGCACCTGCCTTCCCACAGCATTTCCTAAGCAGTAAAATTTGCTTTACTTCTGTAGAGAAGCCACTCACCACTCTGTGATTCCATGCCTTTGTCATGCTACAGAAGCTGCCACAAAATTTGTACAAGCAGATTGCTGAGTCTTAGCAAAGCTTCACTAAATTAATTGGGGATTATCAAGAGGAGCATACACCTCTCTCCACTAAACTCCTCAACTGATGCTTCAGCTATAAACCTCACACTTTTTCAACCACAGTCTCCAAGTGCTATCCCCCACAGATAACCGGAATCCGATTTTTTTTTAAGAAGCATTTGTGTCATTGTCAGTTTTAAGCACTGAAATTCTTGCTGTTCTTCATTTGTCAGCTGGAACAAAACAAAAAAAGGTGCCTGTGAGACCATTGCTAAGGCATCATTCTGCAAGCCTCCTCTGTAGGGTCAAAGCATCAGGAAAGGCTAGGGAAACCTTAATTCCCAGTTTTTCACCTAGCCTAGCCCTCTGATTAGTAAAAAGGACACATTACCTTGATGGCCATCAGAGGTAGTTGAGGTTTGCACATGTTTATATGAAAAAGTGGAAATTGCAATTTAAGTTCCTCCTTTGTTGTTTGTTTTACTCAACCCCCTTATTCTTGCCTTTTTAACTGTATTCTTATATCCCACATCAATCTTTTAGTCAAGTTCTTCCTCTTCAGAAGAAGGCTTAGAAGAAATTTCCCACCACTCTTCCATGCCTATTGCAGTCTGGTAGCTGAAAGTCCCAAAACTATTTTGATTTTTTTCAGAGCTTCAAAGCAAATCAACTCTTTGCAGAGCAACTGTGTGTATCCTCATGTATTTCAGCTGGGCTAACTGAGCAATCAGAATTTAGAATTGCAGCTGCAGCCCAAAGTACAGGTTTCATGGTACTTGATTAGATTTTCATTATCTATATTGCATGGCAAGAAGAGGAGACTCATTGCACTGAAATAACCACAGAGAACAGAGAAAAGATAGGTGGCCTTGTCTGTGCTGATACCACAGTGCATTTCCCTGGAGATGCCAACCATTCTCTTCCTCCTACAGGTAGTTTTGCCTTTACAGCTGTTTATTTCCAATCTGCACTGGCTTTATCTAGCCAGGCAGTTTGTAAGTGGAGCAGCTGCCTGGAAATTCCTCCTGTAATCCTGTTAAATCATAGCTAATACAAGTTGTCACTCTGCTTTGACCGAGTCTTCAGGCATAACATCTTTTTCACAGCCTTACCCAGCTCAAAAATATATCTGAACATATGAGCTTGCCTTGCTGTCTTTTTCCATGGAGGTGACCATGTTTATTAGCATGGTTGGTCAAAATGCAGGTTAAAATGCAGAATAATTTCCTAAATTACAATGCTAGTTCAAAAAAATTAGCATATTTTCCATCAGTTTATTTTCCCCTGGAGAGTTTTTGGCAGAAAGTAGCCATAATTTTACATCATTAATAGGAAACAAACACAGCAAGTTGTAATAATGATTGAAATACCCCTACTAATTCTATCCTGAGTCCTTGTCTGCCAGATAACTAATAATACCCATATCTTATCACACAGACATACTTCACACTTGTGCATCATTATAGCTGTGTATAAATATGGCAAGCCTAACCAACCTGTGAACATTTACTACTTCTTTGATGTTAAGGACATTTTTCTTTTTAGCTTTTAGCAAGTCAACATGGTGCAAGAGTTTTGAAAAGGAAATAAGAAAAGCACAAACAGGAGAGTCAGTCTCAGCTCCCAGCTGGTCTATATGGGAGGAGGATGACAAGTACATAGCATGTACTTGCAACTTTCATCTTTCAGACTCCTGACAGTAGCACCTACTATGGAGAAACGCTAGGTTCCCCTTCTAAAATGCTGTTTTTATCACCATTCTGCCTCACTAAAGAGTGCACAAATGCATGCCTGGGCTGTGGTAAATGGAATTGTTGGGAGCTGGTCTCATGTGATTGGCTTCAGAGTTGTAAATGTATTATATATATTGTAAATGCAGGTAAACCTGGTGGGAAGAAATGATGATGTCTGACTCCAGTTCAGAAGGCTGAATGATCTCTTTATTATAACTATACTATAATACATTAATATACTACTTAAAGGAGATACTAAAACTACAAACCTACTTGTTCTAACTATCATATCTAACTAACAACTCATGACCCTCTGTCAGAGTCCAGCCACAAGTGGATTAGGTTGGCCATCAGGCTCAAACAATCCTCATCAGAATCCAATCAAGCAATCACCCCAGGTAAACAATTCTCCAAACACATTCCACGTGGGAAAAACAAGGAGCAGAAATAGGAATTGTTTTCTCTTTCATTTCTCTCTATGCTCCTCTATGAAAAATCCTGAGAGACGGAAGAATGTACCTGCCACAGGGCCCCTCACAACAAGAAGGACACTGAGGTGCTGGAGTGTGTCCAGAAAAGGGAGCAGAGCTGGGGATGAGTCTGGAGCACAGTTCTAATGGGGAGAGAGAGATGAGATTGCTTAGCCTGGAGAGAAGGGACCTACAGCCAATGATCCTGTCCTGCAGACATCCTCTGTGCTCCTAAATTTCATACACTTGTCATCTGTTAAATACATGTCTCTTTAGAGCAAGGACCAGAATGGAAATTTAGGCCACGCTCCTAGGTAACCAAATAGGTCCTCAGTAAGCACCAGGTACCCCCTCAAATGAGTCGCTACCCCTCTGTTTTCCTCCATATGCTAGGTGACAGGTGTGTCATTTAAGTCTACTGTTGTTGGCAAAGTACTTTATAACACAGTGATAAAAAACATGGCAAAAAGTGTCAACAGCTTCCTTATCTAGAATTTGAATTTATCTAAATGGAATATAATTAAAAGTGAATGAGGAATTGATCTCATTTAGTGTTTGTCCATCACAGACTGGCTTTACAATCAGCTTCATTTTGACTGCCAAGTTAAAGGCTCATCATAGTTAGCCTCCATTAAAAAAGAAAAAAATAGGTTTAAAGATCACTGAACTGTGAAAAATATAGTCCTAATGAAGAGCAAACCTATTATTTTTATAATATTTCATCTCAAAAATTCTCTAACAGCAATGCACGCATGAACATTTTGACACCTTCAGTCATGGGAAACTTTGGGAAAAATGAAACCTTTAATGAAAGCTTCAGTGATACAAAAAGGAAACAATTGGGAAGAATTACACAGATCTGAAAAACACTGATTTTTGCTAAGCAACAACTAAGGTCTTAAAAGAAACAGTCTGAAATATTGAAACAATTGTCTTTCTCTTTGATCTCATTCCTGTCCCCAGTAATTCTCAGAATTGTCCTCTGGTGCAAGGAGGCTTCCTACAAATATAAACAATTACAAACATAAATACTGTTGCATAGCAGCTTACCAAATCAGTCTCCAGGCATGAGTGTCTTCTAACAGCTCATTCACACAGAACCTTCTTTGGTCATCCCCATACTGTGGAAGAGAGGTGTATGATGACATACATTACTCTGATAAAGAAGAATGCATATGGGAGATATTTACATTGTATTTTCCAAAGTCAGAATGTTCTCAACTGTGTTCAGGATGTTTTGATCTGAAATTTTGTCTGGTGAATATTTTACATTACACTGGCTGGTACTATACAGGTACCAGTGGGGTCAAGAGCATTCAGGAAAACAAGCTAGCTGGACTTAGAAATAGAACCTTAAATTAGATTCAGTGGGGGAACAGGATGTGCCCTCTGGCAGGGAGAGTGGAGGCAGCAGCATATTCCAGTGCCCTGCCTACATGGGAAACATGAAGAAGGCAGACAAGGTGGCCTAAGGCATGCATAAATTCTGCTTTGGTTCCACACTGAGGTGGGCCAGAGGGAGAGATGATGCAGAGTTAGAGGTGAGCTGTGAGGAAAAGCATCACCCTGGGCAGCTGAGAGGCTTTGCCACTTGAGGGACCTGGGTATTTCTTCCACTAGCTTTTGTTATGCCAGAAAATAAGGTATTTTATTAAGTATGTCAGCAGCAAGTGAGTGTCCAAAGAGCACATCTGCATTGACAAAGATGGTCCCATTGGCAAATGGGTGTACAGAAAAAGCAGAGGACTTTGGGGCTTGATTTCTTCAGCCTTTAAAACTACTGATAAACCTCCCCAATCCTCTCAGCTGGAGGAGCACAGCTACAGCAACCATGACCTTCCCTTTGTGGATACTGGAATTTTAAGGGATCAGCTGCAGCAGTTGAACGTTCTTAAATCCACAGAGCCTTGGTGGGGTTTATCCCAGGGAAAAAAAATGGAAGAAGGGAGAGAAAGGGGAAGAAGAGAAGAGAGAGAAGAAAGGGGAAGAAGAGAAGAGAGAGAAGAAAGGGGAAGAAGAGAAGAGAGAGAAAGGGGAAGAAGAGAAGAGAGAGAAAGGGGAAGAAAAAGGAGCACAGCCCATTTGCCAAGGATCTAGAGCAATCATCTAGTGCAGCAGCTGGATTATGACATCACCAATTATGGATCTAATCTGACCATGGATTCACCCAGCAGTGGGTCACAGATGACCCAGCATTTTGTGCCAGCTGGGTCAGCCCAGGATTTTTTCCCAGCCCTAGCACATCCAGGCAGTGTGAACACTCAGGAGATGCACTCTCATCAGCAGAGGTGGATAGGAGGAGAAATCTCCACCTCGGCAGCTGGGAGGCTTTCCCTCTTGAAGGATCTGGGCATTTCCACCATTCACCCCCAGGGCAGCCCCAGTTCCTTTGGTTGTGAGACACCCAGTGCTGTAGCACTGGTCAGAGGGAGTCCTCAACACCCAGAAGCAGGGCCAAGGACACGAGAGTGTCCAGAGGAAGGAGGAAGCTCCAGGACCCTCCAATGCCCATTCCCAGCTTCTCAGCACCCACTCTTCTACTTCGTGGGAATCCAGGACATCCCTCTGGCTGCCCTGGCTGTCTCGACTCAAAAACACCTTTGGCTTTGATTTTAGCCTGTGGGAAATTTCTGCCAACTTTGTATGAGGAATTACAAGCCACAAGGGTTTGAGTAGTGTGGTAGTTGAATTAACACAGGGTGGAAAAGTAGAATTTTGGGGCTTCTTAGAATGGGGTTCAGGGAGACAAGATGGAGGGATTTGGCCATGCCCTGATCTTTTTTTCCTTCTTCTTTGCCCTCTGTGTCTTCGTGTGATGGTGACACTTATCTATTGGTTTAAGTTAGAGATACACTGTCCAACATAAATGATAGATATTGGCACAATATTGTAAACATAGTACACGTAGTTTTTGGTATAAAATGTAAGCACCACCCTAGGAAGCTGACAGAATGCCACGGCTGACTTGCTAGACAGAGCTCAGCAGGTCAGAGAAAGAATAGATAAGGAAAAATAAATAACTTTGAGAAGCTGATCCTACTAATTTGAGACTTCTTTGTTGGCTGCATGGGCTGGGAAACGAGGACTTTTACATTCTCGGGGTCACCTCGGCACCCAGACCCTGAGACTACTTCATCCAATAAACTGCACAGTCCTTTCCACGATGTGCATTTCATGACCAAAGAATACTTCTGGGTCCACAAGGCCTCGGTGGGATTCATTCCGGAGTGCTAAAGGACCTAGCTGATATCTCATGGCTGGATCCTCTCAGTTCTCTACCAAAGGTACAGTCTAAGGAGGTCCCAGCTGACAATTAGTCAATATTATTGCAATTTACAGGGAGGGCACAAGGAAATGGAGCAGGGATGTAAAGGAACAGGGAGAGAGGACACAGTTTAGCTGGTGGGGACCTACAGTTTTCACCTAGTCCATCTACCTCACCTCTTCAGGGCAGCCCAAGAATGAAAAGCTCATTACAAAGGACATTGTCCGAATGCTTCTTCCTGAGGGACTGACAGACATGAGGCACCAGCCACTTTTCTGGGAACCCATTTCTTATGTTTGACCACCCAGCCTGTGAAGAACCACATATATGTGATTGATAGGATCCAAAGAAGATTTGATGGGCTACAGCAACAGGCAGGTTTATATGAATTATTTAGTACCTGATTACATATGGGTGATTATTATATACAAGATCTGTCAAGATATTCATGCTTTTGTGAAACTAGTTAAACTACAAACTTAGTGGAGACTTCTATAATGAAACATATTCCATATTTCAAAATTTAGAAGGATCATGTAGATCAGAGGTGAAGTTCCCCTCAAGAGTGCATTATTTCACAAAAATAAACAGCTGTGTATGTACATAAGTGTCTGAGATAGCTGAAGAATCTTAAAACCCCCAAATTTTCCCTTATTTTGATTTTTAAAAACATAATTTTTACTTCTTTTCATATGAATTCTGAGGGAAGGAATTTGTTTTCCATAACCTGACTCTCAGTCTGTGACTTTGCAATGCATTTTACAGCCACATGTTTTACCAAACAGCAACAACAAAATTAACTGTGAGCTCAGTGTAGACTACATCAGATCCTTGAATTCAGCATGGCTTGAGCATGTTTCAGTACACTTAAAGAAACGCATAAAATACACACTGCAGCTGTCAAGGCACTCTGTCTCCTCTGTTAGTTTGGGTTTTTTTCTGTTCCTGATAGACTTGCTGGCTGTGAGCAGAACCTCTCCTTTTTTTCCCAGTGCCCTGTCACAAGCATGCCCTGGAGCTGGGGGAAAACTCTGTGTCTGTGACTTATTCCACCTCAAGGGCTGCTTGTGCCCTTTGCTATTATTAGCAACATGAAATAACTTCATGGCCTGAAGCTTTCAGAGCCCTGTCTGTCCCTGTAAAGAGGTGATCAATAATTCACTTTGAGATCTTAAAATGTCACCCTTCCCACTTAAACCCTACTGTGGGGTCCACAAATTCTTTGAGATGCTGAATGTTTTCTAATGGCCTGATCTGCAGAATCCCTTCAGAAAGCTAGCTAAAAATACTTAAATAAAGGAAAAATCTTTACCACCTCATCATGACAGGCCTCTGACTTCTCTCATCTGTGATTTTGCTCACAAGGTTAACTCTTAAATCATTACGTCTGGCAAAATATTAACACTGATAGAGATAAAAAAATTCTTGAACTCTCAGGAAATATCTCTTCCTGAGTGCTTTAGTTCAAAAATCCTTTTCTGGAACCAAGTGAGGCTCTTGTTAGAAACCCATAAGTATTCTTTGCTGTCCATTATAAAGATTAATGCTTTCCTGAGATGATCAGAATATGGGGACATCTGAAATCCTGAAACACTGAAAAAAATAAGATAGGCAGAGCATTCCCTGGAATTTCAGAGTGTGCTAAAGTTGATAAATGTCATGGCTTTAAAAAAAAACCAAAATCTAATTAAAAGTCACCCACTAACTGAAAGAACTGTGAATCCATGTAAAGCCCCTGGCCAAATTTCTTGCTTGTAACTGCTCAGCTGAATAAAATTTCTGAGTACTTCATAATAGAATGCCAGCTTCCAATAAAAGGAAAGAAAGCAAATATTCACTTTTTTTTTTTTAACAAAGGAATAGCAAACATCTAATTATTGACCAAACTTCAAAAAGTGTCTAGTAAAAAAAAAAAAGTTGCTCATTGTAAGTATCCACTTAGTTTGGTTATTAAACATAATAGTAACTTGCAGGTGCAACCAGATATTTTTAACTATGCAACCTGAATTCAGCAGTGTTATGTAAGGTAAGCACAATGAAGGCAGCCTCCAGTTGCCCTTGATGTAGAGTTGGGCTTCCTTAGCACAGAAACAAGATTTGAAGTTTCCAAAGAGACTCCTAAACATATAACTGAGTTCCAGTTTTGAAGATGTACAGTAGTAGATGCTGACCTAGAGAAGGTAAATAACTTTTTTATCTATAAACTGGTTAAAATGCTAAATATCTCTATCTATATATTGCACATTAAAGAATTTGACATCGTAGTCCTTTTTTAATGGTCCAGGTAAGACACTGCATTGAGCTTGATGTTTCACTTAGGTTTTCCTTCTGACAAAACAGATAAGAAAAGAAAGCCCCTACCCTTTTTTGCTAGACATCTGCCATCTGACCCACACACTGAGAGACTCAGGCTGTTATCAGAGCCATGCAAAGCAGGTAAAACAAAGAGACAACACACTGCCAGTGAACACTGCCCAGAGCAGAGCTGCTGCTGGACTGCAAACTTAGGGCTGGAAGTAAATAAAAAGTAAGAATTCTCTGACTACCTGAAATAAAACAGGATTAAATTCTGACAAAAGTGATTTTTTACCAAAGTAACCCTTGGTCTTGTTCACTGGTTGTAAGTACAGGAGCAAAGCACAAGTGCTCCCCAGGACATTTCAGCTGCAGTTCAGCAATAATATATGCATTCTCAGGAAAGCAAATAATCTCCCTTTGATTATTACTGCAGGTTGCTAAGTAAAGGGATTGGTGGAATTTCTTTCCTTCAGGGAAAAGATGCTGAAGGGCAAGGGGAAGAAAAGAAGGTTACTTACTGTTCTAGCCAAACTGTGCTCCAAATTACCAGCGTGGTGCAGGCGAAGCTGGATGCAGGTGCTCGCCTTGCGGAGGCTTTCATGGCTTCCCAAAGTACAGTTGCTGCAGTTTGGGGGAAAACAACAAATAAATGGTTATCTCTGCTTGCCACATCCTGTTTTTATTCTTGCTACCTCTCCCCTAAAAGCATTAGTAGTCTAAATTCTAAGTGCAAAGAAGACTCAATAATACAAACCCAGTTCTTGGCACCTACTTCTGAGGAAATTGATGGTTCTGGCATGTTTTCTAGTAAAACAAATAATAATTGCTTAGTTGTATTATTGACCATTAAGTTCTGAAACAGAACAACAAGGACACAGAGAAAATATCCTTGACTATATCCCAAACTCCATATTTTTTATGCATATTCTTCACACCCAAACAGGGCAGTATCCTGGTTATGAGGGCACCACTGCAGAATGACTTGTAGTGTCTGCTACCCAACTCAAAAATCAAATATTAGCTGTAGGTCTGAAAACCACATACATCAAGACAGGCAACCCTTGATTCTCAACTTAGTTTTTTACCCTGTGCAGCTCACACAGAGGTGGCAAAAGCAGAGTTCATCTTTTCCTTTCTCAAATCATGTGCCAGCTAAGATCAGACTCACTCAGCTGGCATGTATCCTACAAACTAAGCTGCTGGTCAAAGATGATCCAGCAGCCCATGACAGAGCAGTTCCTTAATCTTATTTACCTCTTTCCATTCACCACTCTTAGCAACCTTTTCTAAATTAGAACACAGACTTGGTTTGTCATTCTTAAAATCACTTGGAACAAAAATAATTTCGTTTTTTACCCTTCACATCTTGTTTTAAAGAGGTGAAATAATTAAAAAAGTATTTCAGGGTTGAGAAAAACATATTTTTACATTTGAAAAAGTCCTTTGGGGTTAATAGAAAAACAACAATGATTTTTACAAAGGTAAATTCATTACCAAAACAAGCTAGTATGTATCATCAGTTACAACCTTGGTGTGTGTTCAATTAGATTCTGGAGGCTTTATTGAGCCTTCAACCACAGAAGTACAAAAAAGGATATTCCATATTTATACAGTTTTACAGCATGGTAAGTTGTTTCAGAACTCCCTGGGCCACGAAATAAGGGTTTATTTCTTTTTGGCTTGAAAAACTTGGTTTAAATGTAAACTGTATTTCTACCTAAAAGGGCTTTTGATGGAATGTCTGAATAAAAAGGGCTGGATTTAGTTAAAAAAATAAACAAAGCCAAAATGCTCACCCCTGTGAATAAGCATTCACCCCTGTGAATAAGTAATGGAAAATGTGACTTAGATGAGAGTCCTCTCCCACACGGCAGCAGAAGTCTTCAGCATAAATGAATGGATAAACTTAAATGCCATTCAGCACATTTACAGGGAACTTACACATCTTGTAAATGTTCTGCACTCACACTATGCTGTAGCTAAGTAAAATACAGACTCACCACTGAGGTTAAAAATGTAAATGTATATATATATAGGATTCTTTTTTTAAACAAACATATTAAACATGACAAGTGACAAACTCATTTCCATCTGACAAAAATATCTGAAGCAAGGATCACCTTTGATAGCACCTCCATAGAGCTGCAAAATTTCTTGATTTCAAGAGCAGGAAGTACAGAGTGGGAGAAGTGAACACCAACACAGTAAAATGCCCATACTGGTGCAAAGCATATCCCTGTTATAGCTAAACTTATCTTAAATCCCTTTCAGAGCTCAAGTCCAAGTGGCCAATTCCCAGTTCCTGGGGCTGTACCAATGCCCCCATTCTCTTCTGTTCCTCATCTCATCTCTGTGCTCTGCCTACTCATAGCTTTCCTGGAAGTTCTTCCACTCCTCATTTCACCCAGTTGTGTTTGCCCCATCACTGAAATGATGGAATCATTGATGATCATTATCCCCTCTGGTTGAGGAACACATTTGGTGCAGTGCAAGCTGCAGATTGTGCTCTGTGTGGTGGGAAAGGGCAGCAGCCCATGAGCAGGCACAGACTCTTTTCACAATGAAGGGAGAGTGACTGCCAGAGAGCCCCATAATTGGTCAGACTGGGAAGTTTCCTTAACATTTTAGACCTACCCCAATACATGTTTTTTACTTAATGTCTCACTATTGTTCCTGCTCTTTTCATTCTGCCCCACCTTCAGCCTGTGGACAGGAAGAGTAACAAGAATATTACAGAGACATCTGTGAGTCCTAAGTAACTTTTTTTTGATTCCTCCAGGATACAGATTCCTGTTGCAATGCCAGTGACTGGAACTGGTATAGCTAGACAAATACAGAGGAGCTGTACCCTCCTAGGAAGTAACAATCTTGAACCACTAATATATAAAAACTATCTTTTCCAAGTATAATTTTTCCATGTCACCAAGCTACACCAAGAGAAACTTAATTTGGTTGTTATAACTGGTTTTACATTAGTGGTTTGAGTTAGTTTCTGCTGTGTCAAGCAGATACTATCCATCAGCAAAGTCTTTATTGACACAGCAATGATGCCTGAAACACTGCAAGCAGAAGTGGCCATGCAGTTGACTTAATGAATGGATTTCATTTGCACAAATACAAAGAGAAATTTTTGACAGCTATTGTTACACAAGGGACTAGACAAAATGGATTAGCGCCTCAACAAAATAATGTGGAAACCTGGTCTAGATGAAAAGAGTGCTGTAAGAAATAGAAGTGTAGTTTTGCCACAGATTGACAAAGTACCTTTTAGCTGTACCCCAGGCAGATTTGCTACTCTATGAGTACTACTGAGATAAAAATTTTATATCCCCTTTGGAGGATAACGTGATTATTGCAAACTGGTTTACAGCACTCTGAGCTCTGTAAAGGAAACAAAAATCAAGTGTTACAACCTTGTTAACGTTTTCCCCCCTTATTTTTTTGCTGAAACTACATGGAGAACACAGCTCTGATGAGAGTGCCATGAAGAGAAGCACAGTCTTTTCTTTAGGAGATGTTGTTACCACAACATCCAAGTGACTTGCCTGTGGTCTCACAAAATATCTAAATACAAGAAAGGGAAAATCCCCATCATTTGAGACTCCCTTACTGCTTGCTTCCCCACAGCAAGATTCTCTGATGTGCTGTAAGCTCCAAATCTTAATGCAGCTCAGACTATTTTTTAAGTAACTCAGCTAGTAGCATCTCTGAACAGGAAATTTAATCTACAGAGAGAAGAGAAAATTAAGTTTACTTTTCACAAAGAACATGTTCATCTAAAGGTGCTTGCTTCTTATAATTTCAATCTGCATGATTATGTCTATGTCAGTCTATAATTAATAGCTTAAACTTTCACTTTGAGTGAAAAACAATTTTTACTTGGGTTTCAATTCCCAGAGAACAGAATTAGTAAGACAAAAAAAAAAAAAAAAATGTCATCAATAAGGTCACAAGCAAGCATGTTAGAAGAAAAGATAAGAATTTAGATTTTTCAATTTCATTTCCCTGCTCACTATGGTGGCTGAATTGCAAAGCAATAAGGTAGCTGTGCAAATTATACCATGTGAGGGTGTGGATGGAACTTTAAATACTCTGACACCTTAGAATAAAAGGATGTTTAGAAATAAAGCTTATAATTATTTTTGTACTACATTCCTTTGGTGATCCACATTACTAGTGCCAGCAACCTACTGCTAGCACACACATCAATAAAATGAAGATTTTTTTAAACATCCTCATTCTTATAGACACTCATTTGTTTTATTAGGCATTTCAGAACAACCTGAGATTGTGGTCTGTTTGGTTTTTTTTTAATAATAGAGGATTGATTCATTGGTGACAGATGAGAAGAGTTGGTTTTGGCTAGCTGCTGCCATTAAGAGCCAGGAGTTGACAAAAAGTGTTAAAGCACAATTCAATTTACTTTTATATCATATTTTTCTTTAAAGGAATCATAAAATCATATTTAGGGGTATCCATTCTGCATCTAAGGAAAGATAAGAAGGTGTGAGAGCAAGATTTAAAGGTGGGTCTAGGTTTGTTTGATGGGATAAAAAGGAAAACCTGCAGGTTGCAGCAAGGTCTGGTTTCCAATGGCAAAAATACCTGAAAACAAGAGATTCCAAATCAGAATTCTACAGATGGCTCTGTTAATTACAGACCGGCCTGCAGTCTATATGCTATCTTCTGATATCTTTAAATTTTGGGTATTTGAAATGTGATGTTCTACTCATGAGTCAGGCAGGATGTGAGCCCAAGGATCTCTGAGTAGGAAGGGAGTGATGGACGGTGAAATCTGCTGGTGCTGGGTGTAATGGTCATTAGCACAGAGGTGGTTTTTCTTCCCCCTCTCATTCAAACCTAAATGGATTCTAAAAATCATCAAGTCTTTCAGGTGCTTCTGCAGGAGGTGGGGTGAAGTGCTCATTAACAGAATCCAATAAAACAGTAAATGAAAGCTTTTGACAAACCTATCTGCTTCACTAAAGCACTCTGCTCAGAGAACAATTCATCAAATCACCTTTTTTCCCTTCACTTTAGGTGTTTTTTTCTGGATTACAGTACAGCAGGAGCAGTAGAGTATTTATTCCCTTTGCTGTTTTAGAACTTTGGGAACTTCTGCTGGAATTCATCCGTGAACTGACTCCAAATATTTTCCTGGGGAAGAACTGTGCACCAGTGCATCAAATCACTCTGTTAGCAACACTGGGAGGAAACCAATTTGCACTTCAAGATAGCCCACACATAGGAAAAAAAATTCACCCTGAGGCAGCTCCTCAGGCCCTGTTAAACTACCCAAGGGATGCTTAGGGTCTGGGATTTCAAATTTCAAATCCAGGGCTCTGTTGAAGAGGCAGAAGAAAGGGGGCTGAATTTAACAGCACAATACAGAATTACAAGCTGCTGAAGTTCTGGTGCAGCTCAGAGTTTTGTGAATGACACTGGAGGAGCAAAGTAAGAAAGCTGAGAACATTATTGACATGATTTCTCTGCTAATGAGACGTGAAGAGATTCTACAAGTGCAGGAATTTAAAGAGTCTGCTATTGATGCATTCTCCCCAGCAATGAAAACAAAACTCTTCAGCACATACTGCACTGAGCTCATCCTCAGTACAATGGTTCATTATTTCTATTTTTTAGCAATTTCTTTGAAATTAGGAGAGTATCTTAAGTTAAAAAAACCCACAAAATACCCTGGTCTTCTTCTGTAGCTAACAGATCTATCTATGACCTGGTTCTCTGCTTGGTACTTCTGGTGCTCTAATGATTTATACAGCACTTTGCTTTTCCAGCTCCTGCTTCACCAAGATTGGAAGAGTGGGCTTAGAAATGTTGTAGAGGCAACCTTGGCACCTTTAGTTGCCAGCTGTAATCCACTGTGAACACATGAACATTTGGCCTGTGTGCCTGTGTAAGGGTAGAAGTGCTCCAGATGGATACAGAGCAAAGCTAACTTCCACAGTGTGACACTTGCTCTCACAACTGCATTGCTTTCATCAATCAAACTGACTTGCTCCAGGCTCATTCGTTTAATTTTTACACTCTGCTGTAAATAAGACTAATTCTAGAATCTTCCCTTTCAGTTACAGACATACACTATTTTACCTAACAATTTTTACACCTCTAACAGATGAGCTGTGATTCCTGCAGTGTCTGTACCACAGAACACTGCCAACCCCTCTGCTGAGAGCCAGTGTCCACAAAGCCCAGCTGACAAGTGCCTGCACTTCAGCTGCTTCAACACAGAACCTGCTCCCTTTGGCTGACACCTGAATTTAGGCTGCCACAGGGCAAAAAACAACGAGCTGAGTCCAGTACTGCTTTCAACCACAAGAGCTTACCTGAATCAGTGCATTGATTTCCCTACTTGTAAACTATTTGCATGCAGAAAGACCTGCTTGTATGTTTAACATGTTTTTAACTTGCATTCAGCTCCACACTGCTGATTTCGTTTGCTTTGCTACTACTGCAACTGGATATGAAGAAAAATCACCTGCTCTGCAGCTGCATGATATTACATAAATAAATAATACAAAATACCACTCTTGGATGAATTCTCCCTTTGAGGAGTTGCTTATAACACCCCATGAGATAGTGGAGGTAGCAGCAGTGTTGTATCACAGATGGGAAAGACCAGAAGGACAACAGAATCAAGCAAATAATAAAAAGCTTCATAAAGCTTCCACAAAAGAGGATTTGAATCCTTGCACTGGAGCACACCATCCTCTCTGCAGAACACAAGCACCACATGTTTCAGGAGTTTCAGAAACTAACAGGTATCATTGTTGACACCAGAAATGAGGGGATGGGATTATTTTCAGGCTAAGAACGATTCATTGTTCAGATAAACATCAGTCTCAGAGGCTGTGAGATTTTAGAGGAACAGGCAGTCAGCCATAGTTTAGTCACAAGTTTCTTCATCAGAAGGCAATATAGAACTTTCTAAACCAATGGACAGTTGCCACAGAATTAGTTTTGCTTTTCTGACCTATCACCTTTACTTCTGCTGCACTGTGGATACTTTTGTCCTATGGCTTCTGTCTCACATATGCCTCTATTACAACTTCTAAATTCTTAGCTACTCTATACAACCACACCCCTACATTATAAACCCTTCAGCATCTTATCAATGCAGTTTCTCACTTACTGAAGGCATATTCTCACTTACAACTGTAGAAATATAAGTTTCTGATTTTTCTGCTTAATACCTCTGTATTGTATTCAATCATCCACCCAAGCTCCTTCTAAGGCTGAAGATCAAACCCTTCAGTGTCCGTGGAAGTTTCTGTTTTTCTGATTCCTGCACATATGGAGGGTTTGGAACCTGACACCCTACCTCTCCCCAGGGCTCTGTTTCCATGGCTCGTGGCTTAATGAGGTACTTACTTCTGTAAGAATTCATCAGACCCAGCAACACTCAGAAGGCATTCCTCCTCCCGGGCTGGGTATTGATTTGTGCAACGGAGGATCTCCACAATTAAGTCGCGAGTGATACAGCCAGCTGTAAATAAAGATAGCAAGGAAAATTAATAGTAGCTTGCTGGAGAATTGCAGGCTACATACTTGAGCAGAGGAAATAAGGTTTTTTTTTCCTGTCATTCCTAACAACTGCTGCGGACTAGCTCCATCAAGAGGAATTAGATCAAGACACACTTGACTTTATTATCTTTTTTTAAAATTTTGCTTCAAATATTCTACCTGACATGGGATCTATGTCCATTTAGAGGAAACGAGCAATTTCTTGGGCAGCTGGAAAGAAGAAGAGATGAGCAATATTCCCAGGAGGAAAGGAAGAGACAAATGGCATTATTATTTCTTTTTCGTTTTCCTGATGAACATTTTGGTACCTTTCCAATGATTCAAAAGTTGACTCTGTAGCCACGTATGACACAAAAAGGCTCCAGAATATTACTTGGTATTGTTTCTGCTATGCACACCCTTTTAGCCATAACAAAGAAGTAAATTAATATTCTAACGTATTTTATATCTGCAAAATACGATATTATTTAATACATGTGCAGCCACATAATAGTATAAAAATATACATAATCCCCATAAATTAGGAAGTGCTATTTCAGTTTGTACAACGTGCTGTTCAGAAACACTTTGGAATTTTGAGAATTTTCTCCACTTTCACTTCAGTTTTTTAAGCCATTTTCCAACACCTGCCAATACGCTTCCTCTCTGTCCATTTTAAAAGAATTGATCACAAATGGAAAAGAATAGCTCCATAATCTAGAAACAGGTCTGTTAAATCTGGTCTTATGTTGAAGGGGATGGGAAAACTTCAAAGAACAGGTGGCATTTCCAGGGGAGGGGGTTATGACATAAAGCTGAAATAAAACATAACTTGCTTTTTTGCTTTGGTTTGGTTTTCTCCAGGGAAAAACAAACATATTCAAAAGCTCCTTCTGAAAATGTTAATTTTGTTTGCAAAATGTTTTGACTTTTTTTTTCCCCCTTCAAAAAGACACTTCAATTACACATTTTTCTTCTGGTTTACCAGTTTAAATAATTTTGCCTTCTGGGAACTTGCCATTGTAATAAACTCAGCTGGTTTGATGTTTAAACTTCAGTGCTTGTTGGCTGAATTGACACAGTCCAGAAAACAAAGAGCAGCACAAAAATCTTGAATTAAAATTGTAACATGCACTTTTTTCAGGTCACTCTCTGGGGAAAAAAAATTCCAAACTTGCTAGTACCACTCATTTCCACTCTGTAGATCTATCTTCCTTTCCTTACTCTGCCAAAAGTGCTTGTCTAGCTGAACAGTACTTTACATTAGATGGGACAAAAGAGTATTTCTCCTACTGCAACCTTACTGCTATCCTAGTCTAAAGCTCAAGATAATTCAACTCAGTCTGTTACAGTCAACCAATTCCTTGAAAACTAAATAAATGATTAATTAAAACAACAAGACAAGAAAAAGACTATGATTTAATAACGTAACATAGGAAGAGAGGGGGGAAAATATTTATTTCATTTTTGTGTATGTTGCAGAAATAAAAATTACTAGAGCTGGAATTAAAGAGTCTCCCATTAATGACAGATACAGGATGTACAGGAGCAGTGGCAGCTTCTCATAGTCATTAATGAGAGAATAATTTAGAACCACTTCCCTGAAAAGCTGGCTTAGCACTGAATTCAGACCACCTTATTCAGGGTTTTGTCTTGTAGAACCTTAAACATCTCCAAGCCTGGAGACTCCATAAACTTCATGGGCAAACTCTTCCAATTTCTAATTATTCTCCTTGATTCTTCCTACCTAGTTGGAATTTCTCCTTTCATTTGATGCCTGATTTGCTTCCCCTGTACATAACCTTGACCACTTACCGTGTTGTGTAAGAAGTAGAGGATGTGGTGAAAAATCTGTCCAAATGCTGAGTCTGAATTTTGTTGCACCCAGGATATGCTCTGGGAACCTTGTTGTGATACTCCAGATTTTCCCAGTATTTGTCTTCAAATCAAAAGCAGGATAGGCATTTCTGATTCTGGAAAAAACATGTGAAGAAAGTATACCTAAAGAGGTGGTTTTGGCCTCTTCTAAGAGCAAAACAAAAAAATCTACAATGTACATATAGTGATACATAGAAAGCTGTTAGAAATAAAATTCTGTGGAGTAGTAACACAAACTCTGTTTTCATGCATTAGTGAGATAACTACATATCAGCACACATAACTACATCTGTTGTTTCAGGGAAGCCAGCAGCAAAATCTTCATGAAGTTGAGAGAACCACTGCAGAGCTTGACCTCAGTGAAACCAAAAGGAGTTTAAACAGAGACCTCAGTGTACACTGAGCTCAGTAGAAATGATTGTGCTCAAATATGTATTTAAATAACAGAGTTATAACACAGAACTAGCCAACAGCACAGACAGCTGCAACTAGGACATCTGGTCAAAATGAATACAGAAACATCCTTCCTATGCAAAATCTTAAGGAGTGTCTATTGCCACAACTCTCTCAAATTCAATCTGAAATCCTCATTACTAAAACCCTGGGTATTTATGTAAAAGTCTGTAAAGTGCAATAACAGTTGAAATCACTGAGTCCCTCTGATACACCATTAAGTATAAAATATATTGTTCCTTGTCCTTCCAATTACCATAGACTTGCAAACACTAATTCCTCCTGAGGTCCCATTTCCTAATGAGCACAGGTCACAGATATTATGTCTATCACCTGGGATTAAACTGGCTTTTTAAGCAAATATACTCTGCAGCTGCAAGTAAAGGCACATACTGTACCAGCTGAAGTTTTACACTTCACTAATTGGCCTGAATATTTAGCAGCTAAACCCAAACATCCTGTACTGAGCATCCTGAATTCTCTTCTGTTTGTTGGTTCATTTTGTAGCTTCTGAGTTGGGAGTGCTTTGTAATGTCCCTGGTACGTGTATTTTGGACCCCCAGCTCACTCTCACAAATGTCTCTACTGCTGTGTTACCTCCTGCCTCAGAGCTGCTGCCCAAGTCTCTTAAACAACTGTGTGAACTACTCTTTTGTGCCCTGCATTTCTACAGCATGAGAAGGAAAAAATAAAACAAAAAAGGAGAAAAAGAGGTGGGGAAAAAAGAGGTGGGAGGAAACAGGGAAAAGAAAAAAAAGGAAGAAAGAGGAAGAAGGGGAAGAAAGAGGAAGAAGGGGAAGAAAGAGGAAGAAAGAGGAAGAAGGGGAAGAAAGAGGAAGAAGGGGAAGAAAGAGGAAGAAGGGGAAGAAAGAGGAAGAAGGGGAAGAAAGAGGAAGAAGGGGAAGAAAGAGGAAGAAGGGGAAGAAAGAGGAAGAAGGGGAAGAAAGAGGAAGAAGGGGAAGAAAGAGGAAGAAGGGGAAAAAAGAAGAAGAAGGGGAAAAAAAGGGGAAAAAAAGGCTAGGCTTCCAAAATTAATAACCCAACAAAGCAGGTCATTTCTTATCACGAAAAGCCAGGGGGCTTGATGTTTCAGTGGGGTGGGAAGAAATGAGGCTTGACAAGAGAACCTCCAGTACAAGTTAGATTTATACTCATGGCTCAAAACCATTATACTACAGAGGCTGTTTGGGTGACCCATGTAGTTGTGTCAGTCTATTTTCTTTGTGCACAAGGAACAGGTTTCCCCTGTAACTTGTTTCTCCAAGGAAGCTAAGGACTGAATCAAACTGGAAACCTCACCAGCCTTTATCCAGTCTCAAATTACCAGGCTATGTACACATACAGGGCATGAATTACCTCCTCAGCTTACTGGCACTCAGCAAACCTCATCTCCTTTCCGACCCACACACTGCTAATATTTTAGCAAAATGTGGGGACACAAATTCGCTTTTCAGACTAAAAACCCATTCAGTTTCCAAGAGTGTTGCTCATTTATGGCCTCCTATTATCTACACGTGATTAAGGGGGTTTCTGGTCTGAGCAGGTGGGCAAAACACTGCAAAAATTTTAAAATTTGGGTCTTCCAAAGCAGAACTGAAGTGTTGTACAAACATTACACAAATAAAATCTTGCTTCCTGTGCTGCAACAACTCAGCACGTGCAGCAAGTACTGACATTTATAGTGATTTGCTATTTCACAGCATTTCATAATATGATGTGTTTCCCTGCAGTGCAAAGCACATCCTTGAAGACATTGAGAGGTGGAAGAACTCTGCATTTTGCAGCACTGAACCCTGAGACTGCCAGCTTGGCACCTTGTGGTTTGAATCTGCTTTTAGGATGTCTTCTGAAGCCAGCCAGGGATGACTGCTCACTACAGCTCTGCTCACAGTCCTACAAGTCACCTGAGAAAGGGCTTTTGAAGACTGATTTACAGTCCTGTACAACCAAATGCTTCAATTACAGATTGCTACCCATGCAAGCATCACCTAGAGAAAACCACAGTGTTTCTAGCTGAGCTGCAAGCTGGAGCTGCAAGAATGCATGACAGAGTCTGCATTATACATCCTGCCTCTGCCAGCAACTGAGATTCACTGGGCACTGGGAGGATGCTCATTTGGCAAGATTGAATATGTGATTGGAAAATTTATGATATTTTTCTGTCTTTTGGTTGCAGTGACATTTTGTCCTTAAATTGTTTCTCTACTTATTTAACAGAAGAAAAACAAAAGCTCTTTTTATTTTCTTTTGAAGAGTATTTGCTCGTGACATGCACAAAACAAACTCCTGCAAAACAAGAATCACTTATTCGTATTTATCTTTTTAGCCCGGTAAATAAACTCATCTACTGAAAAATCAATATAAAGCTTTTCCTATAATTAGAATGTTTAGATATTGAAAAAAAATCTGAATAATCGGGAAGAAAGCGGCCATGTGTAATGTGCCTTCATGCATTTCACAGCAGAACTGGGTTGGGGTTCAGGCTGATGAACTGTGGAAAAGGAAACTGAGACCTTGAAGCTGACCAACCCATTTGAATATATATTATACTCCTCTTAATTTCAGTGCAACATCAAACTGGGTTTTTTGGTTGGGTTGTTCTGGTTTTTTGGGGTTTTTTTGTTTTTTTTTTTTTTCTTTCAAGAGAAGCAGCCTTGTCTGACCTTGAATAAAATCAATTCATTAAAGTCTAATAACAAAAGCAGAATGCCATTTTCCAATTACTTTCCATGGGGGGGGAAAGTGTGCATTTGTGCTAACCTTGTGATCAGTGAATATCTACAAAAGAAAAATCAATCTGCACAGATGGTCTAAATACTTGCAAATTTTTGTGTGCTTGGATTTCAGCACCATTCATTTTTCTGCAGAAGATTAAGAAAGTAAAAAATGTTCTATGCCATTAAGTCAGGCTGTTAAGTGTAATGGTAAAACGTAATTAAAGCAGGTTTTGTCACTTGCTATGTCTCACTTTTCATCGTGAAAGTATGCAGCAATTCTGTTCTCAATCAGTTCCTCTAGCTCTTATTTTCCTGCCCAGAGTTCCACAGGCAGTAATATTGTCCAAGACAACGACAGAAAAAGGATGGGACATTTCACACACTATAAGCCATCAACAGTGAAGGGTTAAATGTACTTATCACAAATAAAGCAGACAGAAGATTAAATATTTTTTGAATTAATGTGCCTTTGCGGTTTTTACTATTTAAACCAAAATTAGAAGTGTTTCCTTATTTAAGTAGATGCTGGAATTGCAGCATTGTTCAGGACTGCAGGGTATGGTTGGCTGACCTTAGGTGGATGCCAGGTGCCCACCACTCCCTTCCTCTTCAGCACAGGGGCAGGAGGTGAAAAGATGGGGGGAAAAAACCCTACTGGGTCAAGATAAAGGCAGTTAAACAAAAGCAAAGGACTCACATATAATTAAGGGAAGACAAAATATTCTCGACTTCAAATCAGCAGGCAATTTCCAGCCTCTTTTCAGGAAGAAGGGCTTCAGACAAATGCCATAATAATGAACACTGCTCAGCAGTAGCCAAAACACTGATGTACCATCCATACCCCAACCCTGTGAGGGGATAATTACCTCCATCCCAGCCAGCCCCAAAACACAGGGATAACCAATCCTATTAAAGTGAGGAAGTAAAATGTGATAGTTGGCTGAGAAAAGCTTTTTCCATTACTTACTTCTCCACTGCATTGCAGAAATCAACTGTGTTTTCATTACTTCCTTGATCTGCTTCAATCAGCTGGATGGCCCAACCTGCAGCCTAAAAACACCAACAAGACCCCAGAAGAAACAGAGCTGAGTTATTTAGAAATGAGAAGCAGAAAGACCACAAGGCTCATCTTGAATTTTGTTCCATGAGAACCTATCACCCCTGCCCTGACTTGATGGAGTTCCAAATAAACACAAATGACCCCGTTTTGACTGCACTCTAAATGCTTTCAGAAGTCACAAAGCATCAGCTGCCCTGGGTACCAACTGTTTCCTTCCCCCCTCCATGCAGAACATGAGGAATTTCAGACCAAGCTTTCAGGATTCACCTGGTATCAAGGCACAGGTAACTCCAAATGCAGATATTTAATTTACAAAAGGGAGAAGGACAAACTGAAGCTTGTGCTTTGGTGTCTTTTAATCCTTATTTTCTCTCTTTCTGCCCTGGCAGGAAGCTCAGCATCCCCTCAAACTCCATAAATCTGTCAGGTAAATCCCTAAAACAGATAAGAGGGAACCAGTGGACTCTACTGAACCTGAAAAAATCCCTACATACTTTCTGTGAACTTGGAGAGCAGAGGTCTGAGCTGCTGCTTTGGGTCAAGCATCCCTTTGTCTGTTGGCCTGAAGTACTCTTCAGCCAGAATATCATGTCCAGGAAAGAATTTAAGGCTATTACATCTGCAAGCCCTTTCTGCTCTTGTAGGTAGAGACATTACAAGGCTTAACTGTATAAGAGCTTTTAAAGCCCTTCAGAAAGAGAAAACAGAGACAAAAGGCTTATTTTATAATTTGAATAATAATTTATATAAGAGCATGGAAATGTATTGAAAATAACTAATAAACAGAACTTAAGAGTTTTTTTGGCTGGACAAGAAAGTGCAATATGCATTTAAGAGGTGCAGGGTGGGAAATTTTAGTTATAGTTTAAAAGATGGGATGAATATAAAAGATGACAAATCTGCTGGGAGTTGGCTGGTGGGGAAATCACAACAACAGAACTGAAAGCTCAAAAGTCAGAAACCTTATGAGGATACAGTAAGACCCAAAACTGATGGTATGTAGTATTTTTATTATCCACAATACCACACAAAGCACTAGGAGAGTGCACATGGAATTTAAAGATACTAAGGGGGCATCATCAATAGAGGGGAAAATTGAAATTGTCTGGTAGGAAAAAAACAATGGATAATCCTGAGGGTGTAAATAGAGTAAAATTCAATTCAGCAATCTAAATCAGTAGTCCATCAATTCCTGGTTCTAAGAACTGCTGGGGAAGGTCCTTCAAAATCCAGTGAAAATCTAGCACCTCCACTGGTTCATTGTTTCCATTTTGGTTAGGCACCTACTTTTCAATCACCCCATGAGACAGTAATAAGAACTTCTGGAGGATGTTCACTATTTAGAAATTATGAGTGATTTGGTAACAGTAACAGCCTCCAAAAATTACCTGTTCATTAAAAAAACCCACAAAACACTAACAAAGGCTCCTTTTTCTCCTGCAGCTCTGTCCTTGCAGAACAGGTAGAGTGCCCTGGGAAATGTACATGCAAAAAGAGAAATAGTCACTGAGTGAAAAGCTAAGAAAATTAGCCCACAGGTAAGAAAAGGTGAGGCTGGCACACGACATTAAATGGGACTGAAAGTATTAAAAGAGCCAAACCACAACTGCATAAAGGAGGACAGAGGAATTTGAGCAAGAAGAGGGACAAGACTTGGAATGCATGATTTGCCACAAGGACATGGATATGAAGCCTCAAATCCTAATGGCTGGAAGAAGAGTATGATTAGATAATTACTAAAGGATGGAAAGCCTGACAGCCCAAAGCTGCAATCTGGATCCTGCCCTGCAGGACACAGGAGTGGCACAGGGGCCCTTGTTTGCTTTTTTGCACCTTTTCTGCCAGCATCTCTGAGCAATTCCTAATGGCAAACAAGAATTCTGTGAGGCAGCAATAGAATACACATCTGCAAAATACCATTGCTAAGTCACTCAAAGTCATTCTGACAGAGGTATATAAAGGAGATAAATAGCTCCAGGGATGAGAGATCTAGTTTGGTCATGTCTTCTTTACACATGTCCAGGAACTTCACTTTCTTCTTCTTGCATATAAAGGTAAAATGTTAATTACATTATTGCACATTATTTTTCAACAGGACTTGATTCTCCATGCACTGCAAATATATTAAAGAGAGCAGTGAATGCAGTGAATGAGATGGAACTCCATATCAGGAGAAGTAATGACAACAGGGATGAAGCAACTAAATGCATCCCTTGATGACTGGAATTTTTTTTTCATTCATAGACTTCTCACGTTATGTTAATCAAGTCACCTAAACCATCCTTCAAATATGAACAATAATAGTGTATTTCTCATTTCTGGGGCACCCAAAACAAAATCATGATGTTCGGTCTGATGATGGACTTGGGTGAAGATAGGAGTCTTGTTAGTTACTCTGAAAACATTAGATTCTAAAATTAGATCCTAAATATCATAGAGTAGCTAAGTATTTTAGATACCTTTTAGGTTTTATTTCAGCTTTCTTTCTAATATGGGAAAAAAATAGCATCTCCTTTCATTGGGATGTTATGAAGATAATTTCCTTTATTGTTTTTGAACATCTGCAGTGAGAAGGCCAGAAAAAATTAATGTTTCCTTTATTATATTGGACACATTTTGATTGGCACACATTAAATAAAGCCTAAGGCCATACAAATGCATCCAAGAGCTCTGGATCAGAATACCAGAATGATTTCAGCAGTGTGAATATTTCATCTTGCCTACTATGACCTATCTCAATTCTCATCTCTGTGTCTCAGCAGCCTTTGTATTTCACTCTGAAGTCTTGGTTCTCCCCTCCTACTACTTGCATGCATTGTTTACTTGTTCTGGACCTCAAAAAAACCAAGCTGTTCTCATTCTTTTGCTGTGGTGTTCCACTTTTCTAACCCTTCTTATTGCCTTACTCAGCATCAGGTCTGTCAGCCTGCAGCACTTGTCTTTTCCAAAACTCCCAGCCCAGTAGCAGTAACTGCTTTACAGGCTTTTTTTGCTCCTCCCTCTCTGTAAGAGTATTCCTTTGACTCTTATTTTCTCTTATCATCTCAAGGTTCAGCTGCCAGCCCCTTGCCTTGGCTCTCTTTCTATCCTGACATGGCTTTTTCTCCCCGAAGGAATTCCTGTGACCACAGTGAATTTTATGCTACAAATCAATTCACTCCTCTTTCCCATTTCTTCCTCTTGGAGCTAAACAGCTCAAATACTTTCCTGACTTAATCAAATCCTCCCACACATTCGATTGTAGTTGCCCTTGACTCACTCAGCTCTTCTTTTCCCTCCCCTATAATTCTCTCCTCCTCCATCACAGAAGCGTTTGTGCCTGTTCTTAAATGTGTGCTTCCTCTAGCACCTCTTCTTCCCATCCCATGATTTAATCTCCTCCTGCTCATTTGTATCCCACTATTTTCTGCTTTTCTCCTGAGAAGGCTTGTTCTTTTCATCATCATGTCAGCATGCTTCAGTTTTCCTATCATGAGTAAAAAGCAACAACAGCCTTTTGTCTCTCCACCTATTCTTCCCCTCCTCTTTTGTATTCATCACTGAAATTCTAAAATGCAGTGCACAGGATTAGTCTTAAGAGTTCTTGTCCTCAGATATATTTCCCCCCGCTGCCTTCCCATCTGTCTGGGGCTGCATATATTTACTTTTATAGTTCTCCTTATTCAGAGACATAGAAACAAGTCAATCAAGTGTCTCTTCCCCTCTGCTGTATGATACTGTGATCACTGGGACTTAAAGGCAGAAGGTAAACTAAACTGTCTTTTAATATTCATGGTGCAGAGGTATCCTGTAGGCCATTTCAGGATTCCTATAATGATTCAGAATGCTAACAAGCATTGGAGGAAAGGAAGGGTTTTTCATTTTCTTTTCCCTTCTCCAGATCAGGATTTTGAAAGAAAGAAAATGAGGACAGGTATAACATCAACAGAGAGTCATGGGAGTCCCATAAGACACAGTTATTAAAAATGGCAAAATCACAAATAGAGCTATGGACACCTGATGAAGGAGGAAAAAAGATAAAGGGTTTGTTTCACACAGACAGCTAAAAGACAGTGTGTGTCATAGGATCCAGCTTCCACAGTTAGAGTAGAGGTGTCTATTTTTAGAAAAGAATTACATATGCACACAGAACTGCATGCAGGACATGGTGAATGTAGGATGGACTATATGTTTCATCTCTCAGGATCAGGATATGTCAGCCAGACTAGACACAGGGACAGTAATCTCTCTCAACAACAACACCAACACCCAAAAAAACAAACAAACCAGATTCAACATCACGTATTGTTACTTTGAATCTCAGGTTTCATATCAGACCATAAAGGTTTGTCATGTTATCTTTCAAACACAACTTACTCTACATTTCTGTACTTATCCTTCTGTGGTTCTTTTATGGTTCAGTGAGCCATAAAATGAGCCTACTGGAGCATTCTAGACCATAATCTAGATTCTCTTCTGGTATGAAATTCTTTTGCTTCCCCCTAGGCATAAATGTTTTATTTTTCATAATGTCTTCCAATTAAGTGCTTCTAATCCATGTTGCAACAGTGTGAGTGAATACACAAAGCACAAGGACACAAACAAGAACAAAAAACCTTAAGCACTGTTAATATAAGAACATTTAAATACCTCTCTGTTATGTCCAGAGCCCTGGGGGTGGGTAGGCCCTGTGCTGCATCTTCTGGAAGCTTCCCCATTTCCACTTTCTTCTCTCACTTTTTGTCCAAATGGATAAATGTCTAAGAAAACAGGACTTGCAGCATCCAGATTGTCAAAGCCTATCTGAAACTCCAGATTTGTGTTGCCCCTTTCCACATTTGAAGCTGAATTTACACTTTTCCTTCCGTGGACTTCCCTCTCGTGACTGTAGGGGTGGGAATCCACCACAGAGAAGTTTCTGCAGTCAGGTAGTAAGGAAGGTTTGAAGCCAACCATTGGTGCCACTGTGCCTTGCTGCCAGGGAGGGATTGGACTCCTAGGATAAAGCTCTCCATGGACAACCAGAGGATGACTGTAAAGATGCTGGTCAGGCACATTTTGACTGAAAAGGTCTGCTGGGAAAAACATGTCTTCGTGATGATGTGCATGGGATGAACCATAAAAGAAAAACTCGTTGCTGACTTCATCAACGATTCGATCAAATCCTAGAGGGATCTCTCCAGCAGAGCCAGGGTGGCACATTGGGTAAGATGCTTGGTCCCCAGGCTGTCCTGCACAGAATTCACTCTTGGAGAAGGGCACCCTCCCAAAGTGTGCCATGGCTGATGGGTCCCTTCAGTCCTTCTGCTCCTCAGGAAAGTCCCATTAGACTTCCAAGGTCCAGAGAGCAATGCTCACACCTGGAGGTGCACACCACTGAAATGAAGCACAGAATGGAAGTTAAACCCTAAAACAGCTAATATAATGAAACCACTACGCTGCTTTGGTCTTTTTTTGGTTTAGAACTTTCTCCAGAGAGTGGAAATATTTTCTTAATGTGGATGGTGATTATTCTTTTGTTTGAATGTTATTTCCAGACATATTATTAGTATCATAGCTGTAATAATAACAACAAATTACTACTATTATTATTATCCTTGACTCATGAATAATAGCAACAGGATGCCTGAAACAGATGATCTAAGTATGAAATACTAATTCTGATTAATATTAAAGAAAATCTCTATGTTTTTTCCCATTATTTCAACACTTGCATAGCACACAATGCAGGAAGGAAGATGTATTAATGGTTGTCGGCTTCATTCACATTTTCGTCTTTTTTGTGACTCCAGTTCCTTCATATTCTACCACTACTCATCTTAGTGTAATCAGGTGAAGAAAGTTAAGTCAAAGAACAGAGAATACAGGGACCTCCAATTGATATTCCCCAAAAGCTAGGCTATACAAAGGAAAAAAAAAAATTATATATAAATAAATTTCAGCCCTTTTTTGTTTCTTGTTTTACAAAAGAAATTTATATTCAAAGCCTGAGGCTGGCCTTTTTTTTTAGCAAATTTACAGTCAAGAGCATGAGCTTCTGCAGCTCCATCATTAATGTTGTCGCTAGCAAGCTTCCTGATCTGATTTTGGCATGTGCCAAGTACTCCTATGGCTCAGATGGGCAGCACACACTAGAAACTGCTGTCAGTATGCATGAGGATATATTTTTTAGGAAGGGAGCTCAGTTCTACAGCCAAAGTCTATTCTGGGCCATTTGCCCTAAAGGCATTGGCCTGTTTCATTTAGTGATACAGATGTAGCTTAAAACCCACAAATGGCACAGAACAGCAATACCACACACTGCACACAGTTGTGTATTTATCACCTAAAAGAAGTAGAGACATCTGATTTAATAATTCAACAAAAAAAAAATGTATTCCTGAGCAGAAAAAAAAAAGCTGTTGAGCTACAAAGTGTGCTCAGAAATTGTTAAAGTTTAGCTCTGCAAATAGATTTTCCATTAAGCCCCCATGATACTGTATTATTTTAGATAACAGCATCGTGCAATGAAAATCTGTGTTAAAACAGAAGGTATTCATCCCAATTTTATTTATTTTTGTTTCATTTTAAGTCAAACTCCAAGTGACATAAGCTTCTGTCACCCACAGTGTGGAATGAGAAAAGAAAACTTAAACAAGCTGAAATAAAACCTGCAACTCAGAGGGCTGAACTACTGTTTCAAACACTCCACTTAGTAATTCCATGTGTTGCATGCTTTGGTTTGCTTTAACTGTGTTGGAAAAAACCCCACATTTATGAAATTACTAGGCCAGATAACCAAACTGATGCATGCCGCTTTGAATGGTGATCTAAAATGCAATTACAGTTTTGTAGCTTTCCCTCAGAATGAATGCTAAGTCCATTGTGTTTTTAGATAAAAATGACACTATTAAAAAAAAAAAAAGCATAACAACAAAAGTTCCTTGTATGAAATTGTTCTAATTTACAACTTTCTCTGTTTTTCAATTCCATAGCAGGTAAATAAAAGAAAACAAGAAAAAATTATATGGCCATTAACTCAAGAAGAATTTTCAACCCATCTTGAAAATTTGAATGTTTCAGGAAGAAATAAAAGATAAAATAATGAAATCTTCCTTCAGTTTCATCTTCCTTAAAAAAAGCTTGGCTGTCTGGAAGACTACAAGGCACAGAAAATACAATGCCTTTTATACCCTTTTAGCTGTTCCTAAAATATTTTCCTTGCATTTCAAACAAATTCTGTTTATGATGGCACATAAATGCCTAACATCAAACCTTGAACAGGCTTCCTGTGACCTCTGCACAGAAACATCTTGTGTCTTTCATAAGGACTTGTATTTAAAACTGACCCTGAGAGAGGAAGCTCAGCATGCCATGGTGCAAATATCCAAATTTCCATGGTGTAAGTCATGCTAGTTTGGTCAGAACCACCAGGCTCTGCATTTGGGCCAACTCCTCACCCCTTTCAAAGCAGCACACAAAGGTCAGGAAAGGATCTGGCTCTTGGCCAGCCAGTATTTCACCTTCTGAGTCTTGTCAAGCACATTAATCAAACAATTTGCAAAAATCACTAAAGAGGCAAAATTTATATGAATTTTTATAAAACACCCAACTTTTGGGTTTATTTTTGGTTTTTCGCCTTGTGGTTTCTCAATCCAAATTTAATTTTGGAGGCTTTAACTTTTTTCTCCGTGAAGCCCTCCTTCTCCTTTTGAATGACAGCTGTATTTACACGTGATCTTGTGGTTCTGGGATCAGGGATTTTGAGGGAGAATCCCAACCAATACTGTAAAATATCCACTACAAATCTACAGACTTGAGAGTCTCACAGCACTGCAAGTACCACTCAAGCACACAAAACTTTCCACACTTGGCCATGCCCGTGAATCCTCGTAAAAAACCTTGGCACTCTGCGGGCTCAATTTTCGCTTTTACCGATCCCAAGAGGAGATGACGGGGCACTTGCTAAGCAGTAAGAATATCTGTTGCAACTCCTTACCTGAAGCACAATTTTTTAGAAGGATATAGAGCCTGCTGTGCCTTGCTGCTCACAGACATTTTCGGGCGACCTATGTGCTTTCACTATCAAGCAGGCGGAACTTTTCCGTCAGGAGCTTTCCTTCCTGTTTAACCTGTTTATGGCGGTGATGATTCTCTTCCCGAGGCGTCCCTCAGGAAAAATTCAAACTGCAGTAGCAATAAAAAGCTAACACCTTATCTATTCTCCCTCTCAATTTGGAAACTCAACCATACTTTTTATTTTTTATATATATATATATGGCAGTAGATTATCTTACACTTTCAGCGCAATTTTCCAACATGCTTAAAATAACAACTTCATTAAAGGGAAAAAATTGCCTCTTAGGAAGATTTCTTCTTAAGAACAGGAGTAAAAAATTTTCTCTACTCCATCTACATGGTCCAAAAGGAGCTCCCAGCTCCAGTCACAGGGGAGGGGGACAGTACAAACCTCTAGTGGCAGAGTGGCCCTCTGGCTTTGGCTCCTCAGTGTGCAGAGCTGGCATAGCACAATAGTGGAAGAACCTCCCTTATTCTGGGATATTTCCCAGGGACCAGTGAGGACTTGGCTCTCTGCAAAGGGCCTGAAGAGCTGCAGTAAACACAGCACTGGCCACGTCCATCTTCCACATCCTCAAAGAGCCCAGTGCCCTCCATAAAAGGGAGCAGCACAGGCTGCTCCAAACGCAACACAGAAGGACTCCCCTCAGGGACCACTCGCCTTCACACTTCATACCATTCCTTAAAAAGTTAGCAATTGCTCCACTGAAGTGGCTATTCAGAACTCTAGCAAAATCCCAAGGTTGTAACAGGCAAGAAAATATCCTCAGAAGAAGGGAGGGAGTAAGGGTCAACAAAACAGAATTTCAGTTATAAAAAGCCATGCAATAAGACTGAACAGATTAGGAGAAAGCATATAAAGTTAATAATTAATATCTGATATCTTATATCTGATAAACTGAAGTTATCAGCATTACAGGAAAAAAGTCCTGGCCTTTAAAGCATAAAAGCTGTCAGTGCTCTCACTGTGATTTAAAAGCAGTTAGACAAGGACAAAACTTATTTCAGTTGGTGAAAGGTGATGCATTTTTTGTCATATATTCTCCATGTATCCTTTTAAAATGTCACCTTGCTCCGTGAGCTATTTGGTGGCATTTGTGCTGCACTGTTCTCATTTCCAGTGATTACTGTGAAGTGATCCTGAGAGAGAGGAGCACACCAGTTTTAGGAGCTGCCATTTCAGGGTTTCTGCCAGTGCGGTGTTGCTTCACCTCACAGGGATTGGACACAGCTGGAGGAGGAGGATTGGGAAAACAGGAAATACTCATGGGAACAGCTCATATTCCAAGCACACACAGAAGGCTACACATAATGCAAACTGAGCTGGGACCTCTCTCCCCATGGTGATTTCCAGGAGAAGCCTATGAAGGTTTTTCCTGAGAAACTCTGAGCATTTTCAGAATTTTCCCAGGCTTTTAGGGTGTCTACTAATTCTCCGTTTTGTGCTTCTCACTAAAGGAGCAGACAGGGAACTGCTGAGTCACTTTCTACCCTAATTCCTCCTGGAGCTGCCAAGAATTGCCTCGGCCTCTTTTGCTGGAGTGTGGGACAAAATTTCCGGACACGAAGAAAAAACAGAGTCCCTGGGATGTTCCCTTCACCTCTGTTAGACACTCTCACTGCTCCACCAGCCGGCAGGAGCCACAGCTCGCTCGGATTAAGGAATAATTTGATTTAGCTGTGCACCAGTGTGCTCTTTGGAGCCAGCTCTGCTACAGAAAGAGCTGGCAAAACAATCACTCCACACCCCCCGGGATGAAGCACAACATCTCCAAGCAGGTTTTACTCCCAGGGTTGCTTCACAGGCAGTGTGGAGTTTCTGAAATAGAGCTCTTGCGTTTGAAGCCTGCAGGCTTGCAGTAATAATAGGCTTGCAAAGGGAATGAAGAAAAAGTGTTTTAGCAATCCGTGGGGATGGAAAACTGGCTAAACAGAGCACCAGTGAGGAAACTGCTCCATCCTTCTGTGCTCCTATTCTCCAGTGCCACCTACTGTCATTTCCCCAAAACTGTGAGGCAGGGAGCAGAGATCTCTGTGTCAAGGACAGTGGCAACTGAGCTTTATGTCTGGCTCTGGGGGACATCATTTTATCCATCACCATCACTGACAAATATGATCCCTCTCAGAAAACTCCTTGTGGGAAACATTCCTGATTGTTGAGGTGTTGAGGTCCTGGAGCAGCGCTCCAAAGCACCAAAGGGATGTCAAAGTGACAGCAAAACTACAGAGATACATCAGGGCTTTTCCATGAAAAAAAAAGCCAGGCTGTTGTGTTTAAGCAGCAGATGAATAAGAATACTGGCTTTAAAAAATTTAAAAATAGCTTGTTTTGTATTACAGGCTCCTATTTCTTTCTCACAAGTTTCATCAAGCAGGGGTTGTGCCCTCCCACCTGTTTAGTAAAACCCAGCAGAGGAGGTGCTGCTGGGCAAAGAAAATAAAAGTTGCAACAGACAATACAGTGGTTGAGTCATTACAATGATTCATCGGTGAAGGAGACATTTGTTGGAAAGGGCAAGGAGGACTTTGCAATTCTGAAAACACTCCTCACCCTCTATTTACTCACACACAACAAGAAAGGGAAAGGACAGAGAGGAAAGAGGGGGCAGGGAGCAAAGTTCCAATTTTCTGAGAAAAACAAATTGAAAAAAAAAAATTGTTTAACATAGAAAACACTTTCACAGGCTCTGCTGACACCTCCATCTAATATACAAAGTTACTAAGTTACCAACACCCTCCTGAAGTTTGAAATAGGCTGTTGTGAAAGATCAACCTCCACAGCCTGCAAAGCTAGCTAGGACTAAATGTAGCCCAGGGAATTTAATCTCTCCTTTTATTTGAACATCTTTTGTACTTTGATCTTCTGAAAGGAACAGCGCCCTTCAACAGTGTTGTTCCTGGCAGAAACAATTACTCTGGGTTTAAAAAAAAGAAATCAAATCTCTGAAAAAAATTAGGCACAGGAATGGAGAACAGTCTTAATGTATATTAAAATATGCAGCTGAAATAAGGCAACCAGGCCATTTCTTATGTGTATACACACAGATACAAACACATATATGAAGGTTTATATGTGTGCCTGTAAACACACATGTATATGCATGCAAGTATATATATGCCTACACTTACATATGTAGATCTCTCTATAAAAGCCTAAAATAAGTATATACATACAAACACCTATTAAATGCTAAGGGACCCAAGAAGAGAGCTTAAATTATTCAGAAAAGACGTCAACCCACAAGTTTCCGCTGAAAGTCAAAAACCCCAAAGCTGAAGAGTGCTCAAAGCCAAAGCTCTCACTCATAAGGCTTCATAATTTTTTTTTTTTTTCTTCCATTTCTCTTACCTTCTCTGCTTTTTCCACTGTTTTCTTATGCTATTCTTTTCATCTTCCCACTCCAGTGTGCCTGCTCAGTGGCTCTCTGGGAAATTGGCTTCGTCATTCCAGTGTGTTTTGTAGGGTTTGTTGACCTTCCAGAAACTGTTCACACCACAGACTGCACAAACGAAAACACTCTTGTGTTTTTCACTGGCACACTGGTGAGATATGTTGTGTTTAAGCAGCAGATGAATAAGAATACTGGTAAAAAAAAAAAAAAAAAAAAAAAAAAAAAAAAAAAAAAAAGCTTGGGCCTTCTGCAAGGCTGCCAGAGCAGAAGGAGGACAAAGACCCACCCCTGCAAAAGGACAGAGTTCAGCCACCCACTCCTGCAGACCAGAGCTCTACTGCCTTTACCAAAGAAAACCAATTAACAACTCTTTAAGCATAAGAGCATCCCTATTTCCAATATTGCCCATATTGCAGTATTACAGCAGCTTAAATAATACATTATTTCTGAATTTTCCCTGAACTCCTTGAACTTGGTTAGCTTCTTCTATCTTTCTTCTGAGTTTAATTTTACTGTCATAATTGCTCACAGCACAATTGAAACTGTTGCTTAAAAAAAAAAAACAAACCCAAACAAGCATAAAAAAACCAACCATACAGCTTTTACAAAAGAAAAAGTTTGTGGGTGTATATATAATTTTTAAACCAACTGAACAGCATTCCTTATATGCAATTCGGGACATAAAGCATCTGCTTAGATAGCTAATTTGGCTGCATACTTAGGTTGCCTGTGCATGTCAGCAAAGCATTCATTACTGTTTTCATTACAACTTTACCTGCAGCATGAAAGCCAACAATAATTTACTTAACTTTTAACATAAATAATGCAAAGGAATGGCTTACCTGCAATAAAACATATTTCTGCCAACTGCTGTGTGGAAATCAGACTCACAGCAGCCCTCCACCACAATTGGACTGGCTGGCAAAGAGGTACTTGCAGAGGTGAGAATACAACTTCATCTGTCACCCCAAATTACCTTCCCCATCTATCTGTGGGGACAAACACACACATTTTCTTAAACATTAACCGCTCCCTGCTGTGTCAGGCCCTGTGCTAGGCTGCTGGTGGTCCAGGCAGTGATGCTTTTGTGTATTTGAGCCAGGAGGGCAGCAAGGAGGACCCTGTCCATTGTGCATTTAGAATTCAACAGGTGAGGTGCATTCCCTGGAGCTGGACACTCCTGCCCTGATGAACACACACCCTACTCCATACCAAAGGCACTCATCCCACTGCAGCAGCCACCACGTGGATTTGTGCTCTGTCCTGCACTACTCTGGGCAGCCCAGCCAAATCCTCATTGATGCCACTCCTCTGGCCTCCCCAGCTTGCTCTGTGTTCCTCTCAAGAGCAGGAATAGGTGGATGCAGGAAGGGAATCACTGTGTTCACATCCCAGGTGAGCTGCTCCACCTGTACCCCTGGGGAGAAGAGTATGGGCAGGACAAAACCCTGCTGAAGCAGATAGCTAGGGGAAGATAAAGGAGGAGGAGTCAATATCCATGCATGGTGGTTCCTACAGGTGGCTGGTGTCTTCCAGGGACAGGTTCCCAGGTCACAGTGAGGTCAGATCATCTGGCAAGCATTGGCTTAGGAAAAAAAGAAGAGAAAAAAGCAAGAGACATCAACTAATCTCTGTGGAAGAGGTTTTACAGCGACTTCTGTGAGCTAGAGAGAAATTTGATAAGAGGATCCATGTTTAGCCCTGAAAGAATTTCCTACCAAGGTCATTGATACAGAGACCAAGAAAGAAAGAAGGATAAATAAGAGAAACCTGCAAGCTGCCTATTCCAACGAACACTTTACTCATTGGTCAGGAAAGACAAAGTGTAAACTTCTGAGTTTTGTAAGAATGCATAGAAAGCATACATGATATAATAAAAACAGGTTTGAAGCCTTCTGAAAATTGAGTGTTGCTTTGTATTGTGACTGTCTCAACTATGACATATGTCCACCCATTCCACAGCCCTTGGAAAACCCTCATTCAAAGAGCTTGATATTCCCTGCAGTCAGCTATTTCTGGTGCTTTTGGGTGGGGGTATTGCTATAAAAGAAACAAAGAATAACATCCATGACCCTGGCCTAGGAGATGGCCAAAATTCCCTGCATTGAGTCCATGAAAACAGGGAGGAGGAGACACAGTCTTCACCACAGTTACTGGGGCAAGTGAAAGAGCCAGGAAGCTCTGGGAGCATTCCCTACAGTCAGTGGTAATGTTCTGTCACCCCTGCCCTACCAGTCTGTGTACAGCTCATTTCACCCTCCTCGGTGGCTCATGCAAAATAAAAAACCTCAGTGAGAAGGAGCTTCAGGCTGGGGGTGGTGACCCTGTTGTGAAGAGCTACATCACAAGCAGCTCCACCACCTCCCTTTGCCAAGCAGGAGCTGACCTTGCCAGACCCACCTGATCCCAAGCAGGGGAGAACTTCACTGCTCCTCCCAGTTCTGGAAGTGGCAGTGTGGGATGTCCCCATGGCCTGGACACCTGGCTGCAAACCTGCTCCAGTCAGGTCAAACGTGACCCTGGGCTGTGCCTGAAAGCAAATGAACACACAACTCACTGCCATTTCAGGTCTCATTAAGGGTTGGTTGGGTGGTTTTGAGGAGGAGGGGACAAATTTCAAAATATAAAAAAAGCCATCTAATCCTGTAGGTTGAGCACTGAAGTAAAAAAAAAAAAAAAACAAAACAAAACCAAAAAAACAAAAGAAACATGAGGAAACTTAAATGCATCTGACATTCAGGTGCTGAGGTGTCATCTCAGAAGGCTGAGCTCAGGCCTCCAGGACTTGGTCTAAAATAAGATATCTGTTGTTGCACAGCAACATGTGCAACATGCACAGTACACCTTTGGGGTGTACTGTCACAGCAGGTTATGGTCACTGAAATTTGAGACTCTAAGCATGATTCATCTTGATCTTAAACCAAACCTCATCCAAAGGGCTCCTTGAACATCTGCACTTCCTTGGGACTGCCTCAATTAACTGTGCCATGTCTACATGATAGCTCTGAGTCCTGGAAAAATCCAGACAGCCTAGGCTGAGGCTGGAGCCCACTCATAATACATTGTTAGTGCCTGCTGCAGCCTGGGAATAGCTCCCCATTCTTCACTTGGCTGATCTACTTTTATATCCTTGGTTCAAATGGAGTTATGCAAACTTCATGTTTGCTATCAGGCTATGAAGAAGCCTATTGTAACCAGGGTATGCTTTTCTTAGATGTAAATGCACATGCAAAATAGAAAGAGCTTTGATGCTGAGATATTTCCCCCCCCTGAGGTTCAAGTATTTTATCATTTTAATAATATTCCATTTTCCTGATGCACTCATTTTTAGAACATCCTTTGGATTAGCTCCGAGTATTATAATTCCTTCAAAATTCCTCTGGAGGGCACTATTACCATAACTATACAATTAGCTACAGATGGATGTAATAGAGATAAACACTAAATAGCCTTGCTGGCAGGAGGCAGAGTGTCTTTTAACCCAGACAGCTTCTTTACTGCTGCCTGGGCTGTTACTCTGCTTTAGGGAGTACGGGAAACCCTAGTTACAAAGAACAAGAGAATTTAGAAATTACAATTGTAGAAGTTTGTCTTGTGAAAAGACGCTGTGGATTTGTTTGGTTTTCCTTCCTGTTATCATCTTTGTTAGCAAGTACTAGAATTTTGGTATTACCACTCAAAGGCTTTGTAAAAGTGGTATTTGCCAAGACACAGGATGATTTGTGATATTTGGGGGAGGGATGGAGAACCAGATTATGGTGTGGACTCTTCCTGTTCTCCTGCTCCTGTGAGTCCTGTGATCCCGTCTCTTTCCATTCCCTATTCTACACTGCAGAGCCAAGGTCATCCATTCGTCCATGATTTAGAAAAGCCAGCACAAAAAAAGTGAGGGAAAGATAATATTTTGGAGCCAGGAAAGACATTAAGACACACCAGAATTTCTTAGAAGCTGCCTTTTTTTTTTTTTCAACAGAACTGAGCAGGAGTGATTATACCAAATTCTAGTACTTGATAACGAAGATAACGATAGGGGGAAAACCAAACAAATCCACAGCACCTTTTTGCAAAACAAACCTCTACAATTACATTTTCTAAATTTTATTCTCCTTTGTAACTACGGTCTTCCATACTCCCTAAATTAGGGTAGCAACCCAGCAGTGAGACTGGCCTTCATAGGAAAACTTTTTTGAAGCAGGAAAAAACTCTCGAGAGCTGGGAAAGGTCAATTTGGAGTCTGTCTGATCCGGCCGCCCTCTTGTGAGCACAGAGCAGATTGCAAGATCGTTTTACCAGAGATTTCTTGAGCTAAAACCAGCGATGGTTGAGTGGGATCATTCCCTCCTGCATTTTCTGGGAAGCACCGTGGTTATGTAGAGAAAGAAATATTTTCTTTACTTGGATTTTACTACTTCCTCTTGTCCCTTTTTCTTTGATCTTGCACAAATAGTTAGTTCATCTATTTCCCAATTAGAATAGAAATTGTTCGAGTGGGTGAAATACTTGTGTGAGAGTTATGAGAGTCTTGGGATATTATATCACATAGAAAAAAAAAAAAAGACTGTTACACTCTGGTTTTAATTAGGCCATCAAACAAAGAAAAGAAGGAAGGGTATATTTCAGTTATGGCAGGAATAATGTACAACAATCTGCTATTAATGACAAAGGATCAGCAGAATGAAAAACAACCAAAACGGCAACAAAAAAACAACAAAAGCAAAACACCAAAAAAAATTTAAGCCCCCCAAAACCAGAAAAAAATATATTAAAATAAAAATAAATAAAAGATTTGAATTAACTTGTTGTGAATTTAAATTTGGATCTACATTGGCATTTCTAATTCATAAAAAAAATCTTTACTCACTTTCATTGATTCCTTCCACATTTCAACCTGAATTCTCATTTACTAATTATCCACCTAATTTAAAGACAATCCCTATACCTGTGTTTTATTTCAGGATCTTTCCTCCTTCACAATATCTGCCACACTGAACGCTCACAGCTTCTCCTCTTAATCACTCCCCTCCAATGGCAATTAGAACATTTTGGTTTGGATTAAAAGATTATTAAAAGCATCAAAACAAATGACGGGAACTTTGGAAATTGATGTAAGAGAGAGAAAAGAAAAAAAAAAAAAAAAAAAAAAAAGATGGGTCAGATTTTGGCTAGATCAACCTTGACATTGTCCTTTTAAAGCACTCCCCAGGCAGCTTTAACTTTTTCAACCAGCCTCTCACCCTAGGGCCCAGTCATCCTGGCAGGCTGACAGAGGTCAGCATTTCACATGAATGAACAATTTCTCCAATGTATAAGGCAAGCATTCAGCTCCCTCTCTCTCTTTTCACCTGTCCTTTAAAGTTTAAACCCAGACTATCACTGTGCATTATGCAATGAAAATCCCTCTTTCCATTAACCCTTTGAACCCTCAGGATGGGAGTGATACCCTAAGAGTTTGAAACAGAGACAGTAGGCACAGGACTCCTCCCTCTGTCCCCCCAACACCAGGTTCATTTTTGGTTTTTTTTCCCTCCAAGTAGTTTCCCTTGCAAACAAACCCCTCATTGCCTCTCTAACTCAACCACCAAAATCCTGCAGAGCATTCCAAGTGTGAGCACAAGCTCACAGGTGCAGTACCTAAATTCACTTTTTGGGAGAATACATTTCTTTCTGCTTCAAATGTGACTGGCACTTTGAATCAAGGCACCAGGCCATTCATGTAAATCTTCACATTCAAAAGGGCTCAAAGTGATCACAAATCTAAGGCTGTAATCAAAGATGTAACTCTTTGGTTCTAAAATCCAAGAAACAAGCATCTTACCTGTTATTAATTGAATTATCCAAATGGGTTTGGAAGCAGAGTTATCTGCCCAAGATCTCTGGCCAGCCCTTCGAATGTAACTTCTGTCACTTTGGTTCAAGCTCAGTGTTGAGCTGGAAAGGAGAAAGCAGAGGGAATTCTGGATAAGGCAACCTGCACTGGCTTTGATGTGCTGTTATATAAGCAGACAACTTCTACACTCCCAAAATTCCCAACTCAGATCCCATTTCTCTGGATTAGGCTAGCTCTGCTTTAAACTGGTGTGCAATTTTTTATCAAAAAAACTCACCAAAAACATTTAGAAATAAATATCTGGGCACCTATTAATTACAAAATAATAATCCAACAAGATTTGATGGATAGGTTAGACAGATTAAGGAAGCTAAGAAAATAGTGAAAGAGAAGTTTGGAATTCACTAACCACTTTACAGCATCTAGGACACCCATAAGATAACTTTGTGGTCCCTAGAGCCACATGCTGATGCTGCCACCTCGAGATCCTCACACAAGTGCACACAGGCCATCAACTGAGTAGAAACAGCTGTGGCTGTGAAAAAAACCCATTGCTTCAGAGTTCCAAATTTTCCTAAGAGCCATTGAGGTCACTGCTTTTGCACCCAAAGAGAAGATTTAAGCAGATAAAATTATCAAAGGGCCATGAGACCTGAATTTATAACAAGAAAGGATTAAGAAATTCTGAATTTCTGAGTAGCCAACATGCCCAATCTTTTCGAAGGTTGGGTAACTAAAATGCTGAAATGTGCAGGATTAAGCATATGCATGAGATTTCATTACTCTGTGCAATGAAACCTCTTGGTTTTTCCAGGCAGGAGACTGCAGCACTGGATGTGCATCTAATTTGGACAAATATACCAAAAGAAGAAACATGGAACAGGGCATGGTGCCCCTTTTAGATTACAAGAGAGAAGCATAAGCCACCCTGATGCTGATAAGCCAGAAAAAACCCCAAACTACCTCGCACTGTATTTTTCTTTTATTCAAGCATTTCTGTGTTCTTGTCACATTGCTCTTTCCCTCACATCTGAACTGATAAGCTCCATGAATTTCAGAAACTTTGCAGGAAGAGCTGTGAGGTTTCAGGGCCCCCTTGTTCCTTTATTTGTCAAAAGGCCAAAGCTTGTGATCCATCCACATCTCTGAGGGCTGGACTGCAGGTGGAATTCCCTGGAGCCTGTTGCTCCAGTGAATTCAATTTTTCAGGGTATTAAAAACTGAGAAAGTGAAACAGGTGACAGGCACTGAGGGTGGAATTCTATTTCCAGAGAAGTTTAATGGGGCTTTCTGCCACTGCCTTCAGACAGGCCAGGATTGCACCCCTGCTTCAGGAAGCAGAGCTACACAAAATTTAAACACTTCTTTTGTATGGCTGAGTTTGGTATCATAATTCAAATTATGATACTGACTTTTCCTGAAAACACTTTTGATGTACAAGAAGTTTTTATCCTCTGTCTTATCCTCTGAGAAAAAAATAAGGAGAAATGTAGAAGATTTTTGTGTTTAACTTCAACTCACATATAATTTTATTCTTCTGAATATTTTACCTTGATCTGAGTGGCATGATTAGCATATTAAGATATAGGCTGTCTTAATCCTGCCAGATGTAGGGAAGAAGGGAAATTAAGAAAGAAAAAGGGCAACAAATAAACCAGGCAAAGCCATGTGGCAATGGATCAAAAAATCCAAAGCAAAGAACAACAAATAAGGATGGGAGCAAAGGAGAAAGTCAAAGAGGGCAGTAGAGGATGGAAAAAGTACTAAGCAGAGAAAGGAAGGCATTAACTAAAGCAGAAGTGCACTGGAGGCAAAAAGAAATTTAAAACAGCAGAGAAACCACAGAATTTGAAAAGAAAACTGTGGAGAGCAGACAAATGATGAAAATGGCATATGGAGAAGAATAAGGGAAGCAAAGGAGCTGAAGCAGGAAAGAGAACAGAAGGACACCACTTCTCCTCTGGGAATACACTGAACTGCAGGCAGGAGGTGGGTTAATTCCTTTAAGGGAATTAAGGAAAAAGAGCACCACACTTCCCCATGCCCACAGACCACCACAACCCTGAGGAACAGCATTACCAGCTGCCCTTCAATCTCTCTCTGGGCTAGCAGGGTTTCTCTCTTCTGTGCTTTTCTCCAACATTTTTGCCAACCTCACTACACCTCCTCAGCTGTTTTCTTCCCGTTTCTCCCTTTGCACTTTTTTTTTGCTTGCTATTTCACACTTTGATTTAAAAGGACATCTGCAATGAGTGCTTGTTTCCATCCAGCAGTAACTGAATGAGGGATGACAGCATATCCACAGAAACTACAGAACAATCCAAATGGAAGGAAAGTGCACCAAGAAGAAAAAAGAAGCCAAAAAAGGTCAGTGCAATTCAATATTTTGAAGGAAGTTCTGTGAGCTGCTTCTGCACAGCAGGCCCTCAGCAAGAACTCTTCCTGATCCATTTTTTGTTGTAAAGAAAGGGAAGCAAACCAGACTTGGAGTACTAATGAAGCACTTCAAGAATTCATGGTGTGGTGGCCTGTGAGTGCAATGCTGTTAAATGTCATTTATTAGAGCTCCTCATTAGCAGCCATCCTGCTAAAAACCAGGGCCAAGACCGTGGCACTTGGTTTGGGATTTTGTGCTGAGCAATGCTCTATCAATTGATGCACTGTATTAATGTAGCTTTAACTTCCCCACTGGGTTTAGTCCATAACAGGTGGATTTAAGGAGCAGGAGTGAAACTAATTAAGATTTTGTTTCCTCCTTGAATAAAACCCTGATTGGGGTGGCTCATGCTGGGACTCTGCACAACATGGGTAATGCTCTCTGTTTCAGTGACACCTGTTATGCACTAGTACAGATAAAATTGATGTCATCCCATGTGAAAATAGCTTTATAAATAGAATAAAGTCTGTCTCTCTTACTGGGCAGAGTTCTGGAAGGACAAGAAGAATCAGCTTGGTTATCATAGCTGAACTTGCACCATTCTCATGGTGAGCGCTCCTGGATGGAGATAAGTTCCCATTTTCCAAATTATCTGTTCTCTGATTAAATTCTTAATCTTTCAAGCCCAAAAGTGTTGTAAAATATAGAACTTGCTAGATTATTTATTCCAGCACAGAAGTTCCTAAATTCTGTGATGGCTTTCCTAGTCAAAAAACCAAACCAATCAAACAAAAATGTAACAAACTAAATGTAAAAAATGTAAACCAAATTTAAAAAAGTAAAAAATTTAAACCAAATAAAAAAGAAAAAACTGTAAACCGAAAAAGAAGCAAAAAACGTAAACCAAAAAAGCAGCAAAAAACGTAAACCTAAAAAGCAGCACAAAAATGTAAACCGAAAAAAAAGTAGCAAATGTAAACAAAAAAAGTAACAAATGTAAACAAAAAGAAACAATGTAAACAAAAAAGAAAAAAATGTAACAAAAAAGAAAGAAATGTTACCAAAAAAGAAACAAATGTAAACAAAAAAGAAAAATGTAAACAAAAACCCAAAAAAACAACCAAAAAGTAAAAATGTAAACAAAGTGTAATAAAAGTGTAAAAATCAAACAAAATGTAAAAAAACCCAAACAACCAAAAATGTAACAAACAAACAAAATGTAAGAAATGTAAACAAGATGTAAAAAATGTAAAAAAAAAAGAAACAAACCCAAGCAAACAGGAATGTAACAAACAAAATCCAACCCAAGGAAAAAAAGCATCCCAGGTGATGATTACATTGAGACAGAGTGTGAATCATCAATGCATTATATTATTCTGGGGTACTTTGAAAAAAGCAAACAAGGAAACAAAAGCATGTAGAAAAATACTTTTTAACATTTTCACAGGAATCAAGCATTTTCCCAAAAAGGATCCGGAAAAGGACTGCAGTCCTGCCCATGGAAGTGAGGATTAAAGAAGAGAAAACTCAGGCAAGTGAAAAATTACAAACGTGATCCATGAAATATTCTGACAGCTGGACAAAAAGCAAGGCTCACTGCTCCGAGTCCAAGGAGGGAGTCCAACTGTGCAACCAGAGCTTTTCAAATTGCCTGGCAGGGATGAAGCAGTGACCAGTTTTTCCCACAAAGGAGGTGGAAATGCAGCATCCACTCGCACTCATTTCTCCTTGTGCTGCTGGAGTTGTCCAGCTGGCCCCTGAGCCAAACACTTCTCACACTGTAAGCTCTGGAAATATTGCAGTTTTCCAGTTAAAACATTCCAGGCAACCATCAAAGCAAAGGACAAAGGGACCTGCTGAGCATGAGCACCAATCATTGCTAAAAACATTGCTTAACTTAGAGCAGAGGAGGCACAGACTTTAAACATCAGGGATTACAGATTTTAAATTCAAGTAAAAAAAATACTTTAATAGCTACAAACTTTATACTCCATGATTTCTACATACAATTCAAAGGACATCTCCTCAGTATATGCTGTGCCAATCGAACTTACTGTAGACTGCTCTCAATGTTCCTCAGAAAAAAACAATGGACATGCAGGCAGCTGAGCACCAGGCAAAGTCCTCCCCTCTCTGCCAGTTTCAGCTGACCATGAGCAAGCTTCTGCTTGCACATCCACATTTCAAATTTACCATTTGCCAAGCCTGGAGAAGCATGCAAACCACACACTGAGATGTGTGCTCTGTAAAGTGAAAGCTTCTGTGTGAGTGCAATTCTTATGTGCAGAAAGTCTCACTGATGGCTAACAACTGTGTTTACACACACATTTAAAACGCAGATAGATCTGGCATAGCTTCTTAAAATATTGGTAAAAAAACAAACAAAAAAAAAAAAAACCCAAAAAAGCCTTTGGAATCCACTGTCAATTCAGTAACAGCGGTTTAAGCTTTTTTAAAGGTTGTCATGAGAGATACAAGAGGAAGCAAAGTGGCCACAGCCCAGTTCTCTAGCACCAAACAGATGCCTGAAACAGGCTTTCTGCTGCAGAAATAATCATCAGTGCTTAACAAACAAAGAGGCTACAAGTTCAGCAAAGCACATCAGGGCACTCCATCCCTGCAGCGAGCACTGAGGTCAACAGCTTGGACACTTTCCTAAAAGTATGAATATCCCTCAGCTCTTCTGCTGAATAGGGATGAGCTGGTCCCCCATCCAGCAATCCATTACGGTGACAAAGTGGCTCTTAGCATGCCCGGCAACATGTGTGACAGCAGCAAGTGTTGAGCAGCAGCCAAATTTTGTCTGGGAGAGATAAAATCAGATCCAGGAGGCTAATAAGATAAGGATCACTGCTCTGTGTGCATCTATCCATTCATCAGAGTACTGATTTGAGTGCAAAAAATAAAGGTTATAAGGAAAATGGAAAGGGTAGGGCAGGGGGGGAATAATCCTCCTGAAATGTTATTTATGTTTCAGAAATTTCCTGAGAACATCAAGCAGTAGCTGTCATTGTCAGTAATGTTTTTCTGAAGGTGCTGACTGGCACGAGGAAGAAGCTGTGTTAAATCCAAGTTATTTACTGCCTTTCACTCAAGCCCCATTCTACAGCACAGTGCTTCCAGAAGAGGCAAGTTTATAATTGTAAATAAGACATTCTCTGTCACATACTGTACACATCCTTTTTTTTTTTTACTGTAAATTCCTTAAGGCAGACACCATTATTAATGTTAAATGCATTAAAATTCAAGTTGAATAGCAGAGAGGAAAATAAGCAACAAGTTAATTAAACTTGCAACAAACACTTCATTGGAAAATGTTGCAAACACCCCCAAGGAAGATCTGTAGAGTGGAAGAACAAATTGAAATTGATCAAATGGGCAAAGAAAAAGTTTGCAGCTTAAAAATAATACTCTGTTATCAATATAGAAGCATGAAATCAAGTGTTGACTGGGAAAAACCCTAATAATATTCAGAAGACTCAGCCTATTTTCACCTGTTTTACTGGTACACCTACACATTTAGTATGGGAATTAGAGTCCTTTGCACATGCAGAAATAACCTAGAAATTCACATTTGTGAGAGGAATAAATGCAGATAGACAATTACAAGCAGCTGTTTCCACTAAAACACAAAACACATCTTCTTCTTCCAATTGTACCTTATTAAATCTCCTGTGAAGAAAAAGTCTGCATTACCAGGGGAAGAGTCATGATAAATGAGTGAGTCTGTCCTGTGGGTCTGACTCAAAACACACCTTCAGAGCTGGTTTTCGTAACTGGAATTTCTAAATGAGATAGATCTGATTATATAGAACTGACCCATATCCATGTTAAGTTCTGTGTATGCTTCAGGCAGGTTTTGAAAATCTGTTACAATCATCAGGATGTGCACACACCTCCAGCTTCTAGAAAGGAAATCAGTGTATGCCTCAAATTATTGCTGGCACTATTAAAAGCAGCAGACAAGCTCAGTGATGATCGTGCCACAAAGACTCTCCTGCAAAGAGTCAACATGAAAACTTGGAATCTTCACAGCTGTGGAGCCTTAGCTAATTAGTTGTGTCTAATTCATTATATAGAGGTAGCAACTTCCTAAAAACCCCCCAAAAATATCAGGGATTTCTATTTATTTGCTACTTTCAGTAAAGCTGGAAGAGGATTTCAGGGTTTTCACAGCTCATGAGAGTACAAATTGGCCTTTCCCCCAGAAGAAAGTAAAGTATATTTTAGGAAGAAAGTGCAAGAAGTAAACCAAGAAACCAACCTTCTTTACCAAGAAAGTTCTTTGAAGGAAATGCCTGTACATGCTAAATAATGAGAAGATGGCATAAAAATCCTTTTAAAATGTTTCTTACTTAGCAGAAATTCAACATTTATAAAAAAAGAGCCACACTAGCAGGCCAAGGAGCTGAAGGGTTTTCAATCCACTGAGGAGGTGTGGTATGGACAAAATGCCCATTATTATTGGCTATATATCAATACTTCCATAATATTGACAACACAAACTGATGCCAGTGCTGAGGAGAATCTCTTTTTTGAGACATGATAGTTATTTCTATCCTTCCAGTCCTTGCCATCTCTCCACTGAGGTGCCATTTCCAGCACACCCCTAATATTACCAGACCTCAGCAGACCACGTGGAAAGGACTAAGACCTCTGACTCATTTTACTTAGCACTCCTGGCAACAAAGTCATATATTAATTTACTGCCCTTCAGATAAAGGCAAATCCCATAAGGGAAAAGGGGTGGAATCCTTAAATCCACCCAAGACTGGCACCCAACAGCATCACACAGAGCCTCAAGAGGTCAGGGCTCAGGTACTAGACCTACTTGATCCACTTTCTCTGTGCTTAAATCCCTCCATTCCTTTATTCCTGGAGAAGTCTCTAAACATATTCGTCCAAGAAAACATGCAAGTAAAGAGCTCTTTAATTTCATTTTTGATACTCATGATGCTTGAGAGTGAATGCAGACAATTTAACAATCAAAACCCAAGAATTTCTGAATTGGTGAGAAGCTTTTTTGCTCTTGAGGTGCAGATTTTACTTACCCAGATTTGGACAATATATACTTTTTCATGCAGTAGATTCCTTATGCAGTAACAGTGATTTTCTTGTCCTGTGCTTTTCATTTACACCAGTACTTCTTTATGGCCTTGGAACAAATAAGAGAGTTCCATTAAAGACTGCACCACTGTGGAATATACTTACATTAAAAAACTTGAGGAAATCAATCTATCTCTATGCCTCTTTAATAGCAGCTAAAAGACAAAGTCCAATCAACTCCTAGATCATGTCCCTATTTCACTTATACCCAGAGTTCTTCCTTCTCATGTCTAGCAACTTCAAGTTCTCAATTTTAATTTCATTTTCTAGCACTTCCATTTTCCTCTGAAGGCCCGAAGCATGCTTTCTGATGCTACAGATAAATGCCCAGCCCTTTCAGCCTTCTCATTTAGACCATTGTAATTCTGATTCAGAGCTTGCAGTTCCTTTTCAAAGGTTGATATTTGATCCTCCAACTTTACAAGCTGTTCCTGTGCCTGATATTTCACATTAATCCCATCTCCTAATTCTCTAATCATCTCAAATGCCACTTGAGATGGAACCTCAGAAGATAAATTCACTGCTAACATTGCTGCTGGCTTGTGAGTCATCACAAGTTAGGGACTAAGAAATTGTAATTGAAAAATGCTTCTCTGCAACTTCTTCCCCCTGAAACATTTCACCTGATCAACAAATGATGCTCAGGGGACTTCTGTCTCCTCAACATCATCTTACATGCCAGAGATAAAATATTATTGAATCAAAAAGTTCAGGTAAACCCTAATTTAAAAAAATAAAAAGAAAAAACAAGCATATAAATTCCTAGGAAAGCAAACTTACATTTCTCAAGCTATCAGAGTTTAATTCTTATTATTACAGCATTCTGCAAGGGCAACTCAATGTCTCACCTGAGATTCAGACCTCATTCTGACATGTGCTGCATAAAAACAGGGTGAAAAACAGTATTTTCTCTTATGTGTTAAAAATCTACATAAAACCAATACAATACTCAAAGTAAAGGCATTTCTCTATCCCATTCCTGCACTCAGACCTGCTTATTTCTGCAATAGAGTTGAGATAATTCTGTATATCTCTGAAGACCTCCTCTTTTACAAGGAGTCAGGAAGGAAACCAACATCAAAAGAAGGTTCAAATGCTGCATCACAGACAACACAATTCAGGAGCAAGGTGGAGGTTGAAGCAAGGACCTCAGCAAGTCCATAAAAACACCCAATTTTCCAACTTCCCCACAGATTCTGCTGCCTTTGCTCAGGACAAGTAAGGCTGATGTTGGCCAGGACAAAGCTCATTTATGAAGGGCTGTTAATGCACTGTTGAGCAGTGGGGTAAAAGAAAGAAGAATCTGCCCAGCCTGTGTTGTCACACAGCACTTGTTCTGAGCCTCATCTTTCTCTGTTGTCCTCAGCCCTGATATTCATTCAAACTTCTGATAAAATACCAGCACTGAGACATGAGTGATTTGTCATCTTTATACCTTGTAAATGCAGCATAAAAATAAGTTAGACTGATAGAGATTACACTGTTGAGGCAAAACAGAATAGGGATCAAATCCAAACTGACAGCTACATCAATTTTATTAGTTTGAAAAGAAAAATTTACAAAAAAACCCTAATCCAAAAACCAATAAAGCACTTTGCCAAATATGATGTTATCTGAGACTCGTCATATTAAAAAAAGTTCTATTAAATCTCCCACTTTCAAGTTCAGCATCAAAAACACTCAGTTTAAATGATATTTCTGTCATTTTTTTCTTAACCTTCATGAAAAATTTACTATACCATGCTTAGAATTACTTGAATAATACATATCTTGTTTTAAATTCCAGTTATTATATGCACTTGTAAAATGCTATTTGATTTGATTTTTTCCTCCCACACCTTAAGCAAAATATGTGACAATTTTGTTTTCTCTGGGGTAGCATGTATACGAGCTAGCCCATTCCTGAGGGATTTTCAATTGCCAGCTAATCCAAAGCTATTTCTTTCAGAATTGCATTCAATGAAGTTAATGGACTCAAGGGGCTTTGTTTCTGGTTTTTTTTAAACTCTAGAGTGTATGCAGGGTTGTTTTTTGCTTTGGGTAGTTTGGGTTTTTCACATAAAAAGGTCCATAATATATTTTCTCTTTCCTAATTCTCACACAGACACAAACACAAATAATCTAGAAGCCCATAGCAGCATGGCCAACAACCCCACTGCCATAAAGATTCTGGTCTTTCAAGATGGCCAATGGCAATAAATCCTTTTTTTCAGAGTCTCTTTGCTTCTGTCATGATTAGATGCAAGTGCAAGTATATTTACCATATATTTCACAGAGAAATTGTTAAATAGAATTGTTGAGTAAAGAAATAAACAAAAAATCCCCCAATTCCATATGCTTTGCTGTTCCTTTGTTCCTCCCACCACTTCACTCATATAGACTTGTTCTCAGAACAAAACTTCACTTTATCTTTTCTTTTACCAATGCCTTTGCATGTAATTTCTCCTAACCAAACCCTAGAATTGATTTTGGATCTCTCATGTCTGACTCCATGGGTTTTGGAGAAATAATGGCGCTTTTATCACCATGTTTTACAGCTGACAGCAGAGATGGCCCTGGTTCTGAACAGTAAAGTAGGTTTTCTCGCTTTTGATGCCCAAATATCACAAGGTCAAAGTGATCTGGGAAACATGGAGAAGTCTCTCATCTGTACTTGAAGCAGTTCTGATCAACTCCTTAACTCTTAATGAACCCCACAGAAAAAATGTGAGCATACAAAAGTGTCTGACTGATTAAAAAGAGGTCATCCCAAGAGAAGCTAATTTAATATTAGATCAAATGAACTGGAGTTGAAATTACCATGTTTTTGTTGACTATTTTAGCATATTCAGGGAAGGCACAGGGATCTTTACATATTTCTGAGTCTCTTTGTAGTATCATTCTTCACATGTTATACTAGTCAGGGTGGAATACATGGATTTGAAGGCATGAGGGGGTGGGAGAACTTGTGGAGTGGATTACTGATGCACCCCAGAGAAGTTTATTGAAGTGATAAAAGAAAAATCCTATCATAATTCATTTTCTGGTTTGTTTTTTCTTGTGCTAAACTGTGCAAGCCTGTAACAATAAAGCTCCCCAGAATGCTCTCTGCTTTTGTAAGAATTAGTAGCCCAGCTTAATACATAATCAAATTGTCAGAGAAGCCACAGTGCTCTTCCCCATGCCCATTCCCTGTGTTGTGATCTCTGATTTAAAAAAAAAACAACAAAAAAAACAACGGAAAACTTATCCATGACTTCCAGGAATATTTTCTGGCAAATTTCTTGCCAATGAAGAAATCATTATAAGGAAATGCAACTCTGCTTTCCAGCTGAGCTCTGTTTTTTACTTTCAGAGCAGCAGCAATGCTTTCTCATGTCAGTTAGGCCCACAGATATTTTACAGCAAGATGGGAAAAAGCAGGAACTACTTTGTTAAAAATGTGACAATCCATAGTGCTCTGGGTGTACTTTAAAAGTACAAACAGCCTGTGAGCTGAACTCCAGTTCATTTGGCTAGCCTTATTTTGGGCATCCCATCATGTATTTGTGGCTTTGGACACAGATTCACAGAATGGTTTGGGTTAGAAGGGACCTTAAAGATCCCCAACTGCTCTGCCATGGGCAGGGACATAGGCTAGAAATGTGTGTTTTCAGTTTAATTCTGTCCAAAATCCAAATATTTCACAGCAGCCTGATCTCATTTGTCCTACATTTCCTGAATTGGTAAAAAAAGTTGTTCTACAATTATCTAAGAAAAATCCCATCCTAAATCCATGGACTGTGGTTCCAAGAGAAGAGAAATAGTGATGAACCAAGAGCACAACTATTCTTTCACTCTGTGTGACCTCACAAGTGTTCAGAATCATCCCAGGCTAACACAGCAAGTAAGTGTTAATGTATGATTGCAATACCAACTGTATTTGAAGATAATGGAAATTATTGGAATTTTCAATTTCATGTGTTTCAAGCAGCTAAAAAGAGCTTTTCTCCTAGAAGACTGAAAGATGATGACCTAAAATTCCTTGCTACAGTAATGGTTCAAAATTCAAGCAAAAGAACATCTATAAAATAACTGCAAATACTGGACTCATTTTAGTAGGAGCACAACCATGAAACTACTGACAAAGCAGTTCTCATCTTTGTCACATCAGCAGAGATAAGACAATCCCAAAACTACTTCCCAAAACCCACACAATTTACCCATCAATGGGACAACAAAGCTTAGCAGTCATCCAGATCAAAGATGGTCAGTCACCTGTGTTCTCACACAAGAGATCAGTAAACTGGAAGTTCTGGCAGAAGATGGAGTGGAAACAAGCACTGGACCCTTTTTGGATCCAGCATCTCCTTTTTGGAGCCAACTCAAAGAAGAATTGCTGAGGAACTTAAAGGACATTAAATGTCAGTCTTTGCACAGTGTTAGAAGAAAGGACAACCAACCTGAATACAGAGTCATACATTCCTCTAATTAAAAAAAAAAAAAAAAAAAAAAAACAGCAATGAGGATAAGAAAGCAAGGGTAATAGACAATGGTAGAAATAGATCTGCAAATGTAATTGGCACTGAAAGGAAAAATTTCAGGAGCTGTTATCAGGCCTACAGCAAATACAGCTCATTTTTGAGAACAATGTGAGAGATCACTGAGGTTACATGACAGACTTACAGTGCTGGAGACCCGAGTTACATACTGAGGTTCAAAGACAATTTAGGAAAATAAATAACAGATTAAAAAAAAAAATTCTGTGTAATTATGGACAGTGCTAAAAAACATCTGAGGTTTTGAATTCAGACCTAGAAGCACTAAGAAGTAAACTACTCTAGATAGACCTGTGGGTTGCAACACAGCTGAGAGTTTGTTGTAGATTGTTGAGGGCAAAATGCTCAAAGAGAGAACATGCAGTATTTAACATGACAGAGAAGTCACCCTAAAAATGTGCCTTCCTTCTAGTGCTGATACAATTTCATCACATATTGGCAGGGTATGGTGGTGCAAGCTGAAAACAGACACTAAATGTACCCTTACCTTGTGTGAAAGCCTGGAACACTGCTGGTTACTGACCCAAAACAATCTGCTGTAGACACGAGGGAGGAACAGCCAACAAACAAAAATAAATTCAGAACAATCATGCCCAAGTTTTGTTTGGGTTGCTTGTAACAAGGAACAACATTTTACACTTTTTGTACCTTCCCCATACCTCACTGAAACTAGAGGAAGGATTGTCACTATTTCACTTTCTTTGGCATTCAGTTCTATGTGAGTCTTCAACCATTAATGTTACCTCTGATGGGAAGAGTTACATTAAAACATGACACAGAGGAGATTTTTCAGCTCAGTACTGTCATTTAATTTTTTGGAGGAATCTGTTTTGTATGTTAGTATCAATCTATTTTTTTGTATCAATCAGTGCCTACTGATTGTCAGCCCAAGGAAGTTGTTCTCCAAGAGGAAACAGAAAAACAATTCTCAGACCTGTTTCTGGGGCTATTCAATGTACATGTTCTGGAGATCTTTTTTCCACTGTGGAAAGCAGATCAGACACTGCCAAACTTTCTCAACTGCGCAGTAGAACTTATGCTGCTCTGCACAGCATATGCAGACTCTTCTAGTAACATCCTCAACAGGTAAATAACGTATTTTATATCTCTGATGTGACATGGTTTTAGTCTAAAAGCAAAAGAAACAGATGCAAGTTCACCAACTCACCTCTCAGCTACCATTATTATCTTGACTCTAAGTACTGGAACAGGATTTCACCCCACAGAGCTGTCTATCCTCATGGTTGTATTCAAACTCAAAATGTATTAACTGAAACTACCTAATTTTGGTGCCACCAGAAACTTTTCACCTTTGGCATCATCCTCCAGAATCTGCTTTGGGGTTTCTTTTTTTTTACAGAGCAGTAGCCAGAATAACACAACAATTTGCTAAGATACAGAATATGGACCATAAAACCAAAGGGCTGTTTACCATTTCTGCCATCTCCCTGTGTGTATCCAGTATTTTCCACTCAACAGTTTGCTGTTAGCAACGAGTCTGCCAGGCTTAGTAGACTAGACTGAAACCATCAAGCAGAATTTAGAACTGTAAACTCCCTGCATTTAACATGTTAGCATGTTTAAACAGAAATCTTGAAATATAAGAAATCAAGAACATCCCTGCTAGCAAAGGGGCAGGTAAAGCACAAAAATTCCCCTGTGAGAGAATGCAACTGGAAACAATTCAGGATTTGTTTGCTGGGGCCTAATGAAAAACTGAAATTACTTGCATTCAATGACCATATTGTCCATATCTGAGTAAATGCTTTGCAGATAAGCCAGTTTAAATTGAATAAGATGAATTATCTAAAAAAACATAAAAGTTGTTTAAAGAAGGGATAATAGTGTGACACAGACCTTGGGAAAGTTATGTAATGAAGATTTTCAGGCCAGGTGGGTCATTGGGTTTCATACAGATTTACAGGGAATAAATATGATCTTATTTCCCAAGAGGTACAGATATACACCTGATGAATTATTAGAACAGCTATAGAAATCTGAGTTCACAGTGGCATTTGAACCAGGTGGTATTGGCAGATATCTCCAAATAAAATCTTTTTTACGCCACAAAGGCTCTGAATTCAGGACAATTATCATTCACTTACACAGGGAAATTAACAGCACTGAGCAGCTGAAACACTCATCAACCCACCCAGAATATGCAGCTCAAGGCACACATACCATGATCTCCCATGACTGATGGAGAGATCACAGAAATTCTGTAAATAATAGCAGCAAGGCTCCAATAAAAAACAAATCAAACAAGGATGACTGCAAACACAGATATGAATGTGGCCAGGATTTTGATGGATTAAGACTAGGCTACAACTGGATAAAACTTTTGAGAGATGATGTACAAGGCTGCTTCAGGAATTGGTAACAGAAACAGAAAACAGAAACAGTAAATGTAATACATTTGGCCACTTACTACAGGCACTGGTGCCTCTGTTTAGGTCTGATAATCACAACAGTCCTACCAACAAAATTTATCAAAAGCAGACTGGGAAGACAGAAGAAAAAAAGAAGAGATTGCTGGAGATGTAACAGAACTCACCTAGCCAGGGAAACATCACAGCTACAAGCAGTGACCAAAGAACCACACAGAGCTACTCAATTTTCAGGACTAGCAACCCATGTGGAAAAAGAACCAGAAGTTCCTGACACTGCATACAGTTGACTAGAGAAGTAATGGAGAAAATACACCCCTGAATGAAGAAAAAATACCAGGGAGGGGGAAAAAAGGTCCAAAGTGCTTTCTGCTGTCATCCATTTTACATCAGTGAGGCAATGTGTCCCTCTGTTTTACTAAACCAAATTATTCTTTATGACAGTACAGAAGTGAGTGGCTCAGCTTCTATCAACTATCTTGTTTAGTACATCATCATTATAAAATAACACTTTTCAAATTTTTCCTCCTTGTTCGGAGGTTGAACTCTCCTTCTCTTCCCTCCTTTTGCCATGGGGGGGAGCATGATGAATTTAAACCTGTGCAACAGCAGCAAAGGCACACTGCTGCTCTCTAAAGAGCAAAACAAATGACAATGAGCTTATGAGCTCTGCCTCCAAAAAACAACTCTCCTATTTTGTGGGAATAAATAAGTGTACTAGCAGGTTTAAAAAAAATTAAAATGGTAACATTCAAGGAAGAAAAACCAACAAAAACATAGAGTTACCATTAAAACACACAACTCTTTTGTCTTTAGCAAAACTTCCTGACCACATGAAGGTTTTGTGGCATTTTAGAGTTCTAACAGGCTAAATTCACTTGTGAGGGTGTAACTCCTCAAGGCTTTTCAGTGGGAGACTCAGCACGTTCAGCTGTCCGAGCACAGAAGCCACAGCTGGAAAGAGGTTTGGGATTTTTTGTTCAGACAAAAAGGCAGGGGCTGAACCCTTTGTGCCCAACTATCCTGACATGTGCAATCTCCCTTGGAAAATAATGGGTTCTAACAGGATGCACACTGGGAAAGAGGCATTCTCCAGCCCAACTGCACTAAGGCAAAAGAGTTCCATCAGGGATTAATTTGGCATTTACTCTTCTGATGGTTTTTTCCTGTGCTTGTAGCTATTACTGCTCCTTTGGCACAAACCCAGATTAGCCATTAGTCTGTGGATTGCCATTACTCTGCCAAGCTTTTAGAGCATAAACAAAAAATAAAAGCCACTTTGCTAAGATGACAATAAACATTTAAAGCCCAATAATATCTCTGTGCAACTTTGGTAACAGTAAAAATATGGAGCCAGCTTTCATGTACAAACATGGAAAATGGGCTAAAATCATTAAGGCATTAGAGATGTTACATAATTAGAATTGTCATTTTATACTTGCTACAATAAAAAAAGCTATTTTACTTAGAGTAATTACCATCAGTGATTGGTGTTATTGTACATGCTGATTAAAATGTTTATTTCTGTGGGGAGAAAATTAATTGAGAAGTGGCACAAGAAAGCTAAGGATAAGGAGTAGGGCTGTAAAAATATTTTACACAGGACACAAAAAGGGGGCCTTAACCTATTCTTAATTTGATTTCCTGAAAAATGTCTTAATCTAGACTGTGCCTGCCTTGCTGTTGCTTTGATTTAATTAGCCTAAAGAACCATTATTTCCCTTTTATCTTCCCCTATACAGAAGGAAGAATAACCCAAATCTTATTGTTGTCTTCATGTGGATCATACCAATGTATTTGCCGAAATGAAGAGTATTATGATTTTTTTAAAAGTTAATTTTCAAGCCTTATCTTACAAAAGCCAGGATAATTTCAGGAATGTGCAGAGGAGGAAAGGGGTAACATGCAAGCTATTTTAGGAATGTGGGATTACTAGGGTTTCATAAATAAAACCACTCTTCATAGCAGAAAAAGACTGGCACAATTTGTGATGCACTGGTGTGCTTAATAGATTTGGATATGAATAATATATGAATATTTGTGTAAAGAGAGAAGAAAAAAGTCCCTGTGCCTCTAAACAAGATGGACAGCTTGTTTGCTAATGACTGGATAGAATCAGCCTCCCTTTCTCCCCCACCCAAACCAAAACCACTTCAATGACACCAGGGTCCCACTTGCTGCAAAAGCTCCTGTACCAGTGATGTTTCCTATTTAAATGCTCCATTACCAAAACAATCCTTTTCAGAGATGGTTCTACTAGATGGCAAACCACCAGAGCTGTTCTAGTTTCCCCTGCTTGGTAAACTTCTGTACAAGTCATCTCACCACCTTTGTGGCACTTCCAGCCCAGGCTGAGTTCATTCTGCTGGGGGAAGAGTGATCAGAGCTGGGCAACACCTGCCCTGCCTCTGTACAGAGAAAATTCCCATTTCCCCTTCAGTTTGTGTGTTCCTGTCCCACAGACACCCCACAGCAGCTGTGGCTCAGAAGGTCTCTGTGAGTCCCTGCTCCACACGTGTTTTTCAGCTCAGCTTTCTTCTGAAGTATCAGCCTGCCCATGGCAACAGAAATGGATGCTTTTAATCCTCAAAAAATCATAAGAAAAAGGACCTAACAGTTTGTACTGCGGAACCTCAATTTCTTTTTATTACTCGAAGGTAAATAAATATAAATAAAATATACTGCATCTCAGCTTTCATTCCCTCTCTCCTTTGTCTTTCCTGTCTTTTCCTATCTGAGAGCCCAACACTCAGCCTTACAAATTTTGAGTAGCATTATTTATTTTGCCATTTGTCCTCTTTATCTTATTCCAACTTAAAACCTTGTTTCATTAGTCTCCTTTTTTGTGCATATACCTGAAAATAACTTTACCTATTTGCCTTGACTGCTTTCACAAAGCCTAAGTCAGCCTGGCTTTTATCCAGTCTTATCTGTACACAGCCCGAGCTCCAGCATGCAGCTCCTGTGATGTTCAGTGCTTCTTTCACTCTCCAGAGGTGTTTTCCCTCTTGGAACTTATTGTGGTTGTGTTGGATTTGCAATTCTTCTACAGCTGTGTTTTCCCCTGTTTTTTCCCCTTTCTGGTTTCTGATTATCTTTTGTGTCTCTGATGACGAGAAGTGTGAAACTCCTGCATATTCAAGTCTTTGAGCTTTTCATGTCAGGTCACTTCTCTAACCAGTTCTTTTTATCTCCTCCTGGGTTTCCCCTTTTGAAGTAACAACTGAAGTAACAAGAGACCTGAAAGTCCAAAGAAATCTCTTATTTTCTTATGGTCACCATATCCAGCTGGGTTTTTTTTACCAACCAGTATGAACCAGAAAGACTTCTTGCAAATTAAAAGAGTTCACATTTCTTGTATTTTTTTTTTTTTTGGTACTTGTACAAATACAGCTTTTTTTTTTTTTTAAAGAAAACTCCACTTTAAAAAGCAAAGTCAAGGAGAGACTAAATGACTTCTCTCAAGATCATACAGAACACCTTTCTTAAAGCTGAAAAGGGATGATTTTGTCTTCCTCTGCTGAAATTGTCTGAACCAAATTTTTTCTCTTCCTCTGCATTCTGCTATAAGCCCCTTACAGACCAAATCCACAGGCAGGCTCTTGTTTCTACACTTATTTTCCAACTATCTGTACTTAATTGCACTAGGTAGGAAGCATGGTGAGGGGTGCAGGAAGAACAGGAATAGGGGAAGGAAGCCTTGAGCACTGCACACTACAAAGATATGCATGTACCCCTTTTATTTAGTCCTGCTGTGTTAAGGATACCCAAATAGGCAAAACAAGAGAGGTTTTGAAAACAAAGAACAGGAGAGGTTCCCGTGCCAATGCTGCTTATTGTGCTGCACCTCATCTAGCTTTAATAACTGCTCTTACACCCCTTTCCAGGGCTGTAGAAGCAAACACAACATGGGTGGTATAATGCACCTCAAAAACTCCACAAGCAGTGGCACCCCTATTTTTTATGACAATCCCATTTTATTACAGCTCAACTATCTCAGAGCAGTGGGCTGAAGACCTCTGAGAAAACAATCCTAGTGCAACACAGCACTGTCAAGACATGTCTGGATGGCTGGAGAACCAGAAATGTATCTGAGTCACAGCATCAATATGATTTAAAACTTAATAACTTTCTGTTTCCAGAAATAAAGCAAAGTTGTTATTTAATGGCTGAAATACTGCCATTTTCTCCAAATGCCAGTAATAATTTAAATTCATGACTCCTGTATTATTCATGTGGTCCAATTTAATAGGAACAGTATTTCTGGTGCTCAGTGTTTATGAAGAGTGTCTCTTTGGGGTATACCTTCCTTTATGTCAAACAGATGCTAGAAATAACTACCTGGTGTTCTGCTGCTGTGAACTGGGGATTAAAAATAGGGCTCATAATTTTCTAACCTGAACAAGGGAAAACATAAGGATCTTTTCTTGACAAGATACCAGACTCATTTTTTTTCCCTTCTTTCATTTATCTCTACTGTTCTCTCTTTCTTCACTCAGAAACAATAGTTTTTACTAAGCACGATTTACAGCCTTAAAGAAAACTCCACTTTTTACATTTCATTATTTGCTAGGCCTCTTCAAAGATAAAAAACCCTCAACCATTGTAATTATTGCAAAGATGTTGAGAAGCAGTGGGACAACTGGGCCAAGCCACCCATTTTCCCCTTCTGAGAACACACCTGAAAATGTTCCTGAAAGCCAGGGTAAGGCAAATACACAATCTAATAGGTGTGAATTGCACAAGAAACACAAAGTAAAATAGATGTTTATTTTTTTTTTATAAAACTAATTGCTTTTTGAAAAATAAATAACAGAAACAACCTTGAGAGATTCGCAGAATCACGGATTCCTTCATCTCTCTAGTGGTTTTTGTTTTAACAAAGTATTTTGGGGTCATTTCCATACCTGAGTTTTTCCGTGGAGTACTAAGAAGGAGGAGTAGTTATTTCATGTTCAGTTATCAGCAGAAGTCACTAACTTGAAAAAATACTTCATAAAAAGTGCAGGATATTCAACAGCAGTTCAGTATCTCAATATTGAACTCATTATCAAGTCTCAATATCACCCTGAAATAAATAGTGAAAACCTTAGTTCAACTTATATTTGGCAAAGAACATTTACCAACTAAATTTAGAAATCCTTCTTTAGATTATTTAAAATATCAGCCATCCTATAAAGCAAATGTATTCTTTTCCTAGTATTAAAATCTACACATTTATTTTTTCTCTATAATTTGGTTGTTATCTATAAATATAACTGGTATTAAGTGTTGTTCTTCTGTTTTCTGCTGACATGGACTGTAATTCTTGAATTATTTGTGCTTTGACCAACTGAAATAGGGCATCAGTATTAGGGCATGACTCCAAAGTGAAACTGAGTAGGATGCAAAGGTTAAAACCAGAATAAAACCATTAAAACCAAAGCTTGCCTCTTATCAACAATCTTACAATAACAGGCTCACCAACCACTGCATATTGCTTTTTCCAGGTTTTTTTTCCTTATTAAGAAAAAGTTAATTATATTTCTACAGATTACTGAAAGAAAAACTACTGAAAACAAATGGAGAAACATGTTATAAATTGGCTCTGGATGACAACCAGGATAGATTTCCATTAGCTTGCTTAGAATTAGCTCACTTTAGGGACAATCCAGAATTTGTATTTTCTACAGTGTATGCACGTCCTAGGGAAAACAAACAACCCATAAATTGGCTTTTCTTCACAAAAAACCCATTGTGAACATTTGGACTCAGCATCATTAAAGATAATCTGTGTACTATCTCTATTATACATATCAATTTAATAATATTTATAATTCATGCTGCCATGTACTGCAAGCTTTTCCCCATCCACTCCCAAATTAGCAGACTAGAGTGATCATTAAATTAAAACAAACAACAAAAAAAGCCAAAACAAAATAAAAAAAAAGAAACAAACCAAGAAACCAACCATAAAAGCCCCACAAAAACCTCACCAGAAACCTCTCATTTCTTTTATTCTAACACTGAAGAGGAACTACTTTCTTTCACTCTAACACTTTGTGAGATCACTTAAATTTTCCCTCCTTTACCCAGACTAGAAAGCAGCAAAGATGAACTATTTTAAAAATAAGGTCATAATTACCATGATGCATTTAATAAGAGCACCAGAAAATTTCCATCCTTTTATAAAAACATGCTTACAGAATTATCTGTGTGCCCATTTTTATGTATGGTAAGATAGAATAGCAGGGATATGATGGGTGACCTGTGTGGTGACACTATCTCTGCATTAATAAGGAAGTATTGTGCCCAAAGCTATGAAAATAAATTAAGAATAATGCATTTAGATAGAGTGAAAAAGTTTTATTTGATGTTTTTCCTTTATGGTATAAAATGCTTTTGATATTAGTCTTCACATCTTTGAATAAATCCTCATTACCTCTTGTCTATTTCTGGATATTACTACACTACCCATGAAATTTTTTCTCAGTTAGCTTTCTGCTTTGTCTCTGAAAAAGAGGCCTTTCTTCCACAAAACAAAAAAATTTCCACTAAAAAGTCCTTGCCACTCAATTGATCTATTGTTCAAGTAAAATACTTGACAGCTTTTATCAAATCCACATTTCAATTTACTCCAAAACAGAAGTCAGCAGGCTAAGATTGCAGTGGGCCTGATGGATAAACAAAATAAAGACATATTAGAAAAGAAAGGGGTAACAATATTTCTGGCAGCCATTTATTCATAGAGAACAGTAATAAGAGAAACCCAGAACTGTGATACTTAAATTATTTATTGCAGAAATTCTGTAACCTTATAAGCTTTTCTTTTACCATAATTTCACTGCATTCTTTTTCACATTCCACATTCCCATGGAAAACCAAAAATTTTTCCTTTGCATTCTACAGCACAAACTTGTGCATTTAGATTCAAAAACTTTGTTTCATTTCTTGAATGCCTTTTTTAATTATTAAAAAAAAAAAAAAACTGTCAGAAACTTGGATGGCCTAAATGAATTTATTATTGCTTCTATGAATCTGAAGGGGCAGAAACTGATGCACAGGAAGTTCCACTTGAACATGAAGAACTTTTGCAGTGTGACCATGAATGCTGTTACATCTTCAGATCAGGATTCTTTTCAAGTTGTGTTGTTTTATTAATCTGTGGAGACATTGGTTTATTTTTGGGGGTGTTTTTTTTTAGTTTTTTTTCAGCTGCAGTTAAGTGAGAATTAGGTGATAAGAATATCAGATGGCAAAGAGGGAGGGGGGAACCAAACCAGAAAACAGTTCCAGAAGATCAGCTACTGAGAAAAAGCAGAATGTGTCACACACAGGAGGCTCAAATTAAAGCCATGCCTGGAAACTACAAAGCTATGAATTAAAAAAATGACAAAAGGAACAAAAATTGGACTTAAGTTCAGCTGCATACAGCAAATCACTGATATATCCACACCTTGCACAGAGAGGCTCTGCTCTGACTGTGATTGAAACTGAGATTTTTCTTCTATGTGTTAAAATAAAGGATAACTTTGTTCAGTCCTTCATGGCAGATACCCCTAAACCTAAACAGCACTGGAGGCAGAAGGACCTCAGTGAGAAACACACAACTCTAACTTATCAAGATCAGACAGTTCTGTGCTTGTCTGCTCATCTTCTCTGTAAAAAGAACCAAAATTAAAAAAAAAAAAAATTACAGTAAAAAACCCACTGCAGCCTCTTGCCCGGGAGCTATTTCTGATTACACAATAGGGAAATACAGAAATGCTTTCCTCAAACTCTGTTCTGAATTACAGCCCCTATTCAATCAACAATGGCAGCAATGATCAGAGAAAAGGAAGAAAACTGCTACTTATTTACTGAGGATCTTAAAAACCCAGACGAGAATCTCAGCCTAATCCAAATATACTATAAACCTGGAATATTTATCTGCCTTGTTTTCTATACAGGTTGTAGCTGAATACTCAGCTGAGATTAGAAACTTGCTTGGTTAAGCCAATGGAAACAGATTCTGCTATTGGGACAATCTTCTCCCAGTTCACAAACAACAGAATTCAGCTCCCCTTAAACTGGCTATAAACAGCAAAAGCTGTAACCAAAATAAACTACTCTCTAAACCCAAGTAAGCATCTCCCCCGGGGAGTTTGTGCACTTTAACAACATCAATTTATTTAGATGGTATCAGTGGCACCTCAGCCTGGGGCAAAAGCACTGAGCATTCCCTTCCTTCCTGGAATCATTTCACAGAGTCCCGTTATGCAGGCTAAAGCACTTTAGGAAACATCTTGTTTATTTTGCTTTTTTGCAATGATGAATCTTGCTTTTCTTGTTGGATAGTCATTGAAAAATTAATGACCAACACGACAATAATAATTTACTATGATTCAACGCACTGCGTAGATTTTTTTCTGAAGATAGGGATGCAATACAACAGAAGCAGTTTCTCCAAAATATCTGAATATTCAAGATGCAACATGTATATACTTTGACCACTCACAGTGGAAAACTCTATTCTACCATTGCCTCTGTTTGTAGTGTGTTTTTCTTCGTCTAAAGGTATCAGCTTTATATAAATTTATTTTTTAAAACCAACTGAAAGGGAACAACCACATAAGTTGTAAAAACACTGCATCATCTACAATGTCTTTAGTCTAAAACAGAGTTGTGGCCAAAATACATGATCCAACTTTTTAAATGCTTGTCTTTGAAGTAATTATGCATGTAGACACTCAGATTAGAAAGGTAGAACTAAATGAATTAAGGAAGAACTTTTTAGTGTGAAGGAAAACATATTTTTATACCAGTCCATGATAAGTTCCATTTCTAAATTCCCCCAGTTCTTTGAGATTAAAACTATCTGGAGCTTTTCATAATGTAACATTGATTACTATATTTATGCTGAAGTAATCTATATTTATGAAAAATTAATCCCACACTAAATATTAGACATCATTAACAGGGTTCAAGAGAGAAAGATTCCACAGACTTGGGTGGAAAACTATTTGTTCCTCACATGTTCAGTCTATAAAAATACACACTTGGCAGGAAGAGAAAAAAAAAAAAACAGACTTTTTTTGGGATATTTTAAAGACCTCTAGCAAGGAGAAACAGGCCATACCCATTTCACCAGGCCTAGGTTTATTTTGCTATTTAGGCCTGACATAGGACAGGCTCCCATGTGACACCAGAAAAGAAGAAAATATTTCAGCTCACACTTTTAAAACATTCTGGCAGGGCATGGTATCAGCTAGGACAGGAGTAAACATCTATTAGGTATCACAGGCTTATATAAGTACCATTAAAATTGCTTTCCCCTTCACACCAAAGAGTCTGAGCATGTCTGCAATCTAACAACCTGATATATGCTGCTAACTTTTTCACACAGCTTGAAAACAACATTTATTTAATCATCTTTAATGTTTACTAACTTGCTAGAGTGATGAAGAGGTCAATTAATTATGTCTTTATCTGAAGATGTAAAGTTACCTTCTGGTGCTTAGCAGAACTACATCATGTTTCTCAAAACTACTGTGGCATTATTATCCTCACAGAAATAGCAAGGATATTTTCTTGTGGAACAAGAACAATTTTTTCCCCTTTTAAGAAGTGCAACCCTACTCCAGCACAGAGGGTGGACTGGAGGATCTCCAGAGGTGCTTTCCAGCCCTCATCACTTTGGAATTCTGCAAAATGCTCTCAGTTTAATTCTTTTGACTGTCACAGACAAAAATCAAAATGCGTAAATTTAATGTAACTTTTTTTTATGAATACTTAAAACATAATCGCATCTTCTTTATGGGCCTTCTGCTAGCTTAGTCTCATTAAAATTCATTCTTCTGAATGTGTAGTGCAGAGAAAAGGCTGCTAACATGTCACAATAAACCAACTGTCTGAAACCCTGCAGAAGGAGGAAAAAAAAGACCTAACATTTGCCTTGTGCCTTGTAGTTTATGAGAGAAGATATCTAGAAGCAGCTGTAAAATAGTCATAAAATAAAATTGGAATTTATATCAAAATCACTCTTAATACCTTGGGGCTTTTCTATCTCTGCATAGTTTACCCTGAGAGATTTAGTGGTGGAGTTTTATGTTAACGGGCTGAAAGTTATAGTGGAGCTGTCAGCAAAGCCACCTCTTTTTGGTGTGCCTGCCTATATATCAGTCTATTTATTTTTAAATAGCAAGATTGTAACACCCAGAAGGTGCAATATGAAAACGCTATTGGCAACAGCTGAGCAGTTATTGATCTGTTAACCATCCTTAATGAAAATTCTACTGACTGCAAGCATTTTTAGATTTTGCTGTTATTGGGGGTTTTTTCAGGTTTTTTTGGTTGGTTTTTTTTTTTTTTTTAGTGGGGGTCATGGGAGGCAGGATGAACTTGCACACCACCCTCCCCGACTTCCTCTGTCAAAAGATATTTATTTAAAAGAAAAAAAAACCGACAAAATAAAGCAGCATGAGAAACTGCAATAAAATTCCCGTACATTGTGAATGAATGATGAAGCTTTTGCTGTATGATGGTGTCTGGGGCAGTAGTGAAAAGCAGTTACTATAAAGACATTTGAAAAAGATAACGTTGACCTGAAGTCCTCTTCCAAGATAAGGAAGATATGGATGTGTACACAAATGTGCTAAGTGCAAGTAATGGGTTTGTGAAAGTTGAAGGACTTGCATAAAAAACTCAGAAAATTTATGAAAAATACAAGCAACTTACTTTAGGTCCTGCCTCATGAGGGATAACAGCCCTAATGTTTAACAGCTGGGGAATAAAAAAAAACTTCCACATGAAAAGTAAGGTTTGTTTGACATGAAAACGATGAGAGATTTACTCTCACATTCAGACATGATGCTTCCCAGTGCCTGCTGAAGTTTCACAAGAAAAGTTTGCACAGCTTTACTATCTTGTCAGCAGAGTCTCAAGTCTAGCCTCAATATTTAGCAAGTTCAGCTTTTATCTTTTCTCTGTAAGCTTGTAAAAGTGTGTCATTACAGAACTCAATTAAGGTTCCTGTTCCCAGATGCTCCAGTATTCCAACCCAGAAATCTGTACAGTTAACTTTTGGTTAAGGAGATTCTCAGGAATAAAATTAGTATGAACTGGCACAACCAAAGTACAGTCTGAAATTATTTCTTATTTGTAAAACAAAACGAAGTGCAAATGTTGAATGTATTTCCATTTCTTTGATTACTACTTTGTATAGTGACATATAACACAGATCAGTGGAGAAGACTGAAACAAAGAAAGGAACAAAAGAAAATAAAAACCAATTACCCACAGCTGTTTACAGTATGAATACAAAGGGAATTGTCAGGCATCCTCTTTTGATTAGAAAGATAAAAAGAATCTTATTTCAGCTTCATGAACATTAGAAATAGAGAATCATGCAAGGTTCACAAACAGATAATGAGCTACCAAGTCTCAACAATTTACCTGCTCCGGAGCAGTGCAGGTGAGAAGAGGCCACTCAAGTGTGAGCCAGTGTTAGTCCAGACTCAAGTGAGCTGGGCTCTGCTGGGCTCAGCTGAGACTCACACCAGCACTACAGACATGGGGACTGCCTGCTGCTGGCTCTTAGACTATAACTCTTCACTTTCCTGGACATATTTACTTTCACAAACATGACAGAGCTTGCATCTAATCCTTCCTCTTTATTTCCAGTCTCACCTTTAATCTCCACCTACACCACTTAGGATACAGTGCATGGCTCTTCTGACAACAGGCATGAATAGTCACTTTGTGACATACCAGTTCTACTAATGAAAATTGCAAGTAATTAAAGAACTACTGGGTTTTTAAAAAGTATTTCTTGCTAGGGGAAAGAGGAAGAAGTAGGAAAGGGAAATACGACAGCAGCTAGAAGCAGAGTGCAAATGTTTACTGCCACATCCTTCACCATCACTGAAAATCCTGGAATAATTTGGGTTGGAAGGGGCCTTAAAGAACCTTCCAGATCTTTTTCCAGCCCCCACCCATGGGCAGGGACACCTCCCGCCAGATCAGCTCAAAGCCCCATCCCAAGTGTCCTTGAAGGAGCTGAATTCCTGTGGTAGCCAGCAGTACTAGGGAAAGCAGCTCACCTTGTGTCAGGCATAGCCATGCAAAATCTCAGTCTTTTTAGTTTTGATACCTCTGTAGCAACATCTGGAGCAGTAGGCACTGCTACTGTAGAAAACATTCTAGAAACCCAAAGATAAAGTCTTATATCAGCCTAATTAGTGTATCAGGGATAGCCATAATCAAATATTTTACTACAGTGGGCCTCACCTGGGGTCTTTAAACATTGTCTGAAATGATGACAGAGCTCCAGGCAGTTTAAGAAATAAAGCAAGAACAAAACCTGCACAGCTTTCTTTGCAAGAGATTAATTTCCACCGGGAGTAGAAAGGCTGGGTTTGAGTTATCCTAATCCTCTTGAGCCACTACATGCCTTTAATGAAGTGTGGACAAAGCCAGACAGTGCTTAAGAAGCCACAGAAAAGACTTTGTAAAACAGTTTCAAGCCCACAGAGGATGGCACGCTTCTTGTTAGAGCAAATAGGTTTAAAAACTCTGAAAAATTAATCAAACTTAAACGGGATTTATATTTGCCATGAGCAAAAAGTCTAATGACTTTGGCTTGGTAACACGGTGACCAGGGCTAACTGTGGCTAGAATTTGATGAAGCTTATTAACCCAGGATTTGCAATTATTTGATTATCATGGGACCAAAGCCAGCTAAGTAATATATACCTAGGGAAGCGTGGATGTAAGTGCATTTGGTACCAGTTGACTGTTAGCATCCATGTATGACACCATCTGCAAACAAGCTGACAGCTTTAAAAAATAATAAACCCCCCCATTATTCAATAAATGGAAGAAAAGCTGGTCTCAGCACATGCACTAAACAATACAAAACTTCAGTTTAAAAACCTCCTGTTCACTTTATTATGAGTGGACTCTATATGGAAATATATTGGGGGTTGGAGCAAAAGCAATAACTTTTTACAGTAAGAGGTTTTTCTTCATTTCAGAACAAGCAGGTTATGTAAGGTAAATAGTCACAATGGAGAGAAGCTGGATGCCACCAGTCTCATTTTAGGACTAAATCAGCAAGGAAGATTTAGGCATCATGCTCCAGTGCCTAAACAGTGAGGTACCCTGTGCTACCCAGAAAATCTTGAGCTGGGATCAGGGTGCCCAGTGTCTCAGAGAAAGTCAAGGAACTCACAACAGGATCTCCAGAAGTGTGTGGGCCAAGTACACCAGAGCCAGTGCAGATGCCCCACACAAACTTTTAGACCTTGTAATTAATGAGGCCAAGTCCACACTACTAGGAAAACATGGATTTCTTCTCCAGGACCAAGCTGCTTTTCCCCCTGCTCCCACTCCAGAGGGGTGAGATAAAGGAAGTCATGCTCAAGGTGAGTTACACCTCATTCCTCAAGCAATTAGTGAGGCCACTCTACAACCACAGTGCTACTAAATGCTAGAAAGCACGACAAGACTGTCCATAAATCTGAAAATCCCCTTTGAAAATGCTGTTATAAACCAAGTTCATCTGCAAGTAATTTAATTCAGCTATTTGCAAACAGCAGAGAAGTGCTCTGCACAGCATCAGGTGTCTGAGGCCCATCCCAAAAGCAGTCAGATCACTCTGGAGACCAGCTGTGCATCAAGTAGATTGCTTTTATCCAAGATATAAAAATCTTGTAGAGTGTGAACAATACTGGGCATAAAACGTAACATTTTTAATGAGCAACATAAAAGATGAATAGAATGAGCATAAGAAATGGCAATTTAATCAGAAGATGGGGAGAAGGAGCCTCCAGAACATGACATTTTATAGCAAGAGGGGTTTGCAGTAAGCAGAATTTAGAGGGGGAAACAGTATTTTTCTCTTCTAATTAATCCAGTTGGGGTACCTTGCAAATCAATCACAAGTGTTCAAGCATCAGCTGACTGAATCTAAAGAACAAGTATTAACATATTTTGGACCTGTTTCGGATCCAAAATAAGTTGTTCAAACTCCATTAATTTCAATGGAGATGCAAAATTGGCCTTTTTACCGTAATCTTCTATATCAACATGAAAGAAAAAGCACAAACCATTAAGCATTAAACTGCCTTTCTATTTTATTTCTTTTATGAGGCACCTAGCAGGACATTAACAGCAGATTACACCTTTTGTGAGCCATCTAACAGGATATTAACGACAGAAGGGTGCCCAATAAATAAAATTATTGTTATTACTACTATTTATAGTTGGCTTGTCAGTACCAAGCAATAAAACTTTAACATTTGGAAAGTCAGGAGCTACTCCAGCACTCTGCATTTCCAAGCATCCTCTCCAACAGCATTATTTTTTTTGGCCCAACTTGAACACAACTAAAACTTCATTTCAGCACATTAGTTTATTTTTAATTTCAGGTGCTAAAGCTGCACAGCAGAGATCTGAAGGCTGCAATAAGAGCCAGTGCAGGCACAGCCTAGTTCAGAGTGGGGGAAGAAGTGGGAAGAAAATCACCAGGAGTTTCAATTCTTAGAGGCACAACTAGATGTAGACTTGGAAAACACATGTGCAAATATTTCATGCCCCTCTCAACAATTTTTTTTTCATTTATGGTGCCTTTCTACATTCTTGTGCTTTCTCATCACTCCTTAGATACCATCAGATCATTTCAATATGGTTTGCGTACAATTACAGGCATTTTTTAGTTCATTATGAAAAGAAAGTCAACTGTAAACTCAGAATAAAAGTGGTTTCTTTATTGGAACATCTTATTCAATAATAAAAGCTCTAGCCATCAAAAACTCAATCATTTCCAAGAGAGAGGGTTCCACACCTGAAACTAAAGTACAAGTAGATATACACTCATCTACACACAGACACACCCTTTTAAAAGTTTCAGCTTTCTAGAATCAGGTCTGAGTTGTGGGGGGAAAAAATAAAGCAAACAAGTTCTAAAAAAAAATGTTCTCCTTGTCCCCAACTTCTAATTTCTTCTATCTTTAAGGTAAGAAAAAAAAAAAAAAGCACAAACTTGACAATACTCTACCAACATTTACGTGCGAGTAATCTTATTGTATTTGTTAATACAATAATAATTATTACAATAAGAGACTGCATAGGAACAAAAAATAATTTGCCTGCAGAAACATCACCATTATCTTGGTTTCAAAATTCTGAAAAGCACACACTAGTGCTTTTAGGTCATGTGCTTTTTTTAGCACACATTAGTGCATGTTGGGTCACAATAAACCAGTATTGTGACCCTAGTCTACTCCTACACCTTGCTAAACTTCTTGCTATGGGAAGACAAACTTACATATTTCTGGCTTGGAAAACCTTTTCATTTAATGAATTTCAAAAGCCCAGAAAGGACTCAAAATGTTCAAACAAAACACCACACTTGCAGCTAATTTATTTTTAAAATGCAGATATTAAAAAGCTTAAGAGTTTAATGTTTGCCCACAGCTCACAACTGTATCTTGAGTGTTTCTTATTACTTAAACTCCCTTTCCTTTTCCACTTAACTGTCTTTTTATAGCTCATTGTCTTATCTTCCTTTGCCCCTTCCATACCCAGAGTAAATTTTCTGTCTGACAAGTAAGGGAAATAGTTCAGGCCTGACTTCTTCCCATGACAGTTGTTTTAGTAGGTCCTGAAAAAAATCTGGGATTAGTCCTAATAAATTACACTAACCTCTGAGCTCTTAGAGAGCAAGCCCTACTCACCCATGGTAGAGCAGCAAAGCCAGTTTTCCAAGAACTCTCTCAGATCAGTTTTCCCACTGCAGACAAGTTTATTTTTAAGAAAAGAGCTCAAGTTTCCATATACAATTGCTTTTTGGCTGCCAAAGACAGACTATTACAAAATATTAAATCTAATAATCCTATGAATTGCTTGATTTTTTGTTTCCGTTGCCCTCCCCACCTTTTTCTTTTCACCTCTATATTTTATAAAAGGGTTGTTCTACTGTGTTCTTGCTTCTATGGATACCTTCCTTTATAAAAAGATGCAGAGCCAGCAGTTCTGACTCATGGTTTAGAACAGCAGAAATACTTGATGACTTTCACTGGGTGTTTACTACAGACAGAAGGACATTTAACAGCCCTGCCAAATACCTTCTTGTTTTGTTCCTTCTACCTTCAGGACTTGTGCTTATATTCTGTCTCTCTCTGTATAAACTGTGTCACAGAAGCAGACAGAAGCCAAGAGAAGCAGAGTTTTTGATCCAAACGACTTCTAAGAGACTTCCATTGGCTCCAACCAACTAAAGAGGTGAAAGAGGCAACAAAGAGAGGCATATTTTCTACATACAGCATCCAAATATGTGCCCTCCCCTCTGGATGAAGTGTGCCAGTCTTGGAGCATGAAGCCTTTCCAGCCAATTTCCTTCACCCAAAGCAGCAGAGTTATCCTGCACCTGCACTTACAAAGGAGTGGGGAGCTTTGGAATGGGATGCACTCACAGCATCTCTGGCTCTTGGGCACAGAACACCAAGCCAGGACAGGCAGACACACTGCTGGATGATGTGTTTCCATTAGCTGGGTAGAGGTGAGAGGCAGCCTGCACCTACAGGGCACCAGGCTTGCAAATCTTCTTAACTAGGTAGTGATTACTGCCATTGATCATCAACAAACACAAACCTCTGCTGTGCTGGAGAGCTCACAGAGAACCTCTGTGCCAGAGCTGATGCAGACACACTGTGGAAAACATGAAGGAAAAGGCAGGGCAAGAGGGGGACAAACTTTTGGGGCACACCCATTAATTATCCTGATAGCTGGCCAGGCCTGTGGCTGCAAAGGAGCAGGAGGGCACACAGGAGGCAGGCACTGATGTCCCAGAACACATCCATCACATACAGCCCTGGTGTCCCTGGACCCACTGCTGGTGGCAGGACCCCAATTTGTGTTTATGACTACGTGCCCATCTACAGCCTCTACACACACTGGGTCTAGGACACAGCTAGCCAGGATGTTTTGGGTGGCAACCAGCCCAGAGACCGCTGGAGATGCAGCTTCAAGACCTCCATGGCTCACTGACCTTGGCAGACCTACCAGCACTCATCCATTAAGCCATAAAGTACTAAGGATCACACACATGGCCAGCTTCCAGAACCTGATGCTGTCCAGAAATTTTTGTGCTGCTTCTGCATGTCTTGTCAGGTCATGGTACAAATCCCATACCCAAAATAGAAACTCCACCATTGACAACCACATTCCAACTCATTTACTGGTGTCAGAGATGCTGCAAAAACTATTTGACACAATAGTTTTGTGTCAAAAACTATTAAAACACGGTTCTAGCTGTTTTCCTGGTGGCAGACGGCAGCTCACCAGCTATGACCCTCCAGTATTAGAAAGCAGACGAAATAAAGTTGTTTTTCACAGCAAACCAAGGATTATAGACACAGAGATAAACACAGTATGATTTTTGCATGCATTTATGGCTTTATAGTCCATTTGTTCTGTTCAGGATGAAGTTTTCCATTAGTTTTATCTTGCCTTGCAATCCTGACAGCCAAACAATGGCAATTTGCTGATGTAGGGGGACAACTACGGCAAGTGAAAAGCCTCTACCTCTTATCTGTGACTTCCACTACAGGGTTGGGACTATTCCCAACAAGAAACCCAAGTAAAAGGTAGAGCATCTCATAAAATACACTGGTTAAACACAAATAACCACACAACCAATAAGAGCTTGTTTATGCAGGGTATCTGATGCTAACCTTGACCTGAGATACACATCAGCATCAAGGGTCCTTCACCAAAGCTTTGCTTTAAAACCACCAGTTTTCCTCACAGAGGATCATAGGAATACAATAAATATCAACTCTAGCAGACTGCTGAGTCAGATTGGCTTGTTTTTTAACTTATGCTGTCAAATTACAGAATTCTACCCACAATATAGAGGCCATCAGATTCTACTATCTTATGTTGCAAAACAACATAAAATAATTCAATTTGGGAACTGACATCAAAATTACTGAGGATAAAGATATAATAAAAATCTCAGCTTCATTTAGAGTCCCAGAAGCTGCCCTCATTTCATTAAAGTACTGCTGTGCCAGCTTTGAGAGAAAACAACGATTATGAACTTCAGCTGCACCCAAATGGTAGCTGTGAAGCTGTTTCCAAAGATGGAAAGTTTCTCCAAAAAACTTTGCCCAGTTCCTTATAACATGGTAAGAGACTGTAATTAATTTTTATTTGCTAAAAACCAAAGTTCTAAATCCATCATTGCCACCGGTAAAACTGTTGAATTCTAGTTACAATAAAACTTGTAACTACAGTCACATCTCACCCATCTTGGGGAGACAGTCCACAACACATCCTTCAAACTGGAAAACTTAGAGCTGTATAAATTGAAAACAATTCTTCTGGCATTCTTCAAAACAAAACAAACTAAAAGTCCCCACCAAACTTAAGAGAATGTGATACCTGAGATCTGATTGTTGTTCAGTTCATCTCTAAAAAGAAGATGCTGCAGGCAGCTTATCATGAAGAAGTTTTTCCTAGAGTCAGATTTTTTAGAACACTGACCTATTTGACAGGACTTGGATATTGAATGGAGCCTGCTGTGTTTCCAGTCCTTACTGAACAAAAACAATGTTATATGCGCCTTGCTGTTGTATGATTTTGCAGGAACTGGATGAAAAACATTGGTTTTTTTCTCTAGACACTGACATACTAAGCCCAGTACATAAAAACTTACTGGTTTGATGGCCAGCAAAAAAAAAAAAAAAAAAAAAAAAAAAAAAAAAAAAAAAAAGCTGCCATAAAATATTAGTCAATAGTTATGAGCAGTTCACATCCCACAGAGACCTGCAAACAAACTTCCCATCCATGAACCAGGGGCTGTTTGCAGAGAGGGTTCAGCCTTTTCCAGCTGTCTTCTTGATGGAAGAAGTGGTGGCTCAGGAGGCACTGGATAGCAGTTATAGAAGACAGCAGATGCAAACATTTCTGACCACCACAGATTAATGGCCTGTTAGATACACCCTGCTAACAAACCAGCATGAATATTTCAAGTGAAGAGTGCTTTTCTAGGTTTGAGGCAATCTACAAGTTCCTTCATCCATTAGTAGTTTTTATCAACTTTGCTTACTCCCTTTCCATCATTCTTTAGATCCTATTTGTCACCATCTTATGTTGGTCCTCACCATTCAGTGGAAATTTGCTTTCCAAAACAAAGTAAGTGCTCTCACAGACTAGACTGAATGCAAACTGAATAGCAAAATGAACCATTTTTGTCTGATAATGCGGGTCCCTGACCATTAAATCAATTTTTCTTTTCAGACTTTATGAATAAGAATTGCTCTTTTATAATTTTTATTTGTGGATAATTTACAAGTAAGTAATTATGTTTGACTGCAAATATTCAAGGTGTTTTATTGCTTACTCACCAGAAAAAGTTACCAGGCCACCAATTTTTACTGTTTATGGGTTGCCAATACACAGAATATGGAGGTAACCCAAAATTTCATTTCTGAAAGATCTACAAAGAAATATAAATTTTAACTTTTTGTAAACACCCTACTAAAATTTACTCAATTTCATTGCAGTCCAATCCTGAGAAAATAAAACTAAGCTCAAGCTCCCCTTAAGACGTATGGCTACTCCTTATTTCAGTACCAGTTGATGTGCTCCCACTCAAGAGTTATTTCTGCATTTAAAAGCATCACTCTGTACTAAAAATTTATCACAAGAAATTCTGAAAGTCTGGAAGATAAAATACATTATTTGGACTAGCAGAGGCTCAATTATCTCACAATTTTTCTATTTGTTTTCTTTTCTGCATTCATGTATTACCCAAATGGATTTTATAAACACACACCTACAAAAGTTAAATTTCATTTTAAATCCTGGAGTGAACAAAAAGAGAGAAAGGTTTAAGGCATTCCATTTCTCTTTTGGTGTTACTCCTCAGATTCTCCTTCTCTTTTAAGCAAGTCTGTTAAAGAGTTTCCTGTGAAGAGGGAGACTTCCAGACTGGGCTCAACTATTTTCATTCCTAATGATGGTTGCCTCTTGTTAAAAAGGCATAGAAAAACTAAGGCAAAACTGCACAGGAAAAGGAACTTCAAGGAAAGCATGCCTTGAGGAAGAGGAAACACTGAAAAACTCCTGTCTGAATTCAGCATGAGGGCTGGGGAGAAGGTAAACAGAGAAAGTTTAGATATGTGATATGGGACAAAGACACACATAATTGTTCCCTGCCTCTCCCCTAGATACTTTTTGAAAAAACTGTGGTGAACTTGGCACTTAGAGTCTTGTACAGAATTATGTCTGATCACAGAAGCCTGATGCACTCCAGAGGAGGATCTTCTCTTCATGGAAATAGCAAGTGAGGAAACACATCACAATTTTATCAAGGCATTGCTGCTTTAGGCACAAAAACACCAAAAAGTCACAACAAATGTATTAATAAAGAAACAACCACCAAAAAAAAACCCCAAACTCAAACAAAAAAAACCCACTCACACCCCAAAAAATCCAAGATTAGAAACAGAAACGCACAGGATGGTTTAATCAGGGAAACACCATAGAATGTAAAAGGATGGCTGAAAGATGTCTGGATATTTTGGAAAAAGGCTGATCCATCAGGAAAAGCAGGTGCTCAGGGGAGGTCAGAGATGGTGCTGAAGATGCAGCTAAAATTGGTGACAGCAGAGACCTGAAAAGCCCCTTCACCTCCAGGCACTGCAGGACAGCAGGGTACACCCACCTCACAAAGAAAGACATTTCCATCATACACATGAGGACAGAATAACTTCTAAAAGGTTTTAATTACTTTTTGCTAACTGTTAAGTCGATGCCCTGGTTATTATCAGGCCCAAAATTTACCTGCAAATGCCTCAGAACTGCTCACCTTAGCATCTCCTCTTTCCCAAGATCTGTAGGTGTATTTGAAGATGGCACTTTTTCTTCCCCAGCTCTCCTGAGGGATAAACCTCCTGTACACACAGCACATTTATTTACCAGACACACAGGCAATCAGATCTTGACAAGGAGCAACATATCCTCCACATTTGTTTAAATGAGACTGGGGAAACAGGGTGTGCTACAGCATGTGCACAGCATCCAATAAAGAGCACACTGTGAACATGGAAAACTCCAACCAACTTTCTTTTTTCACCTGGGAGAAGAAAATTGCCTGTAAATTTTAATAAATGCCAAGTTTTATATATAAAGGGCTTAGCCTCCAGTCTACTCTTCAAGCCGTGCTGCTTTGCATGGAATAATTAAGAAGCCACAGGATCAAAACGGTAAGAACCTCTCCTACAGGTGAAGGTAGGATTTCCTTCCTTCTGTTGCAGGGAGTGGTTTAGATATTTAATGCAGCACTTGCTCACTGCACATTTTTAAGTTCTTCCACATTGTTAGACTATAAGATGGAGCATTCTTCTGAGAAGAAATACCTTTGGGCTTGCTTCTTCTGGGAAAAGAGAGGACTTAGCAAGTACTGTGCAATGCAGCATTGGAGGGGGTTGCATGAGACCTCCATCTCCAGCTGTTCTCCTCAAGGAAAAAGATTAAAAATAAGACAAACCCAAACATTTTTCAGTTTTTGGAAGAACATGCATTTCTCTCCATCTTGATTTGAGAGATTTCATCAGCCCAGAGCTGATCATCCAGGTTCCCCAAATAAGGATTTACCTGAAATACACCAATTTGGGTGTTTTTTTTCTGGCAGCCTGAAACAATTTCATGTTCAACCTCCTGAACAAGAATCCCATTACAAATCTGTTTATTCCTCTCCCTGTGACTGTAGGCAGCATGAGTACCATGTGCATCAGACTGGAATTCCAGTGGGATCCTGGAATAGTCACAAGTTACAGAGGTCTTCAGTTTTACCTGCTCTTTAGTCTGGCTTTCAATCCCACAGGGGATAGATCACAAATTTATTTTGAAACATTAAGACTGAAAAATTTGTGACAGCCCTTTTGAAATAAGCTCAGGAGTTCAGGTTGAAGGCAGCCTTTGTCCTTGTACTTTAAGTGAACCAAGCTAAGAATTAATAATTTGTCTATCAAGATGAGCAAACACACTAATCTCCATGACAACAGTTTTCCAAAGTAGACACTGAAATGTCCAACCATGAGTAGTGTTTAGGAATTTGACAGTGCCTGAATAATGTTCAATTTAATGCAAAACAGAAATAAAAAGACTTCATTTCCTGTACCAAGCTCCTCCTTCTCTTTCTCTAACCTACAACAAAGGATGGCTGGGTCCTCTAAAATGATATAATGAGCAATGTTCAAGCAGTGTGAATTTCATGGTACAGAAAAAAATCATCAAGAACCTGGTTACAGCTACCACAGCAGTCAGCAGCTTGGCCAAAAGGGATCCTGGCTAACAAATTTCAAGAAAAAACTCCCCAAATGCAGCTTGAGCACAACCTGTCATCACACAGATGACACAATTGGCTCCTGCAGGATGCTCAGCACAGAGTGTGAGCAAATCCTTTGTCACAGCTTCAAGAAGTGAAGATAGTCCCATTTGCTCTGTTTCCTGGGTGAACCCATTCACACTTTTTTGATTAGTCTTTTAAATTGCTGTATTTTGAAGGACTAGCATCTAAATTTAAAATCCCTTCAGGAAATTACATTAGAACCCTGTACATTAGACTGTAAACTGTCTGTAGCAACAAGTTGCTTACTTGAGACAAAGGAAGGAGACTGAAGTTTGTGAAGTTATGCCATTGTCAGTTTGCTCTACTGGACAAGAGTGTGTGGTTTAAAATGGCTTTCATCATAAAGTAAAAATCACTGTTTCCAGTGGGAAGCTCTTTTCTTGAAATTATTTCAATACTATAACTGAAATAATATATTATTATTTCAATAATGTAACTAATTTCCAGTTATATTTTCATGGATTAGAGGATTTTAATTCTTTATGTGTGAACTATTTTTCTTGGAATTAAACTAGAAAACTAAGCTGTCGTGAATATTTACAGGCTGCACAAATGCTCCAAGCCAATCCTACACAGAAAATCAACTGCTGGGACAACTCCAGGCAGGAGCACCCAGCCAGAGGGGGACTGTTCCTCAGTTTTGACATTTTTGCAGGCAGAGCTCCCCCTAAGCAACCTCCAGTGGCAGAAAGCTCAGCACAGTCCCACCCCACCACATCAGGCTCCTCTAAATTCGGTATTTCTTGCTGTAAAAGCTCAGCTCCCAAAGCCTCACACTACAAACAGCTCCTTTGCTTATTTAACAAAACCATTCACAGTCACAACATTGGGCTTGTCTGCTCAGCTCCTCTGCTTGGGGAAAAAAAAACCATCAGGGGGCAAGGAAAGCAGTCCCTTTTTTGGTGAAATTTCACAGCTTTAAACTTTGAACAGATTTAAAAAACAAAGCCAAACAAAAAATTGACCATCATTCTTAAAGTGAATACAAATCTTTGAGATGCTTTGAGGTTTAGTCCAAGAAAGTAATTTTTTCTCATTGCTGCTGTGCTACTTTTACTCACTAATCTCTATGAATCCTTATGACAAGCATGGTGAGCAGTTTCAAGGAAACATTTAAAACAAAATAGCTATTTTGGAGATCTTATTTTTAGATATCTCGATTTAGGCATAAAAAACAAAACAACTCTGCTGAGCCAGCTTCAGACAACTACATCCTGCTCTGATCTGGTTGTCTAGACTTCCTTCAGTCAAGTGAAAAAGCAGACAGTTTAAGACAGTTTAGGATTGGAATCCTGACATGCACATGTAAATATGGTCTTGTGTTCCCTGAGCACAGAGAGCATCCAAACTCTGCCCCCACCACAGGAAAACACGAAGCAGAACATTCATTCAGGCAAGATCACTCTCCCAGCTAACACTTGCACTGGATTTTCTTCCAGTTCACATACATCCACTTGAAATACTGAAGTGTGCAGCATTTTTATGAAGGTCTTAGAGTATTTCAGTCTAGAAATTACCACAAAATGGGGCACTTGGATGTAATCAACTGATATTTTTTGAAAAGTGTTGGTTCAGCTTTAGAGTGGAATACACTGTGGAACTTCCTGATTTAGGCACTGAACAGACTTTTCCCTCTTGAAGTTCAGGTTATTCAGGTGGATTGGTTATTTCACTCATTTTCAACTGTGCTAGATGGCTCAATGCTCACTTGTAGTGAGGATTCAATTCAACAACTTTGCAACTGCAAGCGGTCAGATGGAGTAGAAAATTTAAATTTACTATAGATCCAATTAACATCAAAGATGAATCTCACAAGACCTGGTCTAGAAAATCTTGAAACAACCTGGAGCACCTATATTATTAAAATTTTTAGTTTAATATTTTTATTTCTTAGAAAAACTTCTTGCAATTTGTTTTGAAATTTGATTTTGTCCAACACTGCCGTGATGGCTAATTTTCTCTCATTTCTTTACATTATCAGTTTCATGCTCTCTCATTTTCTTCCATAGAGATCTTATAATCATTTATAAGAAAATGTATAGACATGAGCTAAGAATTTATGATTTTGGTACGCTCATAGTTCCTAAACTTCCCCAAGAACTGTGCAAAGAACTGAAATCAGACTCAAGAGAAGAATCTCTCCCTTGCTTAACTGATTCCTGATTTTTGTCCAGCCAGTGTTTAGAGGATTTAAATGAAGTTATTTGCTCCTGACACAAACTTCCTTTTCTAAACTTGTGATCTCAGCTGCTCAAAATTCCTTGTAGGTTCTCAGAGAAATCAATATGCACAAATACTCTTTAATTAACTAATCTCTGCTACCTTATTTAAAGAATATAAAATATTTATATTACAGAGTATAAAAGGTTCAGTATTAAATTCTAGAGTAAAACCACTTAACTGCATGCTCTGTGTATCACACATATGTAGATTTAACTAATGGAAGACAATATAGATATGCCCACTCCTCAGGAAATGGAATATAATGGAATAAAATGCTCAGCCATGCTGCTGCAGCTTCAAAGACAGATATTCAGTACTATAAATTGACAGAAGAGAAGTATTTCCCCTCATTTGATCTTGCTATTCTTTTTCACAGTGCAAGAGTGCAGTGAAATACATTCAAATAATTTCCAAGAACTCTCATAAGTACCAACATCATCTATCTTCCCCAAGTGATTCAAGAAACAGCACATAGGCCACAAAATTGACTGTGGAGCAGAATATTCTCTTTCCATGGCATTCCCCTCAAACATCCTGCATCCTGAAGGTATTAATTTTGCAAACTAAAACCTGCATTAAAAACATTCTCAAGCCAGACGAGTGCGGACTTCCCCCCTCCTTAAGAACAAAAAGTCATTGAGAAAGTCTGGTGAACACTGAGCCCAGGACCTGAGCCTGAGAAAGGTCAAGTCTGTTCTAAAAGCAGAGCCAGTGGTGTTCCAAAAGAGTTCAAAAATCCACATGCTCTGCTCTCCCACTCCCAGTATAAACGCTGAATTATTTAGATAAGCTCTTTGGGACAAAGGTTAATGAGCCTTTAGGTCAAAACCCACAAGTAATCAGCATTACCAAATTAAACAACTATTTTTTGTTGTGCTCCCCATTTTTTGCCCCGGGGGAAAAAAAAAAAAGTTGTTAATCCAAATTGGAAACAAGCAAAACAAAACAACAAAAAATCCTTCCCCAATATTTTTTCCTAAGCCCGAATGCCCTATCCACACTGAGTCTCTTTATAATCACAGACCTTTTTGTCGGATGCATTTCTGAGTGATTTTTCCAAACTATAATCAAGATGTTAGTTTGCTATATGCAAACGAGAGACAACCTTTCCTGCCTCCAAAAAGAGCTTTACAACTAAAATGAAAAGATAGTGCTTGTAATGGAATAGACATGATTAAAACATGTACAGAAAATAAATTGAGTACTTCTCAGTCTGAAATTAAGTAGCAGAACAAGAGCTACAAGAGTTCAGGATTCCAGGCAGTAAGTGACTAATGACCATCACAATTAACAGACACACTCTTCACTGCACTTAGGTAATTGTTCAGATTTGCTGAGATAATTTGTTAAATGCCTGCATCACAAACACAGCTATTTTCAGTTGTCTCTTACTGCTCTGCAGCATTAAATTATACTACAGGGTATGGGACAGCACAAGATTTAATGAAAAGGCCTGAGAATCCTAGGCAGACATGAATTTCCCTGCTCACTTCACAGTGACAAGGAAACATCTCCCAGGAAAAGCTTTCCATGGAACTACAAGGGCAATAATCCTGGGGTAAACCCTGACAGACTGGACTGTGTTAACACCATGAATTTGTACCCCAGACTGGATTAGACAAGCTAGCTACTAGCACAGGACACTGGGCACACCTCACACTTCAGCTAGTTCTGGAGGTGAAAAGTCTGAAATCTGCTCAGGCTCCTCTAACAGGAAGAAAAGGCAGCAAAACTTCTACTGGCCACAAATCTCCAGTTACAAAATCCTGCCTTCATTGCTTAAAAAGCTTTTCCACGCTGTCCATTTTGGTTTGTGTTTTCCAGGTATTTGCCCTTTTGGTTTTTTGAGTGCCTTCTTCATAGTTTCAAATAAGATGAGAAAGGAGAAAAATGAAAAAAACTCCAATCAAAATCACCAAGTGAAAACATTTTAGTGGGGGCTGTGAAGCTGCCATGCTTTCAAAGAGGGATTTAAGTTTGGCTGGAAACAGCAAAGGCCTCCACTTCAGGAAGAGTTTTGCTTCCATTCAACTTCCTACAGATCTCAATTACAGTTCCCCCCTCTTCCAAAACCTGCTCAGTCTGACCCTGCACAGCTGGTTTTGTGATTGGATATCAAAGATTATTTTTTAATTTGTACCAGTAGTACCTTGATAGGCAGCCCTGTAGAAGATACTTGCCTATCCTTCTTCCTCTTGCCACTGTTCTATTAACAGATGCTATTACTTTACAAATTAACAAATGCACTCAAAGATGCATTGACATCTTGAAATTATTTTATAAACTACACCAGACACTTTGGCTGTGCCTTAGACACATAATATCTGCTGCTTCAATCTTTTGTTCTTATCACTGTGTGCCAGGAAACCCTGTATAAATGCTGGTCATGACATATATGTTAAAAAAAACCGATGAAACTTTTGGATATTTTGAAAACAGCTAAAGAAGCTAATTCTGATTTCACATGATAAATTTGGAGAAATTCCGTTGCTCCTGCAATGCCAGAAGTTGCACGGAACCAGCATCCAATCCTAAACATCTAACTCCTCTAAAGGGAAAAGTTCAGGAAATATCAAACTGCTGGAAAGGCACAACAGATTTTCTTATGTATTTTAATAGCAACCTTTGGGATTAGAAGCATCAAACATTAAAATACTTTCTTTGCCTCCTTTGCATTTTCTGATCAACTCTCATCCATGAATTGTAAAGTCTCATGAAGGCATTGTAATTAACATGCTTCCTTCCTTGCTGGAACCATGCTGACTTTTTAAAGGGAAGTGAAAGACATTCTTCCACTTACAATCGAATGTAAATTGTATAATTTATTAATTATTTCAGTAGCACTTGATATTTATTTTAATTAATCTTTAATTCAGACATTAACGCTGGGGAGTAACAGCAGGACATCAGAAGCAGCAAAAGGTTTTTCCTTTTGCTTGAGTGCATTTTTGATGAAAAAAAAATCAATAACACAGTTTTTTCTTTTTAAAGTATGAAAAATAAAGTTTGATGAAATTCAACTATTAAAGAATGGATGTTTCCAAACAGAACAGATGCTTTTGAATGGAATACCTATATGAGTAGGCCATCAGAATTCCTGCAGGAGATAAATCAGGAACACTTCCCATGCTCTGTAGGGCTGGTGGGAAGAGCAGACGATGACAACCACAGGCCAAGTGGTCCTCCCTCCATCTCATGCAAGCCACAGCAACAAGCCCTTGCCTACCCCACAAATTTGTAGCTGAACCAAGTTTTTTCATGACACTGATAACTTGAAGTGACAATAGGAATGCACAAAATTTCTTGTTCACTTTTAGCTTTGTTTTTTTTTAAATTAGTAAGCATTTTTTCCTAGTCAAGCTGAGCTTCAGTGACCTGACATTCTGCAGAATTTTTTATTGCAACCGAAACATGGGAATTACTTTGGCTCCTTGAAACACTGAGTACAAGATGCTTGACTTTTAACCCAATTTTCACCTGAGCAGTATTCCTTACCAAACTGTTATAGGATTTACATGAATACATCTAGCACTAGCTGTTTTATTTCTCTGCATTTGGCCTCTACAGATACATAGCAGCATAAATATAATTTCTGGGAAAACACAAGCCCTCTTTTCTTAAAAAAAAAATCAGAATCAGATTAAAATAGTAGACAGACCTGTCTAAAAATAGTGTGTGATTGAATGTTTTGGTTTTTCTAAGATGATAATAAATCTGCTTAAAACTTTTGGCCATTCATGCCCCTAAATAAATCACTTAGTTTGTCATTTTTCTTCATCCATCTAATTGCAGCTGGAATAGGAAGGAAAAGAGGCGGGGGGGAAGGCAATTTTAGCATGGCTTTTGCATCAGGGTAATTCAGGAACACATTTGGTTTATAACATAGGTAGGATAAGCTCTGTGCTGGCCTGGAACTCCAGTTCACCATGCTCAGCTCATCAGTTTTTTCCTTCTCCTGACACCACTTCCTTCCCTGTGCCCAAACACTGTTATGGCCAGTTCTGGAAGCAAGGCAGACAGTTTTTTCGATCCTGCTTTACCTAGAATGGCATCAGGAAATGACCTTCTGGAAGAAAGTTCTTCTACTCTATGCTGCCAAATTGTAAAAAAAACAAAAAAAATCAACCAACAATTCCTTGCACCCCTGGCAATCTCAAGACTGTTTCACTTCAGAAAAAAATTATGTTATTTCCACCTGTTTTGTGGAATTCTGGCATTCCACCTGTTTTATTATTTAAGTGACTCAAATCTGCACTGAACAAGATAGCTGTTGTTTTTTTAGGCAGGAATTCTCAGCATTTTACATGGCTTCAGATACTAAATATTTTCATGACATCTTCCAAAAACCTCTCTCTGCCAAAGGAATCCAATGATAAATACTTTAGTGTAGAGTCAAAAAAAAAAAAAAAAAAAGGAGAAGGTCTCCACACTAAAGTAATCAGAGGCATGTGCTTAAACTTCATGAAATGAAGCAAACCTCACCTTTTATTTTTCTGATCAATGCACTGAGAGACGCAGAGGGGAAAGCAGCTGCTTCTCGCAGCCAGGCAGTACAAAATGTCACTTTCAAGGTCACAGGACAGATAAGGAGTCACAGGGCAGAAACAACATAACTTTCCTTTTCATAATTGTTTTCTGAATCTGTCTGGTCACTCTGAGGTCATGCCATCATTTCCCTTTTTTATATGCCTTGCTGCTTCGCACATTTCAGTGAATCTTCACATGCAATATCAAGTACAGACAATATAATGGGAATTAAAGCTCTTTGAAAGCCTGTGCCACAAATTCAATTAGCAGTAGCAAGAACCCAGTAGTTAGCAGCAAGTCCAAAAAATATAATAGGATTACTTGGGGGTTTAGTGATGAATCAAGCCCTACCCAAATACCTTTTTTTTTTTTTTGGCTTTCTCCTCCTCCAGAAGTGAGCATATAGAGACTGCTCTTTGTAATAATGTCCAAAATGACAATTCTGGTTAGTCAAAAGAACTACTTCAAAGTCCATGAGCATTGTAATAAGAATCACAAACAGCCAAGGAAGTTTGTTTCAGGATCTAAAACACACAAAGCTAATCTTTATTAAAAGAATATATATATTATTGTATTTGTTGCCACCTCCATTCAGGACACATTCGCTACCCAGAAACGTGGGGAAATGGAGGAATAAAATTAAATACTCTGCCACTACACAAAAGGTTTCCTTCCAAGGCAGAAATTATGACTCCCAGCCTTAAAAGCAATCAGTTCCAAGCACAAAACTACAGAGCAGTGGAGCCAGCCACCAAACTGGAGCCAATCCCAGGAGAAATGGAGAGCTATGGTGTGAGAGAAGCAAGTTTGAAATAACTGCTCCAGGAATTAGCTCAAACCCAACCTCATCCAGCAGAGTCCTGCTCTGAGCTATGAGGAAGCCCACAGCCAGGCATTTATCTACCACATCAGTAAATTGCCACCATTATGTTTAGAAAAGTCAACTTTTCCATCTCCTTTTTCCTCTGGCTTCAGCAAAATCATTTCAGGGTTCATTCTTGCCTACATCCCATTAGGAAATGGGTTGTGTATGGACTATATTCACCTGAGAATGTGCTTATTATGTCTAGGAATTTTCCATGGGGGCAGGTGGAATACCCACACCTATTTGGTACACAGCAAAGTCAGTTATCTTCTGCTAGAAGTCTCCTTGATGCACTCAAGAAAAATGCAGTTCTTTGGCTGGAAAGAATTCCTAAAGCTCTGCATTATTAGCACACTAGAAGGGATAAAAAGCTTTGATGTAATTATTACCAGTAGGTGGTATGCATTAACTATTATTTTCAAGCCAGCAGGTTATTCAGCAGCTTTAGAAACAATAAAGCCCTCAAGACTTGAGGGAAAAAAAGTAAAATATTTTTTTAAAATCATTAACCAATCTTATGCATTCATGATAAATTGCAATTATAAGCAGGCATTCATGCTGGGAATAATTAGCAGCATACCTCAACATTATTGAATGTCAATGAAGTCAAGAATACTCTTCATGGAAGAACAATACAGAGGAGGTGGCCAAGTTACATTTAAAAGGAGGCAGAAGCAATTTTGTTAATTGCAGGGAAAAATGCCAGCTGTAAACAGAATAGGCTCTCAGTTTGTAGCAATTCTTCAAAACCAGGAACCAAACACTCTGAAGGGCAAAACCCTTTTTTGCTAAAGTTTAAGAGAGGACAGATTGATTGCTGGCCAGATTTTTTAAAAAATACTTCTTGATAATAAGGTGTTGTTACTCTAAATTAGATCTCTGGTGAGTATTTTGAATTCTGTCATCCACCAGAGTCTCCCAAGACTGTAAAGTGTACATCTAAGGGAATGATTAACTTAACATAAAATGCACTTCTAAGGAGCAGTGACATGAATACAAAATTTACATCTCAGTGCAATATGGGCAGATAAGGGAGCCCATTCCCTTACTTTTAATAATGCCAAAGTCAAGTTTAATTTCTTAAGAATACATTTGTAAATCAAAGAATTTCTTAACAAAGTTGTCTGTGACACTGTCTCAGTAGTGGTTTAGGCTGGGTTTATTTTTCTCTCATAACAATACTGTCTGTTTTTAAGCAAAATGACAGAAGAATTATTTTTTAAACAAGACTGCAAGAAGCTGAAGAAAACAAAACTCCACACAAATAAGTAAGCCTCCAGATCTGCAGCACCTTGACTCGGAATTAAAGGCCTAAGACTAACCAAGAGCCTGAGTAGGAGCCACAGATTGCAGACCTCTCAATACCTAAGTTTATGCTGCTATAGCTTGTCTGACAAATGTAGAATTTATAAGCAACTAGAAGAATTCCTAGCTGTGGGGAAATTCCTATGTGAAAATATTTTAATGAAGCAGAGAAGGCAAAAGATTTTTCTGGTATGCTTGGAGAGAATCAGGATGGGAGGTTAGTATCACAACAAGATGATAAAATAATCTGCAGTCCACTGGTAACTAAGGAATTTGCTAAACAACACTTAAAATAATAAACACAATATTAATAGTCCTGCATAACTCACAGAGAATACTTGAAATATATTTACAGATTATTTCTATGGCCTACCTGTATCCAAATATAATACAAGTTGTGCCTTATTGCAACCTTCCAATATTTAAAGGGGGCCTTTAAGAAAGATGGGGACAGATTTTTCAGTAGGATGAGCAGCGGTTCTGAAAAAAAAGGGGGTAGATTTTAACTCAATACAAGGAATAAATTGTTTACAATGAGGGAGCAGAAACACTGGAACAGGCTGCCCAGAGAGGCAGTAGATTATCCATCCCTGGAAACATTCAAGGTCAGATTGGAGAAGGTTCTGAGCAATCTGATCTAGGAAAAGATTTCCCTGCTCATTGCAGCAGGGCTGGACAGATGATCTTTAAAGGTCCCTTCCAAGTGAACCAATCCTATGATTCAAACTGAATATCCTTTACTTCCACATCACATTTGAACCAGTGCCCCAGGGTATTCTAACAGTACTCTTTAAAAGCAACAATATTCTTAAATACAAATATTCTTATTTTTAAAATGATATAAACTCAGTTAAAGAATTTTAAATAGAGAGATTGTGCTCAGAAGAACCACATGTGAAAACACCTGTTTTACTAAAGGACTTTTTAGAACCTCCTCATGCTGCAACACACCATGCAAACACTTCCACAGGCAGCATGGACTGAGCTGACCTTTAACAAAGGCCTGGAGGTTTGTTTGTTCGAGCCAGCTAATCACATAAATACTGGAGAACTCCATTTCTAACCATCTCCAAACCAAGGCAGAAAGCTTTTCTGTTTGGCTAACACTAACAGAAGCCAGGGGACCTCACGGGACAGGTAAACACTGTCAAAGTGACAGGACTGTGGCATCGTTTTTAAACTAGATATCGATGGGGCTGTTCAGACCAGAGCAGCCTTCCAGGTTTTGAACACCCCGAAATTACAGAAGCTCACACAGGGCTGATACTGAACAGCTGCAAATCCTATTGAATTTGACAGAAATGGATGCCACTTCAACACAGCAGAGAAAAAGGAGGAAAAATATCAGTTGACTTTGGGTAAATTGAGGTTTGTGCATTTTTTTAGTAAGAAAGTGGGACACTTCATACTGATTTATGAAGTGTTTGTTTCTATAACAAGTGTTTGCCTGTAGAGTTATTTTCATACACATCTTCCAAAACTCTAGTATATTAATGGTATTAACCTGAGTTTGAAAGGTGGACAAGATTTAAAGAAGGTGTAAAATACTAATTTGGGTAAACTCACTTTTTTTTAACTGTATAAAAAAAAGCATATTACTGTTATGATGCAAAAATTGGAAATTAATATAATTTCTATGTATTTCTGACTAACATTAGCAACACCACAATCACAAAGCTTAGCTTTGTATATTTTGAGAAAGGAAGAGATATGGCATTCACGGAAAAGCAAGATAAGCCCTGACTTCTTAGGTTTAATTCTCTTCCTTAGAAGAAATTGGAGTGTGCCTGTCTTCACTCCTAAACTATGATAATACTTCAGCTTTACAGAAGCCCTGTCCCTGCTCATAAACAACTTATTTTAGCAAGAAGCTCATGAAACCACACTGCCCTGCTGGTAACTGCTCAGAATGACTTGGAGGCAAACACAACTGGATTAACAGCACAGAGAAGTGGATGAGTCATTATCAAGTGCTAAAAGAAAGCCTTTTCCAGAACAACCTCAAACACAAAAGTTTCTGCTTAGGTAAAACAGCTGCTCATGACTTGTGCACTGCAGTCAGAGCACACAGGGTGCACATCAGAGTGGTACAGCACACCTCACAGTCCTTGTTTCTACATTCCAGTGGGTTGGTCTGCTTGTTTTCCCAAATGGGGGATAGGAGAGGATCTTGTTTCCCCCGTTGGGTTTTTTTTTGTTTTTGTTTTTTTTTTTTTAATAGTAGTGTTTTTTGGATTCAATACATTGATTTTTATGCACACAGTTCAGTTTTACTTCATGTTTCCACGCAGGCTTTTTTTGCAATACTGGAAAAAGATCACAGTTCCTGAAGAGCATATGCTATTCTAGACAAAAAGAAAGCTGGATCCATGTGAAGGATGATCACACCTTACATAATTTAAGAAGAGCAAATCACTTTTTTAAAAAACAAGCACTTCGGTACCAGACACTTACAATTCCTGACATTGGCACTGAAAAAAAAAATTAGGAAATCCAAAAAAAGGTAAAAATAAAAGCCTCAAAAAGACTAATATTGGATTTTCTGGGCAAGGCACTGAACAAAAAGGCTTAAAACCAACCTGCAACCCTAGAGTGGTGCTCCTGAGGGCTGAAGCTTTTCCATAATCCTTTATCAGGCAGAAGTGCTGGCTGGAGCAAAGCAGATTTTCTACCATCTCCAAGACATTGCAGCAGCTTTGCACAGAAGTTTCCTACTCCTCTTCAGCTTCTAACTCCCCAGTCTTCTACCTGCCTCTCACATCTTCTAGCTCACTCTTTGTCCTCTTCAGCATCTCACTAGAACTTTCCTCACCTGCGCATACTCAGTCATTCCCTGGGGAGGAGCAATCTTCCCCTGCCCTTCCAAGGCTTATCAGCAACCAAGGAGGCATAAAGAGAGTAACAAGCAGCTCCTCCCCTATCTAGTCAGAGTCTCCTTTCAAAAAAATAAGTCTCACCTGCAGGTTAACAACCTCACTAATCAGCTCAGCAAACAACAGATGAAAGAACTCTAGAGATTAAAGCAAACAGCAATATTTTAGTGACCTTTCATTGAATTTGAGGACTAAAAACGCCCAAACCTAGAGAAGGCATAAGAAAAATCTCTGGCAGTAAAAAATCTGGTGAGCTTTTGTGGCATCCAAGGAGTTAATGGGATTTAGTGTCACAGCATATGTCACTGCTGAGATGGCCACAACACACAGAATATCACTATACAATTTCAGAAAGCTTCACTCCAAGCACAGAAACACCTTACCTCATCAGAAGGCTTCAATCCACACAGAGTAACACCATACCTCATCAGAAGGCTGCAGCATTTGCCTTTCTTGCCCTGCAGCCCAGCCTTTCACAGCCCTGATGCTGATGCCCTGCACCTGTGAGCCCTCTGTCCCCTCTGGGGTTGGGCAGTGCCCCTGGGCACTCCATGGCTCATTACCTTCAATATCATTCACCTGTCCTGCACAGCTGGAGCCAGGCAGGGATGAGAATGGGCCACAGCCCCACTCCCAACCACCACAAACCCTGTGCCTGCAGTTTGGTGTATGCTCACACTTACAGAAGAGTCTTTAATACTTGACTGTCCTTAAAAATAGCTCCAGTTTTAGACAGCAGACTTCCATCAAACATTATCCAACATGGAAATGTGTGATAGAAAGCATGGCGGAAATCAGTGAGCCACACCAAGATTCTGAGGTCAGGCTCAAATTAAGGCACAGATATGACCAACCAGCATCTGATGAAGCCCCACCTGCAATTCTATAATGTTAAGATCTCTTAAATAATAAACTGAATTACCTCTCCAGTCCATATTCCTGATCTTGGTGAACCCTTGGCAGTAAACAAGGAATTGCATGATCTGGAAGGAGTCAGCTCTTTCAGATTTGGCTTCTGAAGTTTTAAACTGACCTTGAAATGAGCTTTATCATAAAAAAGCAAGCACTTTTGGAAAATATACTTTTCAATGAAGACAATTTAGGCTGCAGCCTCAGACTAAAACAATGTGAAAGCATTAAGTCCTTGTCATGGCATGAAGTTAAGGATTAAAATGTAGGTACAACTAGAAACAAAATATAAAAATGGCCTTTACTTCCCCAATATATCTCCTTATCTCTGCAAGCAATGTCTGTTTGCTATACTTACAAATACATTTTTCTTGTAGCAGCTTTCACCCTCCAGAGCTAGGACAGGCTGGATTCAGCCATGCATCATTGCCATGTCAGCCAAGCTCTAAATTTTGAATCTTCTGCCGACTGAAGCAGAAGTAACAGCTTTGATTCTCCAGACTGAGGCTGACTTTGCAGTTCTGGAAGTCAATAAAAAATGTTTGACTTGGAAACTGAACAGATTTGGTCTGGATGTCAGAGACAAAACAAAAAATAAATGTAGTGCTCTCAGCATGTCAGCTTGACAGGGTCACTTGGCTTTTCTGACCACAATTCTGCTTTAAAACTAACCTTTCAGCAGCTGCTCAGTTCCAGTCATCAATCCTACTACTGTTGAAAATCAATTGCAAAAACACCCATTGACTTCAGCAGGAACAGGATGAGGCTCTTATCTTATAAATGATAGTCTTATGACACACAAAGTGAACATAAAAAATCTCACTATGATTCAGACAGGCAGAAAATATCCCCATTGACCCAACTCAGCTCACTGGAGACCTACATCCATTTCTTTTCAGTTCAACAAACAGAAGGGTTTATGATTTTTTTCTAAATAAATCAAGCCAAGGATACGGTAGAAAACAAAACCTACTCTATCTCTGATAGAATCTGCAGGTCAGTTTTGTAATAAAGTGGAAAATCTCTGATTCTTAACCATATCTAGAAGGTAAGAACAGCCCCCTGACTAAGGTTGCATTTTATAAATTGTGATAGGTCCACACTCAGAACAATCTTGGTTGCCAAACTCAAGACTTTTACACTGAAAAGATTTGAGCCCTTTAAATGGAGCAGCAACATTGTAATGCAAATCATCAAGTTGCAGGACCATTAAAATTCTCCTATTTCATTGCCCTCTGGGCAACAATTGATTCTGAGACACCAGCAGGCCTCTGAAGGGAAACAGAACAAAAAGACCAGCAAAGACATAATGCAGCCATATGAGGGTTTCAAATCCAAAATTCATTACCTTCACTGCAGCATTTCTACCACAAAGAGTTGTCCCCAGCAGAACATGCTAAAATTGATGTCTTTTCCCCTGTTTTTTCTTTTGCCTGCTTTTGCAAATCCATCCAGTAACAGTCTGCTTGGTTCCTGGCTTTCAGTGCATCTTTTCCAAATTGTTTAGTCCTATTGGAAACAGAGAGTCTTCCCACCCCACACACTGAGCTGTCATCACTATATAAGTGTGTTCTGAGCAGTTACAGTTTTCTATACACTAATTAAAGCTTCATATAGAAGCTCAACTAATTAAACTTCCAATGAACTAAATCTGAAATAAACTGTCTGCAACTGGGTATTTACATGAAAATACCTGCTGATGAACGAGTGTTTCTATTCTTCTTTTCCCTCCTGCTTCTTTCAGCAGCAGTCAACAGCTGTGGGCACACAAAGCATCTAAAACAATTCAAGATTCAGATGTTAAACCCTGAGGTATTTTTTCCTCACAGTCATAATTCCCATTAGTGCCTCTACAATATGCTCTGTAGTGTTATATACCTGGGGTTTGTTTCTATTCCTGAGTTCCAGAATCCTACAGCTACTTTTGATTTTTTTTTTTTACTACCATTATCCTCACTGTGTGCATGAAAATAAAATAATTTATAAATTTCTCATAAGAACCTGTCTGCAGGAACTTCTCACAGCCAAAGAAAGTCCAGGGAATGTCAGTAATAAATTTACACATTGCCCTCAAGGAAAAAAAAAAAAAAGAAAACCCAAAAAACCCTAAACAAAACCAGCTAAATACAATCCAAATGCTTTCTGAATAGGTTGTATTTTTCTCTTTTTGTTTATTAGCCAAACAGGTGCAAGATCTCCTATGCAAATAGAAGATCCTATGTAAATAGGTCCTTGCCAGATACATTTTAGTGTGGTATAATCAAGACAAACTTGAGTCAGACCAGCTCCTAGTAGATTTGAGACCAAGAAAAATATTCCAAGCCTTTTGTTTTATTTCTAATGGCAATACTTCTAAATTAGTAATTCTAGCCCTGACCTGTTTGCATTATCTACTGCACCAGGCAAAACAAAACCCTTAGGGAGAGCCTGAAAATAACACTGGCCATACTCAATTGTAACAATTTCCATTGCCCAAAGAGGGAAAAATTGAAAAAGTACATAAACAATATAAGTAATTATAGGAATTTGGATTATAAAAACCCCTTCAGAATCTCAGTTTTTATCTAGATACGAAACATAACGAAAACATCTACTTGTTATCATTTTTATCTGCAGTAGAACTCTAGGCCTGAACACTTGGATTATAAGCACCTTATTCTGATGAAACTTAGTAGAACATTAAGTAGCATTAAATGAAAATATGATGCATTTAATTAGAAAAACTGACTATAAAATTTTAAGCCAAATCATAGCTTTTCTGTGAGAAGCTTATTAAAAACCTCAGGCATGTAAGTGCCAGTTTTCCAGGGGCAGTTCTACTCAGAGTCACTGGAGTGTTCTCACTAGAATGACACACTACAGTACACTAATAAATAACTCTAATTATCCTCTACTTGCAATTTCTCTGGGTCTGTTTTGAAAGAGTACAAGCCCATTACAGAATGTAAGCAAATTCACATAGTGTATTATGAATTGCTTGTTCTGGCTGATGGATTTTGGAGTGTGCAGCTCCTTTTCATATGGAGTACATCTTGCAACAACAGTACCTTAAAGAACTTCCAAGATCTTTTAGAGATGCTTTTTGTGGGTTAACCATAAGTGAAGTGGGACATGAAAGGACATTTCTACTAAGTTTACCATCCAATAAGGGTACAGCAAGATACTCTGCTGAATCATTGAGGTTGAGATTGAGGATATCAGACAACATTGGCCTCATTACTGATGACTGGGGGGCACCATGAGTGACTGGACCTCTTCTGGACTTTGTGACACTGATCACAACCCTTCCAATAGTCCAGTTTGGAATTCATATTGATGCCTTGTGAAGGCTGCCCTAGAACAGAGGCTGGACAGAGTTAAGGAATAAAGCAGGGATTTATTAAAAGGATCTCCTCCATGGATCCACCTTGGGCAGCACAAGAGCCCAGCCAGGGCTGCACCCAAGATGGACCAAAATGGTCCCAAAATGCACGAGCGCTCCCGGGGGCTCTCACTGTGATCAGTTCTGCTCCATTTGCACCTTGGAGTTCATTGTCCCATTCCAGCTTTAGCCCAGGCAGTCCCATCCTGCTTGTTTTTCTCTCTCCAGCCCACGTTGTTTGTGCTCTTGGGCCTGAAATTTGGATCATTTTTCCTTGGTCCCCAGCTGGAGAAGGAATTGTTTTGTCTCCCTGCTCTGTGCAGAGAGCTCACCATCCCCTAATATGAAGCTCAGAACTGTACACTAAAGCAGCACAGAATCTGAAAAATGTAAAAGCTGAAACCTGAGGCATTGGTGTCAGTGGCCATTTTCCTAGCCAGTCCATGAGGATGGACAATCTGTTAGGCTGGCTGAATGTCCTCATGGCAGGTAGGATTTCCCTTTTATCCAGTCTGAAACTTCCCCTTTCTAATCTGAGCCTGCTGTGTCTTGTCCTCCTGCAGTGCCCCACATCCAGAGCCAGGTTTTAGCTTCTCAGCCAGCTCCTCACACGTGCTGGGGGCTGGAGGGTCCCTCTCCTCACAGGGCAGGTGCTGCAGGTCCTTCTGGCATCTTGGCAGTCTTTGCTGCACTTACTCCTGTCACTCTGCGTTCTTCCAGGGGAAAGGGATGGCAAAACCAAAACTGGCTTTCCAGGCATGGTCTAGTGAATGCTGAGCAGAGGAGATGATCCCTTCCCATAAGCTACTGTCCCTTCTCTGCTTTTCCTGAGGATGAGTGCAAAACACATCTTTTCCCTATCATCAAAAGCTCTATGACATCAATCTCCATGATCTCTCAAAGATGGAGAACACTTTCAGAAACCTGGGATGCAGAAAAGCTCTTCCCAGAAACCTGTTTAGCTAAAAATTTCCCCAATTCTTCTAAAGCTCTTCCAACTGCAGGCTACTTTTGAAAAGTGCAGCTTTGTCCTTCATCCTGCCCATGGTTACATATTCCTACATCCTTCTCTATCCCACTGTTTGGGATGCAGTGTTGGGTCAATTCAGTTCAGTGATTCAAGATAAAACCAAATGCAAAACCTTTTTCCAGTTCATTTTTCTATCATAGCAGCAAACTGATCAGTTAAGTCAAGGGGTTATGAGACCATAAGATTGAATTCTACAGAAATCACAAGAATTCACAGGAAGAAACAGAGAGCAGAGTTGGATGTAAACAACTTTTTATCAGCTCAAGATGAGCATTAAATCTTTCCTTGAGTGCTTTCCTGGATCTAAACCATGGCAACCACAGAGCTAGAAACAGTTCTGTATTTTCCTGCAATGTTTAGATTCTGATACATTCAGCATATTGTATTTGAAGTGTTTAACATCTCCCACAGAACAAGCTGTGCATAAATGTTGACTATTTTAATTTTTTACTTTATTCTTCTAATATGTATTTGCCATAACACAATGTCTGCACTCTGAACTTCACTGTAACTAATCTAGCAGAAATTAAGAGTTTAGTAACTGCTTATTAATGCTTATGTTGTGACCTAATAAAAGCCTAATCTGAAATATACTTACATAAGATGCCAGATAACTCACAGACAAATATTTTAATACATAACACAGGCAAACACCAAAAAATGTATTAAATATATAGCAAGAAAACATGAAGTCTTTGAAAAGAATCTGTGTCCCTCCTTCTCACATCTTACAATGATTCAAGTAATGGATTTATAGCAAGATAAGCCTTGCTGGAAAAAAAAACCAAAACAACTCTGCTTCATATATAATGTTCAAAGATTTTTCAGAATATATCTACAATCAAAAAATGCACAAGGTCTGATTTTGAGAGTGGGGAGAATTGACAGTGACAAGGAACACGCTCAGCTGGAGTCTTCCTTCATCTCTGAACCCATGGAGGCAACCTCGAGCCTTTTTTAACTATTGAAAGAGCTGACATTAAACCTGAAGGGCCCCAAGCAGTGGGCAAGACCTTAGAGCTCACCTGGCTTCCCTTGCAGATCAGCTTATCTCAGTGCTCACTTGAGATAAGGACATTTGTGCCAGCATTTTACTGCAGAACCCTTAAAAGGCTGCAAATTCAAACACTGCTTTATCTCCCCGTAACTTATTGAAGAACTTTCAGCAGGACTTTCATCACAGTGCAGACTCAACAAACATCAGTGACATTTTCAGTGATCACTGAAAAGCGTTGGCCATCACAGCAGAAATAAGTTGGGTGTCATTTTCAGCCCTAAACTTTAACAGGGACTGGCTCTTCAATCCATTTCAAAGTTCACTGTGGTCTGGTTTTCCCACTTCACAAGCTTCTAATCTAATATTTTTCTTGTATCATCTGTTTCCAGGTCCCTTTTTCTTCCATGTACTTTAGGGGAAAACCATCACTTGTGGTTCCCACGATTTTTGTATATGGGACATCTGTTTCTAGACTGTAGGAAAAAAAAAATATATACATTGTACTAATTTTTTAATATACTAAATTCTCTTCATATCACAAACCCCCTATTCTTTTCCTAAGTGATTAAAAAAAGAAAAAACACCAATTAAAATTATTTCATTAATTAAATGAAGCACTATCTTTTTGTTCTATTCTAAAAGAAGTCAAGTCTTAATTGCTTGTACAATACAAGTTCATAATTTGTTTTCTAGCTGATAGAAATTATATGTTTTTTTCAATATGTATTTTTGTGAGTGTCATTATTTTCTGACAGCTCATTAGTTTAACCTTTTTTTCCTTTTTTTAATTTTTTTTTTTTAATTTCTCTTTTTTACATGTGAACATCCAAATGAGCAAACCACCAGAAATTGTCTGTGGTCATAATTTGTATCAAATCAGAGATGGAAATTTATGTAAGGGAAAAAAACAAAAAAAACAAAAAAACAAAAAAAAAAAAAAAAAAAAAAAAAAAAAAACCAATGTACCAAATAACTTGGTGGCAAAGGTTAATCTTCCCTGAAATGTCATGGCTTCTTGCAGCACTTTTACCACAGCTGGTTTTGGTTTGTGAGATTTTTTGGGGGGGCTTTGTTTGTTTGTTTTTAATTTCTTATATAAATAACATCTGTGACAGAGAATAAAAACTGGTTTCATCCCTAAAGAGTTTTGCAATCCTGGGATGTTAGAAGCAGAATTTAAAATTTTAAAGTGTTATTTGATTCAAGTCAGGTACTTGAGCTTGGGTTTTTTTAAATCTTAAATAAATATTTATCTATCACAAGAGTGTTTAATTATTTTAGGATGATATTCCCTGTCTTATTTTAAAACTTTAAAACTTTTGCTAAGCATATCTGGAAAGTAACTATTTTTCTTCAAATGCTAAAAGAGGGGAAAAAATCTCAAACACTTAAAATTATCTCAGTAAGCAATATTCCTTTCTGGCAAATTCCAAAAACAGAAACAGATTTCTTTTTTTTTTTTTTTTTGTTTTTAATTTCTACTGAGATTATCAATAACTTCCTCTGTATACAGTGTTAAATTTTTAATGTCAATTACAAAAAAAATTAGTATAGAACATAATTAAAGAAAACATTTTTTTTTTCTGTTACAAATAGAGTTCAAAATGAGAAAACATTCCCCTAGGCACTAAAAATAAAAATTGTAATTTTTGTTTTTGGATTTGGGCATAAGCACCCTCTGAGAGAATTCAGCTTTGCAACTCACATTTTTCTGAACTTGGATTAGGTTAAATGTGTCAGGATTTCTGTTTTCTAGGAAAATTCTCTTATATGAGACTCAAGCAAAGCAGAATTCTGCCTAAAATTACAATAATTATATATAAGGAAGATATATAGCATTTAAAATCCCTTGCCTCATGTCATTAACACCTTAATTATCCAAGAAGGATTTTTTAAAGCTTTCATGTGGCAGTCTAAACCATATGATGAGAATATTTTAATGCTGTAATATTTGCATTGCAGTGAAATGTAGAGGTCTTTATCTTGTGCTAGTCCCTTCACAGTTACACACTCAAAAGATAATCTGTGTCCTAAAGTTTGTGTAAAATAGATGTCAAACAGAGGGTTCAGGTATGTACTTAAAAGTAAAAAACTTAAAATCAGCTTGATGCTTTAGCTTGTGCACTAACAATACTTTATCATTGAGCAAATATGTAATTTCTACTACAAAAATTCCAAACCAAGCACTTTCCCATGGCCAGCAAGATAAAATTTCAGTCCCTTAACAAAACAACCTGCCTCTAAGCATTTTGAGGAGGAAAATGGCATATTTCACCTCTTCCACTGCACCACACAAAGAGAAACAACTGGGATGATTTCTATAAGCTTTTCTTGCTGTCGTGAATAAATACCTCTCTGTATTCCAGAGAGGAATGTATCCAAGCCTATAGATGATGAAAACATCAAATTCAGCTGAAAATCCTATTCTTCTTGTGTTAGTTTTGCTGTGGGTTTAGACACACTGGCCTTGTTGGCCAGTTTGTGTTTTCATGTTAGAGTAGCAGATGTAAAATTTAGAACACCCCACCTGAAGATTTGGTGGAAAGTGGACTTTAAATATCTTACCTGGGAGACATCACTTCAGAAGCCAAGAGGGACTAACTCTGCAGGGACACAGAGCTCACCAAATTATAGAAATTCTATGCCAAACCCAGCAAACAGCAGCACCTGCTTCAGCCAGTGGTTCCCAAAGGAGCTCTTTGGATATGTACTCCCAATTCCACCTTCTTTGCAGCAGCCAAAATGCAAAGTACATGTTTTTCTGATATTAATTTTCTCCACAAGAAGCTTTTCACTCTCAGAGGTCTTGGCATCAAGCTACAGACATCTACAGAACTGGGGATGAAATGTAAAGTGATGCGTTTGACCAGTGACCTGCAGAACTCTGAAAACTTTTAGCCTAAGAAATTCAAAATCAGTCCTCTACCACGTTCACTGAAAAGAAATTAATTTCTTTGGTTAATCATTTCTTTTCTTTATGCCTGTTAGAAGTCTACTGTTTTCACAGCAGAGCCTTACACATGTAAACAAAGTTTATTCACTTGTCACTCGAGCAGCACAGATTTCACTCATTTTTGGCCACCAGACCTGAAACTCACATGTAATCTTCTGCTCACCGGAGAGATGAACTATTTCCTGTGCACCTCTAACCTTACACAGATGGGTAATGAAGGTGAAACCATTCCAGAACAGACAGATTTGGGAATGGAAAGAACAGAAAGTGATATTTGTACAAGTTGCAGGTAAGGACAGTCAACAGTCAAAGAAAGCAAGGCAATTTAAAGTGGCATCACTACAACATCTACCACAAACTTCTATGTGCAAGGCCAAATCTAGGCAAATAATTCATAAAAATGTATGTATGGCCACTTTGCAGCATTTCTTCCAGCAAGTGATTCTTACCCTCAAGCTTCATGCTAATCAAAACTTTTCAACAAGCTGATCGATGAAAGTATTCACTACAACTTGAAATGGTGTTGCTTAGACAGGTGAGCAGCTTTAGCTGTGAAGTTTCATGTGGGTGTTGATGTAGAAGAAATTTGATATTTGTCCTACATGTGTGAAGAAATTAAAAAATCCCTGTGTATGCTCTTGTAAAATGAAAATACAGCAGTAATAATAGAATACTGATAGAAAAGTGGACATTCAGGAGTTCCTTCCATTATAAATTTTCTCAGTTCCACTTGGTTCTAGGAAGGGCTGGAGAAAAATAGTCTTTCAGAAAATAAATGTTCACATTGTTTAGTGTTCAATTAAACTTAATTTCTCTAATGCTTTAAGCTATATGCATACCAAATACACACAACAAATAATCTCAGCCGTCTCAATATTTTTTTTTCTTTGTTTTACTAAAAGAAATAAAAGTCCCAGGCAGTACATTCTTTAACATGTGCAATAGCCTAATTTGGTCATCATATCTGCTGTTTAGGCAAGGGATGTGTTTATGTAGTTAAGTTCAAATAATGAGAACAGAGACCTGGATTCTGTTCTTCCATTTTGCAGAGGGTATGAAACAAGAATTTGGACAACTCACATCTCAAGTACAACGTTTAGTACCACAGCATTTGATTTTTAACAAGCTGCCATATCCTCAATAATGATGCTAAGGTTCCTCTAAGTTCTCTGTCTTGTTGCAGTGGTTTCAATGTATATGGAATAGCAAAATATCAATTTGTGCCTTTTGCACTAATATTGGCTCAAGCCTAGTCCTCTCAGCGTCCTGCTATTCAAAAGCAAATGTTAAAACAGCCCCAAAAAAGTCAGGCTGAAGTTCTTTTAGACACTTTAGTAACTTTTGTCTTGTGAGCAAGCAATAGCAGAGCAGGACAAGGGGGAATGGCTTCAAACTGAAAGATAGTAGGGTTAGATAAGATATCAAGAAAAAATTCTTTACCCCAAGGGTGGTGAGGCAATGGCACAGGTTGCCAGAGAAGCTGTGGTTGTCTCATCCCTGGAAGTGATCAAAGCCAGGCTGGAAGGGCTCTGAGCAACCTGGGATAGTGGAAGTGTCTCTGCCCAAGGCAGAGGGTTGGAAATGGATGATCTTTAAAGCCCCTTCCAACCCAGACCACTCAGTGATTCTGTGGAAAAACCTCCACTAAGCAAAACAGATGACATATCCTGTGATATCCTCTGATCATATCTCCGGCCCTGAGCAACTTTTAAGCAGGGACTTTAGTTGCATCTGCCTGTTAATTTTGAAATCTCTTTTCCTACAGTAGGCATTTCCATCAGCTCTAACATACATACATTCAAATACCTCACCTGCCTGTTTTCCTGAGCTCATGGAAATCTCTTGTACCTGGAATACCCCCTGGAATACTGCAGCAGTGCTTTATTGAAATAATTCTATGATTCACAACAGCTCCATCAGAAGAGAGTACAAATATCAGAATAAGTATACTAAAGTTATATAAACCAAATAAAATAAACATGAACAGAACAAGTATAAAACCACAACCTGGATGTTAAATCTCTTATTTCAGTGGATTAAGTAAACCTTTGCACAGATGTATTTGGTGTATGCTCAGAACCAAACAGACATTAGAGAGCACTTGAGGAACCTCAAAAAAAAAGAGGTACAGCAGACACAGGGAGTCTTTTCAGGGGGGTTAGTCCATTCTTCCTCATCTTCCACATCTATAGGATTTCTCTATTTCATATTTTCCCTTTCTACAGTTGTTCTGCAAGTCTTAGCCTAACACTGCAACACACAACTCCAAATTTAAATTCAATAAAAACATTCTCCGGCACAAAAAGGCAAGCCAACAGAAGTTTTGTACAAGATTAGAGCTTTGGGGAGACTTAGATGAGAATTTTGAAACCTGAGGTGGAGAACACACAAGTGCAAATCCCGTTTTGTTTTTTTTTTAATAGCAAGTTAATAATAATATTTTTTTTTTAATGGCAAGTTAATCCCCAGAATCACTTTAAAAAAACCCTAACAAAATGAGCAAAAAAAAAAAAAACCCCAAAAAACACTTTAGCTTCTTCACTTTCATATTCCTGGTAGAAAATGATGATAAGCCTGCAAAAAAAAACTTAGAGCAAAACCAAACACACACACACACACACAGAGGTTGGGTTTTGGAATTTTGTTTGTTTGTTTTTTTGTTTGTGGTTTTTGTTGGGCTTTTTTGGTTGGGTTTTTTTTTTTTTGCTTGTTTTTTCAGGTTTTTCGGGATTTTAAATTTTTTTGTTGTTGTTTTTCATCTGTTTGGTTTGGGGTTTTTTGGGGGGTTTTGGGCGTTTTTTTTTTTTTGTTTGGTTTTTAGGTTTTTTGGGTTTTTTGTTTTGTCTTTTTTTGGGTTTTGGGGTTTTTTTAATTTTTTGTTGTTTTTAATCTGTTTGGTTTGGGGTTTTTGGGGGGGTTTTGGGCGGGTTTTTTTTTGTTTTTAGGTTTTTTGGAGGTTTTTGTTTTGGTTTTTTTGCGTTTTGGGGTTTTTAAAATTTTTTTGTTGTTTTTCATCTGTTTCGTTTGGGGGGTTTTGGGTTTTTTTTGGTTTTTAGGTTTTTTTTTGTTGTTGTTGTTTGTTTTGTTTTGTTTTGTTGGGCTTTGGGGTTTTTAATTTTTTTTTTGTTGTTTATCATCTGTTTGGATGGGGTTTTTTGGGTTTTTTTTTGGTTTTTAGTTTTTTTTGTTGTTGTTGTTGTTTGTTTTGTTTTGTTGGGTTTTGGGGTTTTTAAATTTTTTTTGTTGTTTTTCATCTGTTTGGATGGGGTTTTTTGGTTTTTTTTGGTTTTTTTTCTTTTTTTTGGGTTTTTTTGGTTTTTAGGTTTTTGGGGGTTTTTTTGGGGTTTTTTGGGCGTTTTTTTATGTTTGTTTTTTGGGTTTTGGGGTTTTTATGTTTGTTTTTTGGGTTTTTTGTATGATTTTTTTGGGTTTTGTTTTTTTTATGTTTGTTTTTTGTGTTTTTTGTATGATGTTTTTTGGGTTTATCTCTCTCCCTCCCCCCTTTTTTTTTTCTTTTATTTTTTATTGTTATCCTTTCCCCCCAATCTCCTGAGCGCACTGAGAGGAGGAGGGAGGCGACCTGCAGAAAGTTCGCGCGGCGGGGGACCACCGAGGGGCACTCGGGGGGAGGAGGAGGATGAAGAGGAAGAGGAAGGATGAGGAGGCGGGAACCTCTCAGGAGCTGAAGAGGCCGAGCCCCACCGCGGGGAGCTGCACCTCCCTCGGCTGCGGCGGGCGGGGAGCCGGGAGGAGGCGGGATTGGGGATGCGGGATGCGGGATGAAGGATGCGGCATCGCCCCGGGCGCTTTAAAGGCCGGCGGGCGGCGGGGGCGGCGCGGCGGCGGCATGAGCGAGGTGAAGGTGGCCGTGCTGGGCGGCAGCGGAGCCGGCAAGTCGGGTAAGGGCAGGGCAGAGGGGCAGGGGAGGGCTCGGTTTGGTGGATGGGGAGGCACAGACCCGCTGATGTTGGCTCTGCTTCCCTCCCGCAGCGCTGGCCGTGCGGTTCCTGACGCGGCGCTTCATCGGCGAGTACGCGTCCAGCGCCGGTGAGCGGCTCCGCGGGCAGGGATGCAGGGATGCAGGGATGGAGTAATGCAGGTTTTTTTCCCCTCAGGCGTCTCAAGCACTGATTTGATGGGGGATTTGGGTAAAGCCGCGGTGTGGCAGAACTTTCCGGGATGATGGGAGTTTCCCCTCCCCCATCGGGAGGTTCTGGTGGGGTGTGAGCGCTGGGGAAGGGGGAAAGGGCGAGCCGGGGGTCGGGGAGGGATCGCTGCTCTCAAAGAGCCTGGGGACGGGAAGAGGAACAGGCTGCGAGTAGGGAGAGGGTGGGGTATGGTCAGCTCGATCAGAGAGAGCAAAGGTATAGACAAAAAACCCCCAAAACATCACCTGTTCTAGCGAATATCCCTCCTCGGCTCCAGGGGAGAGGGCAGACAGATGGTTTATTGGCATGGGTGGTCAATCAAAGCATAACGCGAGGCAGGGAGACGCTGCTTTGGTGGCTTTGAGGAAAGCCTGGCTGTACACAGAATTAAATGTCACTTCAGTGGCACAGAGAATATGCCTTGTATTCAAACATTTCTAAGTGTTTGAACTTGGAAAGTGGCAAAGTAGGACTAGGACTTTTACATCCCGAGTGGATATACCATTCAGCTTATACACAAATAACTTTAAAAGTGTGCTGCCATGCCAGCTGATGTGCAGAAGTCTCAAAACTTAACGAGGCGCAGAGATTGCCCTCTACCCCACTCTGCCTGCTAAAAGACTCTCTCCACACTTTCTCCCCACCCCCCCTCCCCCAGCTCTAGTGATCTGTAAATAACAAAGAAAAAAGAAATAGCTGAAATGCATTGAATATATCCAAATGAACTTATTCTGAAGGAAGAGCTACACTTGTACATGTGTGCTCTACCATTACTTGTTATTATACAAACACAGATTGAGCAGTTTGTATCCCTGCTGGCTGCTCTAAGCTACCACTTGTAAATTATGTGCTCTCTGTGATCTATGTGTGTTCCAAGCCACCTGCAACCAAAACCAGGTTCTGTTCTCAGCCTCCAGTACTGCAAGACATGTAAAAGGCGTGTCAAACCCCCAGAACATTTTCATTTTTTAACAAATATTTGTTGGAAGATAAGTTTAGCACTGTTTGTAGAGATGAGGAGAGTGGTAATGGGGGGTGGGGAGGAGGGGGTAAAATAAAGTTCATGCCACTATTAGTGAGTCAAAATAATAATTGAAAGTTTATTTAATTAAATTAACAAGCAAGGGGCTGTAGATTTTATACCCCGAGATACTTGGGACTGATAGTTTTTCATCAGATGAATTCTTAAGATGAGCAGGAAGAATGCTGAAGATGCTGAGTTCCAGAGATCACAGAGCTATCCATCATTACACAGTTTTAAGTGTGTTTTTTGTAGTGTCAACACCAATTCTTGTCCCTGTAGTTCAGAAAATGACAAATTATTGTGTAGAAAGCCTGTTGGCAACCACAAACTGGTTCCACTTGCTCAGAACATCCTGCTGCTTTAAATAGTAGTGATGGTGTGTCTGCAGTAGAGTTCCCAGTGTTGCCAGTGCTGGTTGAGAGTCCTAAATCTGAGACACTGCAGAAATATTTTTGGACTAGATCCTAAGGACACAGTCCTGTAAATACTCTTGGTCTAATGCTGCCTGGTATGAGAACTCTTAAAGAACCAGAAGCCATGGTAAATAAATATTATTGCTAAATAACGACTTTTGTGCAGCATCAGAGCTGCACATCTTATAATCCTGAGCCCTGGTGTCAAGCTGAATGATGATCAGCATTTAGCTGATTGTGAGGATTGTGAATTCCCCTCCATTTTGGGAGAGGAAAAGCAGGGTCTGAAAGTATTCACCCACCAAGACTTCAATGGGAGCACCACAGTGAAATGGTGTTGGTCTGCCTAAGGGGTTGATTGGTGAAAAATTCAATAAGTTTGTTGCCAGTATGTGCTCAGAAAAAAAGGCAGACAACCAGCCAACAAAACCAAAACCACAAAAAAAAAAAAAAAAAAAAAAGTCTTCCCAAACAGCCTTCCTTACCTGCAAAGAAACCAGATCAGTGACAAAAAGATTCTAAATGTCTTGAGAAACCAATCAAATAACCAGTATTCATGGAATCCTCAGTATTATCAAATTTTACTGTTGCCTTTTCTTTTCGCTGTCATCCCCAGTCAGTAACACTGATTTTCTTTGGATAATATCTATCTGTTAGAATGCATCTACACTAAGCACTTGTGCCTGGATGGGAGGCAGATACACCTGGAAATTTATGATCCTTGTTCACAGGTAAGAATTTAGCAGGAGGAGGGCAAAGAAAAGCTGTTCTTCATTACCTGTGTATATGGTAAAAAGGGGCAAGGGGTTACAAACTTTTGGTTGTTGGAATTTGTGCCTGCTGGTTTTTTTTAAAGACTGAAATTTTGTAGTTGCTGGGGCTTGGAATTACTGAGTTCTTTCCCATTTCATCAAAGAAACCCTTCCTTGCTGACATTTTCTGCAAATACATTAGGATTTTGGAATAATAGTAAGAGAAATAACTTATCACTTTTATTTTACATAGATAAATACAGAGATAAGTTATTGGATTACATGGAGTTTTCTCAAATACCCTGAAGGAATGAAATTTAGCTTATAAAGCAAACAGTTTATTAAATGGCTGCAGAAATGGTCAGAGTACACAGGCCTGGAAGTAAGGCTTGCATCCACAGAACAATTTCCTTTTCCAAGGAAAGCCATAATGCACATTGACAATTAAAATCTAACCACAGTAAATCATTCTGAAATAAAGTTTTGTATTAATTTACTTAATTGACAGGATTAGAGAGACTTAGATACTGTGCAGCACATATTTGTGCTAGCACTCTCTGAACTGTCTATACTTATTTTTTCCCCCTAGGAAAAAGGCCTAACTTTAGCTGTTTAGCAAAGTAATTTTTTTTTTTTTCTCTGATCAGCTTCCAGTTTTTTTATCTATTTTAGGTCCTATGGTCCTTCTAGCTGCTGCCAAGTCATGTGCAGGGAAAAGCTAATTTTAAATAGTTTTGAAATGACACTCCTTTGCTTAATGGGACAGTTTAAAGCTGTTGCTTTCTGGAAATCAGAAGTGTGGCAGTTTCTTGGTGTGAAGAGAGTCAAGGATTAATATAACCCTATTATCACTCAAGTGACTTTAGTCACTATTTTATTAAACTCAACTGCAGATTGAAAGAACATTTTTTTCCCTAGCTCTTCAGAAGTTTAACATATGGGTAATTAGTGTTTGAAACATGAACAATTCCAAGAGGAAAGAAAACAAATGAAGAAAATCATTACGCTTACTGTAGTTAGAACATTAGGAACAAGCAAATCAGAGCTGTAACCACAAAACACACAAATGCTGATGGCTCCTGCATGTTTCACTCTCATGTAACCCTGCAGAATATTGAGCATAAGCAATGGCTGTACAGTTTGTGTAATTTGACTGCTTAAATCTAGTGCAAATGTTTCACAATGAACTTGTGAGTGATCCAAAGTGCCATTTTTGAAGCTGGTTATTTTTTAAGGCTCTTGGAGCAGCACTAGCCTGATGGCAGCACCTAAACCTATTAAATATTTTCTGCACTGAAAGTTACTGCGTTCTCCCATTCACAGCGACAGACAAAAGGCTCTGGAGTGACAAGAGTAACATTCTTTTTCCGTGTACTTTTGAACCTCTTTCAGCCCCAGCAGGGGAAGTTCTCCCTGACAGATGAGCTCCACTGGGCTGATGGCTTTATCATTGTTTACGACATCAGCGACAGAGCATCATTTGCCTTTGCAAAAGCGCTGCTCTACAGGATCCGAGAGTCTCACATAGGAGTTTGTAAAAAGTAAGTGGCATTATTTATTTTTTTCCCCCCTCAGCAAATGTAGAGAAAAGCTGAAAACCCTTTTGTGAGCTTGCAGCAATTAAAATCCAGCAACATCGAAGTGATGTAACTCAATGCCAACAATGTACCCGAGGGTAAAATGTGTGGTAAATTACAGTGTATTTTACTGTATCCAAACCCAAGTACATCGGGATTTTTGTTCTTATTTCTTACAAAACTAGTATTTAAATTATGGCCATAAACATTTCTGCTGTGATTTACATGGGTGAAAAAGCCTGGCATAGTCAGTCTGTGCTTTTACTCTCTCACTCAATTATCAATGGAGATACACAAATACAGGGGCTGAAAAAAGCATTTCCCACAATAAAGGAAAGTAATACCACAAATATCTCCTAAACTGCCCTTGGTGGTGACCCCAACATTATTTGTACACATGGGTGACCATATGGAAAGAAAGAAAGTACTTTAAAAAAAAAGGAATCATCAGAAGTGCAGGTGTGAGTGTGGATGGGGGTGTGTATTTCTGCATCAGACAGCTGAGGTACTTTCTAAATAAAAGAATGAAATCCTTTACCTGTATCAGAAGTGGATTAAAACCCCCATTTTTTGTCTGTTTTACTGGTGATCTTTCTTAATTAAGGTTAATTTCTGAAAGGAATAATTTTAGCAAAAGCTTGGAATTAGATTTCCTGTGTTTCCTTTTGAGTTATGCCACTGACACTGAGGTATCTCTCGGACTCTGTTCTGTCACCTGCAAGTGGAGATAATGATCAGGTTGCTTCTTCATGAAGTCCAGGCGCTGACAATATACTCAGCAGCACAGAGCATGAAACAAGCAGTGGATTCAAAAAATACACCAATTATTTGAGTAGAGAATACAAAAATTAAAATCAACTGGTAGAGAATAACTTGTCTGGAAAATCCTTTCACAAATGGAAAACTAGAATTCTTCATGGCAAGGTGACGGGGCTGGTTAGTTCATTTTGGTTTTTTTGCAGTGCCTGTTACCCTGAACATACATACTTTTCATACACACTGAATTTAGCACAGCACATGACAGCATTGTACATATCTTTTCTCTAACTGGAACCTTTTTCATTTCAGAATGGTCGAGTCATCAATATTTTTGGTTGGCAATAAACAGGATCTATGCCACATGAGGGAGGTTGGCTGGGATGAAGGACAGAAGCTGGCAATAGATAACAAGTGCCAATTCTGTGAACTGTCTGCAGCAGAGCATTATCAGGAAGTTGTGGCAATGTTCACCAAGGTGCTGAGGAGCATCACTGCCAATTTCAAAGTGAAAGAAAAGAGGCGACCGAGCGGTTCCAAGTCAATGGCCAAGTTAATCAACAATATGTTTGGGAAGAGAAGGAAATCTGTGTAAGAGATGGTTAGTCTTGACATTGGAACAAGCTGAAATAATGGAGCTGAGCTCTTGGGATTCACTGAATTTCCTCCCAAGGTCAATATGTGGAGGAGTAAGACAGTAGAAACCAAAGGTGAGAGATAGTATGGTCTACACCTAGAAGACCTGACCTTGTATTTCAGCTCTTCTGCAGATTTACTGTATAAGGCAGTGCCATTTAAACTGTAAGCTGCTTCAGGGGAGAGGTTTAGTCTGTATTTATTCAACACCAACATGGTCTTGGATAGAGCTTCTAGGTGCAACTGAGGTATAAACAGTCATTTCACAGACTCACTTCTAATGGAAAGTACCCTTAAGTCATCAAATACAGTCATTAAGCAAACACTACCAAGTCTACCACTAAACCATGCCCCTAAAGTGCCACCCACATAATATCCAGTAAACTCAGCATTGCTGATCAAAATCTTACTTCATAATTCTGTTTTTTCGTGTGTGTGTGCAAGAACATTTGCACTAAAGAAAAGCAAAAGTACTGCAGCTTCATGTGGTAATGTATTTGTATTTAACTCAGGTCATTGTGTGCCTTACACTTGCTGAAATTCATATGAATTAAATGCTCAGACACCAAGTCTACAAAAGGTATTTACCTGCAAAGCTGCCTTGTAGAGGCACCAGAAGTAGGGAAGCGGATACTGAAACAGGAGACAATAGTGCTTTATGTATCTCTTTTTTTTTATTCCAGGAGTGATGAGTGAAAGTAGAGAGGGTTGAGGAGTGTGGGAGCTGAAATGTTAGTGAAATGTTAATCAGTGAGCACTGGTTTGGCAAGGTTATTGTTGAGTGAAATAATTTTACAGCAAGGGCCAGCATAAGGCTTGGGTTGATCCCTTCCACAGAGCAGCTTTTTTAAGCTTTAACAAAAGCTTCATTAGCAGCAATATGGGTGTGACTGCTCAATCTCAGATGGCAGCAGAAGCTTGGAAGGCACATGGACTGGTAAAGAGCACAAGTTCTTTAGGATGTCTGCCTGGATCTAAAGGTCAGCCTGCTGGTAAGACCTGTGCTCACAGAGAGTGTTTTTCCTAATAACCAATGTCCTTACAGCTACTCATCGCTGTGGTATGGAAATGCCACAGTGAGAGCACTGAGTGCTGCTAGCTACACTTTTCAGATGTGGATATTAAACATCAGATGGGTTTAAATATGTTGTCATATTTAACAGTTGACATTCAGAGCTCTTACTCTAGACAGCTAAATAAGGGCTTAGCCCAGCGTGTTTGCAAGTGCTGTGCTCATACAGAAATTCTGAAAGGGAAGTGATCTGAAGATGAATTGCTGCCCCCTACCCACTCTAGGGGACAGCTGGGATTCAATCTTTGTAGGATGCTGAGCTGAAGCCTACCTCTGCTCTGAAATTTTACCTTCATTGAAACTAGAAAGTTTCAGGTCATTTTTTTTTTTACTTTCAGTTTTTGAGTGTTCACCCATAAGACAACATAAAAAGGTTATGTATAATCTTAGCAGTAAGGTTATAAAATAGTACTAAAGCACATTTTATTGTGTTGACCAAAGATCACATTTTTTTAAAGCAAAAGATACTGTTTATTTCACTTGTTATAAGGCTACAAATACTGGAACATAGTACAGGCACAGAGCTGCTTTGTTTTTCTGCAGATGCTGCTCTGCCATATCAAGAGCATTGTATTTTAAGTGTATTTTAAGGTCAATATTTATGAGACTGAATGTGCAGATTTCTCATGTACACCCTTCAGCTTCCCAGCCCACACAGGATTCCAGAACTACTAACAGACAGCTGTAGCTTTACCTTGCTGTAGCATTGCCAAATTCCAGAACTCCTATTTGTATTTACTGCTCTGGTATTAAATAAATGGGATGTAAGATGGATGTATTAATGATTTTTGTTTTGTTTTCCCTTTACTCTGGTATAAAGTTACAGACTTTTTTCTTGACTGCTATAAAAGGGAAGCACTGTGCAGATCTGAAATTCAGACTGGAGGAGGTAAATCTGGGAATCAGCCCCTTGCACTAAAGCGAACTTCTGGCTGTGTTTGCTGAGCACAATGAAGAAGCCCTCACGTGCCTCTAAGCAGTGAAGAGAGCCTTTTAAAAAAAATGCTTTATCCTTTAAAAATTTTTCAAAACAGCCAGAGAGAGGCCAACTAGTTTTGTTCATATTCCTGGGAATGTGGGCTTTCAGACAGATGGAACCTGTGGTTTAGCCCACAGACTTTTTGTCTGTATGGAGTAAGTGTTGGAACAGAGAGTAGCTGTGCTCACCTGAAAACCACCTGAAACAGCTGGATCATCTAGAAACAGGATGATTAAGACTTAAGCTTACTAAAACACCCAGCAGAGACAAATTTGGTATTCTCAGCATTGGGATGTCACTTGTCTTTTATTGCTGATAAGTGCAGATGTACAAGAATGCAGAATTTTAAAGCAGATACACATTCTCCCATTCTAAATGTATTTTAAAATAACTATATAGTATATATATATATATATATATATATATGTTTTGCTAAGTGTTCTCAGAGTTCTAACAGAGAAGGCAATATATTAACTGGCACAGCCACATTGCAAAAAAGAAATTAGCAAGAACCCTGCTTATATAAAGAGTAAATGATGTGTGATGCTCAGCCTTGACAGTGACATCGCCTGGAGCATATCAGGCTCATTGAGGAGTGTGGAAATGGAGCTATTTGTGTTGTCACATGTTGCTTCAGCACACAACCCCATCCTTTCTCACCAATATACTTTGAATTTGCTGTACAAGAATTAAAGGTTTCTTACTGTCATGCCTAGAAGTCCTTGCTTATATGAACTTTCTAGTTGCAGAAGAATTTTGCCTGAGAAATGTGCTCAGAATTGATGTTCTTTCTCCCTGCCTTCAATTCATTTTTACTTTGAAACTGACATAGAAGCAAAGAGATTCTGCTGGAATATAAAGGTAATAGCCCCTGGCTCCCAACTGCTGTCTCTCAGAGCACTTTCAGGGCTTTTTGAAGCTCTTTCTCACTATAGTTTTGAAATAAATAATTTAGACTAATACCACCTCAGCTCCTTTTCCCACTGTCTTCTCTGTATGCATTAAACTCTTAGAAAATTCCACTGAAGTCATGTTCACAACAGGGCAGAGGGGAAAATGTCACAGGAAAACTTAGAGCATGACACTCCTGGAAAAAAGGAATAATTAAGTGCAGTATTGAGTAGGCCAACCAAACATGCTGTACTCTGAAGACAAAAGTAACTACCATAGGATTTTTTAGCCCACTGCTAGAAGCTGGTTTCTGAAGGGATGGAGAAGAGAACATTGAGGCATATGGGGAGTGTTGATGCTTTTCCTTCTATCTGACTACATTGCTTTGAAGATGATACTTGAGGGGTGTCTGGGGTCATTGGCTTGAATAGTTGTGATCCTTTCACCCACAGCCAGACCCAAATCACTCAATGCTATTTTCAGAGCCTACACTAAAAAGAGGAATATGAGAACCACTCAAAGCAGAACTAAAGAGATTCAAGCACTTTGGAACATGTTACTTTTCCATCAGGATGCCTTTGGAACAGATGCTTTAGGCTAATGAGGTTTTATACATTGCTTATGGATAGAGGAACAAACACCAGTTCTGATTCAGCTGGAAAGCAATCCCTGCCTATCCACTCTGAAGCAAGAAATAAATTTAAAAAATAAAGAAAAAAGAGAGAGAGAGACTATTAGAACAATCTAGAGCAATATTAAAGTGTGCATTAAAACCCATGAAACCTCTACCTCCTGCCCATGGGAACACAGGCCTCTTCATATCCTTAATGTGCCCCTGGGGAATGAAAACAAGGGGAAGCTAAGTTTTGATGTGCTCTTCAGCCAGTTTGAAGAGCAAAGCCTTTGTTTACATGCCTAAAAGCACACCCGGACACTGTCAACTTCTATTGGTTTAAAATTTTGGGTTGATATTTTCATAAAGAAGCACTGTTGTAAATGCCAATGTCTTCTGTTGTGTTGATTTGGATTCTTCTCTCCCCAATAACTGATATTATGTGAGACAGGCAGACTATTCTGGGTAGAAAGTTATTTTTAAACAGGCATTACTCTTTTCCAGAAACAGACTGTAAATTTCTGTCTTCTTTTAATTGCTTTACAAAGTAAATTGAGTCCCTCTGGTAATATAATTAATATCCACATTTAGCCCTATATATTTGACATGACTTGAGCTATTTACTGCTACATTCATTTTTCAAGACTGGCTCTAGGAGTTCAGATAGGCATTTAATTACTGCTGAACTCTGGGAAATAGCCAAAGTTTTTCCAGGGAGGTGTCTTAGTAGTGAGAAATCCATATCACAAACAAGATAATTGGAAAAGAGTGATCTCTCTGAGCAGGTTTTTCTCCTTGTACACTCCTCATATTAAACAGTAAAGTGTCACTATACCTATACTATGTAATGCATTGAAATAAATAGAAAATAAACTTATTTATAAAATAAAACATAAAAGAAGCAGAAATTAAAACATCTGATCTTAAAATAGCAAGCATTGTGGTGAAGATTTTGTTTTTAATAAATACAACTTTTTAAAATAGGCTTCACACAGGATTTTGGTTGCAGTATAGTTCTTTTATTTTCTTTTTATTTTTATCTTTGTGGTTTTGTTTGGTTTAATTTCTTTTTACCCCCAAAGCGACTCCTGGCTTTCCAGAAGAATTCCCTCCCAGAATAAACTTTATTTTAAAGATGCCGTGAGCTCCCTGAAAGTTCAACAAACTTTTGTGGCGTGCCTTCTAAAAGTAACCCGCTGTGTGAGGCTGAGAATCCCGACACTTTTCCTGCTTCCAACATCTCCCTCTCGTGGCGTTTTCCCCACACTTCATCCCTCCTCGCTTGAAACATCCCTGTTAATAAATCCATGAGCACCGATCATACAGTACAGGTGAAACCCCTCCTGCCTTCCAACACTATAAAATTTTGCAGTCGATTTTCCTGTGTTTAACAACGTGAAATCTCATAGGCTTAACTGGACAGGGTTTATTAGTAAAACTGCGGGTCTTGGCAGCGTTTTTTCACAACTGACCCTGAGTGTGGCAAGCACATTTCTCTCCCTCTCAGGATTTTTCATAGAGGTGCACAGAGAGAAATGAAAGAGAAAACAATTTCTATTTCTGCTCCTTGTTTTTCCCATGTGGAATGTGTTTGGAGAATTGTTTACCTGGGGTGATTGCTTGATTGGATTCAGGTGAGGATTGTTTGAGCCTGATGGCCAATCCAACCCACCTGGGGCTGAACTCTCCAGAGAGTCCAAGTGTTAGAGTCAGAGAAAGTAGCTTGTAGTTTTAGTCTCTTCCTTTTTATATAGTATATTAATGTATTTTAGCCACAATTATAATAAAGAAATAATTCAGCCTTCTGAATTGAGTCAGACATCATCATTTCTTCCCATTGGGTTCACCTGCATTTACAATACCCAAGGTTGGGTTTGGCCAGCCTAAAACAGAGATCTGCTTCTAGATTCCCCCCTCGTCCATGTGCCTTTCTACCAAACACTTTACTTCATCGAGGTGATGCCTCAAATAATGTGGATGAGTCACCCTCCAAAAGGCATTAAAGTCTTCACCAACTCTAAGGGTAATTAGGGTTGGGGATCTCTGAAGTTAGGTGAGATGAATCATGTTCCAAATACGGCCTCTTGGGACTCTTTTCTAGTTATTTTGTCCTTCATCTTCAGCACTACAGAGCCCATCTGTCCTACTTTACCAATTCAATGGAGTCCCTATGGTTAGACAATTAACATCTAACTTGGGATGACCACTGGGTCATTTAATGCTAAATTTATTTCATATGATTGATCAGAGTGATGGATTACATTTGATCCCTGCTGCACTTCATGCAACACCCTGAAATCCAACTGTCACAAGTTAAATTAATGGATGAACTGGAACTGAGGGTAAGTTAACTGAGTACTGCCACAGGCTGCTTCCAAGCTAGCTCATTAAAAACTAACTAGCAGACCTTGATGCTTCACTGCAGTCTGCAGCAGAGCCATATTTTAGAAGCGTGGCTATGGTAACTCCAAAAATGTAAGGTGAAGCAGAAAGTTGAATTGAGTCTCCCGACTTCCAAGCTCATGATTCAACTAATCGGTTGTTTTCTGACTTGGAAAATATGTTTCTACAATTGAGTGTGAGCAAAGCTATTAGCTCACTTTGTGACTTATTCTGATAGCAATTACCAGCCATATGGGATGAATCAAGCTCATTACTTGCAAACAGACAGCATAAAATCTCTGCACCACTCATACCTTTATTTGCTGTTGCTCACGTCCTTCTCTTTGCAACTGGAAGATTTGGCACCAAATGGCTCTAATTCACATTCTTTACATAAACAGGGAGTTTAACTCTACAACCAAGTTGTTCAGTGAGTTGTTTTCTTTAGGCCACAGTCACACCAGTTTCTGAACACATCTCAGCTATTACAGAGCTACAGCACTCAAACATCAGAATGAGATGCCCAGCAGATGCATGCTGCTGATTGCCTTACCAAAAGTGCCAGTCATGGTTTCTGACTTATATTCTAAGAAATTTTTTCCAGTAATCTTAAAGAAAATGCACTTTGAAACATGACTTGCTCTTTCAAATGTCTCTCACAGGTTCAGAAGTTGTTGGAGGAGAATGTTCTGACAGGGCAGTTCAGCAAATGTTCATTGGGCATCTAGGCTGAAATGTCCTTTTCCACATTTTCCAACCCTATATATTTAAATCAGTAAGATATAACAGAAATTGCTTCATAGTTTCTTTCACGGGAGATATTACCAGGGTAGCATCTTTTACTTTGCAATGAGATGGCTGAATTAAAAAAAAAAACTAATTTAAAAACAGTCCTCATCTACAACAATGGATTTTTAGTAATGTCATTTGCTGGCATATGGCTAGGCCTTATTCTTCAAATTCTGTGCCTGAGAATGCCCTCAGAGTGAGCTTTCCTACTTATTAACCACAAGTCACATAGGTAAAGGTACTTGTGGATAAGGGTTCTTGTGATTGCTGGGCTGATCTAAATGGATGCACAATTACATGATTAAATACAACATCATATTTTACTAACTACATATAATTTTGGCTGTCACTCAGAATTCAATTGCATTAGTTGATTCACTAAATGACTGAGGCAGCCTGGGATCTGTCCTATACAGACCTTAGGGAATACTGCAAATACTGAACTAAATCACATAACTTATCTTAAATGCAAATGGGATGGCTTTACAAAGAACCTAATCTATACTCATCTTTTACTGTATTTGACATCTCCTTCTGTTTGCTTACATTTTGGATCATTAATACAGATTTACAAACCTACACTGTTCTTCCTGGTGCTCTTTCTCTTTCCAAGCATAGAGGGTGCATGCAGTTAGGCCTGTGTTAAAAAGCAGGCCAGAATATGCAAGTTAGTCTGTCCTGAGTGGTCCAGTCTGGCTTCACAGAACAAGTTAACTATTTTTTTCCCCCATATGACCTTTTAAACAGTTCCTCCAAAGAGATTTTCTCTTTATTCTGCTGTAAATCTCCTAGGAGTCACACCAGCTCTGCTCTGCTTAGCAAGTCACTCTTTCCTCCTTCCTGTTGGTTCCTCTCAGTCCTGCTTCAGCCTCTGGGTCTTATTGCAAAGAATTTAGTAGCAGGCTCTGATTATTAATGCATAAAACAGATACAGTACAGCTTATGGTCATATCCTGATCCATGTTTGACATAATGCACCGATGCATGTCTGGGTAGCATGGGAGAAACATTTCCCTCTCTCTTCTCTTTTCTTATGCACATGCAATAAATCTGTTGTGGTTTTTGGAAGTCCATGCTAAAATATTCCAATGCAGATATACCCATACAGGGGTTTGACTAGGGCAGTACACAGAACACTTTAAATGTGTGTACCAGGACTTGTGAGGTGTGCAGAGATAACCAGATCATGCTTTGGAACTTCTGCATTTCCAGTTCTGCCTCCTTGGCTCTGCCCTGCTTTTCTGAAATTGCCATTTCTCCAGACCCACAGAGCTACCTTGTACCTTTGGAAGGAACATGCACACAGCCTTTAACCCAAACCTTCTTTTCCCCCAGCTAACTCCCTCCCTTTACCCAGCTGATCAGAAGAGATGCAAGTCTCTGTTTTTAATTTGATTAAACCCGGGGTCAAATCCCCCTTGCTGTTATTCTGGAACAAACACAGAATGACTCCGGGTTTACAGTGCTACAAGTGAGAATTAAATTATGCCCTGAAAATTCATTTAAAAGTCTTTCAGACACTTAAACAGATGGATAAATCAAGCACAGATTCTCAGGTCAACCCCTACCAGAAGGCATCTCTCATCTGACTTACGGTAGAAGTAAGATGCTGTGATAGCAGCTAACAATAGAAAGGGAGTTACACTAAGGGTGGGGAACATTTTTCCCTACCAAATTCACATGATTTAATACAGGGCTTGCAAAATTAATGGCGGCTTTGAGTGATACCTGTATGTTTTATAGGTTTATAAATTGATTGCAGTAAAATCTTATACATCCTATATCACTAGGTATTGTTTCAGCCTATTACAGGAGATATCTATCTAGAGTTGACTGAATTGTATTAATCTGATCCTAGTTTAATGATGCCTTAACATTTTTATGGGAGAATTTAATGTTTGCAATATCCATGTTCCTTATTTGAAAGTGTGACTTATAGGTTCTCATCTCCCTTAAATTATGAAATCCTTCAGCTAATAAAGGAAAATGATTATGGTTTGCAAAAAAGGCAAAGTCATTTAACAATCCATATAACTGTCTATTGTAGGTCTTTGCATAATAATTGTAATTTAGCTATTAGAAGTTCTAAAGGCAGTTATCAGTCATATGCCGCAATTCTGAGGAAATAAGTGAAAACTCAAATTATTTTAGGACTTTGTACTTTCCAAAGGCAGGGAAAAAAACTAACAGAAATCAATAATACTTTTCATAATGAAAAAAAATGTTCTATTGATATAACCAGTTGTTGGTGGCAATTTTTCTATCTATTCAATATTAAAATGTTCAACGTGTCCCCATTTCACTATCATAAGAGGATCTTCATTTTATAAAGATAGTTCTATGAGCAAAGAAAGCCAAGGGAGGAATGGAACCTGCAATTCTTGATGCCCAAGAGTTCTCATTTTCCTCCTGGGCACTTGAAAACAGGTGAACAAAGAACTTGGACGGGCTGTAAACCTGGAGAATAGTTAATTTTGAATTTTAAATGACAATTAAAAGTTGACTTCATATCTAATGTATACCATGACTATTTCCTGTACCGTGACACTGCATACTTGAATCCAGCTTATCAAACTGGTCAACCAACTTTGTGTCCCTCCAGAGAAACAGGCTGGAGTTAGCTCAACACAGGCCCATGAAGATGACTAATAAAGGCACATGACATGTGAGTAGAGGCTCATGGAAATATTTATCCTGACTAAGAGAAGGGAAAGAGAAGGATAAGGAATTAAATTGCCAATTTCTGCTACCAGCTAGGGGGCTGTAGATATTCTGAGATGCATACTGGCAGGATACAGGACAAAAACACAAGTGAGAGTAAGGAAAATTCCAACTGGATGTGTGGAAATAAGTTGAGAGAAACAAGTTTTCTGGACAGGCTGGAACTTCTGTCCTTGGAAGTGTTCAAAACTTAGTTGTGAAAGGCTCTAAGAAACTTTAACTCTCAGCAGCCTGGTCTGAAGTGGAAGGTGTCTCTGCCCATGGCAGGGGGGCTTGAAACTTCATGATCTCCAACCTAGGACATTTTATGATTCCAAATTAATCTCAGATGGAGCAGGGATTGGAGTAGAAGAGTTTCATCTCTCCTGTCCACCCTGTCCTGTATGATTCTGCTCTACACATCCTCCTCCTTTTCTCACCTCTCAGAGCTGCTCCCAAGCTCTGAGCTGCTGGGAAGTTTCTGCCTGTGTAAAAGAGAGTGATAGAAGGAAATTTTCTGTGCACCCCCTGGTTGGACAATACTGAAAAATATTGCCAAGTCCTTAGGAGTACTCATGGAGATGTGTCTGGCTATATGACGGCTACAAATTTCTCCCTCTATCTTGCAATTTCATGTTGCAAGGATATTTATAAAGAATTTCAGCCGTGCTCTAATGAAAGCTAAGGTGAGCCGATGAAAATTATCTAAATGAGTATTTCTTAAACAGTACAAAAATAGGAATCTGTTATTGCATGATATTCAAAATCCATTGTGGTAGGATAACTGCTTTCACTTCAGCTCTGACATTTGTCCCACCCCACTTACATTTGGCATACAGCACAATTTTTGTAGCAGACCCAGAGGTCATGACACAAAATTGACAGAAGTGCCAAGCACACAGCTATTAGCAGACACTGTAGCATGAAATATCTAGAATGAAAGCAAATCTTGACATTCACCAGCTACCTATAACACAAAGTACTGTCTAACAGACCCAGATATAGCAAAGACACACTTTCAGTGCCTCCTTTAACCCCTGTATTTACTGTAGTTCTAACTATCTGTTGTCAGTAAATGCTGCCTACCGTGCCCACCAATTGATTTCTGTAATGACATCTTTAGATGGATCTGCAGAACATGCTGAGAAAACAAGTGGTAATGGCCTGACAGAAAATGCATCACTTCTGTGAATTGCTCATCCTTAATTAACTTAAAATAGGTGTAAAACATCCAGGCAAGTTAGAATGAAAAAGATGCCAGGCTACTAAATGTGAAGGAAAAAAAAAAAAAAAGCAGCTCTTTTCATGCATCCTGTGGATGTTAACTCCTTTGAGGAAAAACGGCTTTGAAAAGTCAATTTGTTCCTTACCTCTTAAGAATTATTTCACTTATTGTTACAAAAGAGTCTGATCTATCTTTTCCAATTATATTCTCTGCTTACATCAAATCCAGATATGCCTTCTGTAAACGGTTCTGCATGTTGTATGTCTTTAAAAAACCCCAAACATCAACAACAAAAAACTTCCCAAACACCGAAAACTTTATATTTTGAAATAAACATTTAAGCTATTTAAAAGAACCAGTTTATGCGGTCTGTGTGAGTATTAAGAAATAAAACAGTTTCAAAGGACAGCCTTTGATAAAAGCATGATTACAGTTTAAAAGGAAAAAAAAAGGGCTCTTAAAATGTCACATTTCTACTCAGAAAAAGCATTCCCAGTGACTTCTTAAAGCATATAAGCCCTTGCTGCATCAAAAGAGCTTCTGTAGGAGCCTCAGACAATTTAAAATGACACGAAGTTCTCAAGCCCACAGCAGATGTGACAAGGACAGAGAGGCACTTCCACCCACCCACCTCTCCTTTCTAAGAGGACTCTTCCAAATTGTCCTTTGCTCTACATCAGCCTCCTCTCACCTGCATTATTCTTGTTGCTTTTAATCTCATAATCTCATTTTTTTTTTCCCCTCTCAGATGACTCAAAGCAGGACCCCCAGCAAAGATGTCAGCACTAGAGGAATTATTGGGGGCACAACATCTAGAGAAGGTTTTATGCCAAGTTTGGGTAGTGAGACCCTCAATCCCAAGGTGCTGGAACCACTGAAAATCTATTAACTGGCAGAAAGGTGCTGTGCTTTGGCTTGCACAACTCAGGTTCAGTGAATGTTCAGAAACAGCCTCAGTCCTTCCTTCAGCATCATGGAAAAACTGCATCTTGGTTTCAGTGGGGCTTTCCACTAGTGACTGCTCAGTAATTTTGGGTAAACCATGTTCAGATTTTTTTTTCCTTATATGATAATATGTAGTAAGAGAGAGGTACTGAATGCACATCTTCTCACCCAACTGTTCTGATTTAGGCTAATGTAATAGACAATTGGAAATTGATTACGTTAGATAGTTAAGCCATAAAGCTCCATTTAAATATGATGGGTAAGAAACTAGGCTATTAATAATAATTATTGCAAATGTCACTGATTTCAGATTATAAAACTTAATAGCCTATCACCATTAAGCATGTGCTCTCCATAATTGCACTGTGTACCAACATGTTCTCAATTCTGTTTCTGTGACTCCCTCCAACATTCTTTTCAAAACTCTTCCTTAGAGAAAAAAAAAACATGTTTTCCATGCACATGGGGAGAAGTTGAAGGGAAGAACCCTTTTTCTTTTCAGGACTTCAGGACAGAAACAGAAGTCTAAATATTTTCCTCCTTGTAAAGATTTGTGTTAAGCCTTGATGTGCTCTTCTTTTTTTTATCAGACAAGTTTTATGAAGAAAAGCATAGATGATTTTATGAGAGATATCTTGACCAGTTCTTATGTCAAGCTTTCAAAGCTTGATAGCCTGAGAATGCAAGATGATTTTGGCATTTGGGCTACGTTTCACTTCAAATCACAGCAAAGGAATTGGCCTGATCAGGTTCCATCAATTGACCCTTTCTCTTCTTCCTAATTCTTTCTTCCAGCTTCCTCGAGTCTCACAGATGGGTAGGTAAAGGTGAGCCAAAATACCACACAAGAATGTTAAATTATGGCCTTGGTGCTTATTCCTATTTCAAACTCAGAACCCCTCTTGCAGAAGAAAAAGTTACAACAGGAAGATTTTTCTTCTGCTTTTTAACTACTTACAGAATAATTATGTAGGAGCTTTAGCAACATGCAGAGAAAGAGATGAGGGAAATACACATTAGTTAGATTGTAGATCCAGGTTCGGGAAATCAGGAAACACATATTCCATATAGAGAATAAATATTTCATGAATCTTGACTACATGGAAGCCCAAAACCCACTTTGCAAGTGACCAAGTCCTCTATGAAAAGGGGGTTTTAGCTGCTGTGGAAACCTGCTACAGTGAATCCCTTACAATTTCATGCCTTGGTTTCCCAGTCTGCAAAATCTGTGTGCTAATTAAAATGTTTCTTTAAACAAGGCTTGGAAATGTTCAGCTCACGACGTACCTCATATACACAAACACTTGCCATATTATTCCTCACAAAATTAGCAAGTTGTTCACATAAAATAAATGAGGCTCAGAATCATTTTATAAAGTTAGAAGTATCTAAAACCACAGTGACATTTTAACATGGAACAGATGCCTTGACAATGAGCAAAGCATCTGGAAATCAATCTGAGGGGCCTTTGAACAAATAGCTGAGTTTGTCAATTTAGAACATTAGTTCACCTAGCAAATCATAGCTGCTAGTGTTAACATATCATCCTAGTGCAGGGGACATACAACAATAAATGAGAAGGCAAATATTTTCTGAGGAGAGGTCAATATTTGCTGTGCTTGATGCTGTTTAATTCCTCAAATCCATTAGTGCTTAAGAGGCCAGAATGCAGAGGTGCTCTAAAGCCCTTGCAGCTTCCTGCTGACTTTGGATAGAGCTCAGGCACAGAGCACCCAGCACAAGGATTCATTGTTGTCTCATACAGCAAGAATACCTTTATAAACCCAAGGTGATTTATTATACATAATAAATATTATTCTATTATGTATTATAATAAAATAGTATCACAATATGTATTATAACATTTCATTATTATTATTATAATCCATTATATTTGTGTAGAATGGCTGAAGGCATGACCTGAGGACCATTTCTGATCTCTTTTGAGGGTTTATTTATAGTCACAATAGATTTTGTGATGAGAAATCTTCATTCACTAGGAAGAACCTTACTTCAAAATAAATGATGAATTGCATATACATGGTACTATCACCAGATGAAAACATTTATAGTTGGGTAGTTGGGTTTTGGTTTTTTTTGAGTTTGTTTTTGTTTATTTTATTTTTGTTTTGGTTTTTTGTTTGTTTGGTTGTTTTTTTTTTAACAGGAGGTTATCTTAAAAATTCCCACCTGTGGAAAGTTTTATGCCCCTGAAACAGAAACTGTGAATGTACTGTCTGGACAGGAATATGTGACATCTTTCCTTTCAGGATGTTTTGTGGGGATAGGGAGAGTAATATATCCAATTAATAAAACTTCCAGGAAAATTTGACCACTTAGTCCGATAAAAATGATCCAGTTTTTCTCACGCCAGATTTTCCAATTCATATCCAAATATCCATTGCCTCAAATTATCAGTATGTTTGTATTTACAAGCATGAGCCATGCCCCTTTTATAATATTTGCTGTTATAGTAGCAAAAGAAATTCAGATTATCAGTTTTTTCAGGAAGTTTTCTTCTCTCATCCCAAACACAGTTATCAATAATAAAAATACACAAAAAGTCACCAGTTATGACTATTAGAGTATCTATTAGAGTTATGAATATTCCAGTATTATCTGAGTAGTAACTCAGATCTTGAAAGAGCTGGTCATACAACTTCCATGTGCCTACTTTTTTTTTTTAGGAGCAAGTAAGCTGATATACAAATTTCTACACTTTTCAAGAGGATTGATTTGCCAAACACCTGTGCTCTGAAAATCTGTCTCAAACTGCACAATCATTATCTCCAGTAAGTTGAGGAAAAAAAACACAGCAGAGTGCCACACAGCAAAGTCCAATTTAAAACTTGCCAGGTTTTCAGACATTCACTTGCCAGCTATCACAATCCTGTATTTGCTTCTGAAATAAGAAAAATTTCAAATTGAGTTTTCCTCCAGCAAAGAGCAGCAGTTGTGTTGAGTACCACAGCAGGATATTTTCCTGACTGATAAAGGGCAGACATGACTCCTACAGGAGGGGAGATGAGCAGGCTCCTGTGGGCTGCTACCAGTGCCAGATTTGTCACTTCCAGTTGTTGGTGTGTAACAACTCAGACTTCCCAGGAGGACTCAGAAAATGTTAATACTCAGCCCAACAGCTCAGCACCGTAATCTCCTCAGAGAAGTAAACAAATTAAACTGAAACAGAGAGTGACCTTGGATAAGTCACTTCAGCAACCTGCGCCAGTCTCTACTCTCAAACTCAGCTGCTTTTCCTGTTTTCTGGCAGCCCAGAGCCAGAAAGAAAAGATCTTTACAGGACTCAGATATTTCCAAAACTAGCTCAGAGCTCTCAACTCTAAGAGGGTACAAGGAGCAGGAAGGGATGTAAGGTCCTGCACATAAAGAGTTTGACAAACACCCTTTCTCCACAATTTCAATACAACTTTATCAGAGCAGCAACAAATCTCTTGATGCCGTTGTTGGGACTACCTAAAAACAGAGGCCAGACAAAATTAAGGGAATAAAAAGCAGGTGTATTTATTGAAGGGCCTTCAGGGATATTTCAGGGAGATGAAGCCCACGCAGGGGCTACACCCAAAAATGGACAACGGGTCACAGGTTACTTTTATAAGTTTTGTCTATTTGCATATTGGGGGTTAATCTTCCAATTACAATTTCAGGTAATGAAGTCATTTACCCCAAGTTTGCTCCACCCAAACTCACTTTTGTTTCCATTTCTCAGGGCCTGATTCCCAGGCCTAGAGAGGAATTGTTGTGTCTGACCAAAATGGGAAGGCAGGAGATAACACTCCATATGGAGTTTAGAGTAATACACTAAAGAATTGCAGGATTACAAATATATGTAAAACACAAAACCTAGAACCCTAAGGCATCACTCTGTCAGAGCATAAGTACAGCAATGTAATGGCACTGAACTTACAGGTGTATCTAGAAAGGGAAAGAGGACTTGGGATCAAGTAAATGAAGGTGCTTGAATGGTAAAGAGCCACAACACATCACTTGAGATGGTTGCTGAGATGGTGAAATCATTTACTGGGCCTTAATGCCCACAGAAATATCTGCAGAATTATTACTCCAGTGTCCAAGCAGGATTGTTTATACTTTTCCACAGTAGCTTAAATTTTGTGCTAAAAAACCTTGCCTCTCTTTTAAGTCATTCAACCACTTCAGGAAAAACTTATTTTTTAAATACAAATCTGACTGACCATCTTCAATATTTTCAAATAAATTAAATTTATTGTCTGCTGTCAGCAACAACCCCATACACACTACTGAGCAATCTTTTTCTTCTACCACTTGATATCCATTTTTTTCCCCCTTTTAACAAAGTGTTTCTGGGAAATAGGTCCTACAGGTAGGATATTTTTCTCTCGCTTTTTGACAGGCCTATACACAAAGATAAGAACCCTGTTGGGATGCTGAATAGCCTACCTGTGTATGGTGTTGCTCTAAACATATGGCTCCAAAATTCAGAACTGATATATCATTGGTGAAGTCCAGATAATTGATTCATAAGTCAGCTGCATCAGGCAGGTTTTTGATGGTATCTTTATAAATAGGTTGGTGCTTTCAAAGTGCCTGATGGTATCTCTCTTACTGACACAAAAGGCATTTAGAGGTTGGAATATGCTAGTAATACAATTTGTATTCTTGGTGCAGTTCATGGGAGTTATCAGGTTCTTAGAACACTAATACAAATATTTGGGTAAATATCTTTTACATATTTATACAGTCTAGTATTTCACCTTGAGGTCTTTTTAGTAATTTACTGCATTTTAAAAAACAGATTCAAGATCTGCACTTCCTCACTGTGATGAAAAGCATGATTATTCTTCAAAATTGACATGCCTACACACAGTTTATGACTGATAAAAAAACCCCCACAATTCAGTTCAAAAGAGTGTCTTTTAACAATCAAAGCCCCAAAAACAGATCACCAAGTCCTTCAGAAGCAACAGCTGAATGGAGCCATACATTCCCAATTCAGTGAGACTTTGGGCCAAACCATAAAGACAAAAAATTCCCAACATCACACAAACATTCGGCATGGTTCATTCCAAGCACACCAAAGTACTGGGCAAGACACATGATTTGGTTTACAAATTTTAAAAGCAAAAGCAAGATCAGTAGCTGAAAGGATCCCTGAACTTACAGGACGAACTGCCTTCCAGGAGCTGTGTGTGCAACGTTAGCAGGCCACTTTGAAAACCTCTTAATCTGTATTTTCCATTTTAAGAGAGGGGATGTACAACTGATGAGGATATTCTTCGTTCTTCTTAAACATAAGCACTTAAAATTTGATCACTTTTATATACTTTATGTACATTTGCCTGCATATAGGGCATAAGTACATTGAAACTGAATTGTAATAGAAAAGAAAAAAGTAGTAAAGAGAAGAGGAGCTAATAAAAATGAGGTATATCCACAGCTTGCTGGTTGATTAACTGAAACAAATGCACACATCTTTAATAAAAGATGTCATTCCTTACATGTCCTGGCTACCCACATTGCATACATCACATCAATGACATTTTCAGTTACTCTGAGACACAAATAAAATGGGACTATCTGGAGACACCTTACCTAACATTTTCACACCTGCAAATGCTCACAACTACTTAAAATTGTCTAAGTATGGTGAACCCGAGGGCTGGTTTGTCTGTCACACCTCACTGTGCTGGGGAACACCCCCATGGACACCAACAAATAGCACCCTGAGCATTTGGAGAAGAGAGATGTGGTAAAAATCACTGGTGAATGGCCTAGTGGTGTCAAACTCAGCCCAGGGGAAGTGTTTTGTGGTTCTGTTGAGGGTGGGAAATGGATTTGTAAAGAATTCTTAAAATTCTTTAAGAGCACACAGCCTTGCACATGTGTCTGCAAACTCTGAGATAAGGTGTGCTGACTTAGGAAGGCCATGGAATAGAGATGACATTGTTGAGAGAGAGATTGAACTAGAAACAAGTTCCAAAAGATGGCCTCGCAAAAGCACCAGGTGTTTTTGAGAATTAGAACTGTGGAAGATGCATTGCAGCTGGACCACATGGGGTAAAACAACAGGTGATTTGTGTTAGAAGTGTTAGCAGCATTGTTTGGCAAAGCTAATGGGCTGAAAAACATTTATAAAGTTTGTAACCAGGAAATAGGGTGGCTTCTGATGGAATGTTGTTAAATTTTACATCTCTTGTGTCTCACTGTTCATCGAGAGTGATAATGAAATAAAGTCTTTTAAAATTCCTCTCAATTACCCCGTCTCTGTAAAAGCTGGGAATACCAACAGGTGAACAACCTCAGCCATGCTGCAGGTGGGAGTGAGCTGTAGATATCTGCTTTGTTCATCTGCCTTTCTCATTTAGAGTTGCAGATAGTATGTTTTCTCAGGATGAAAATTCATTTTTCAGTTTACCTGAAAACAGAGCTTGTAAAGAAGTCTATGACTATTGCATCAAAACAGTTGAGGCTAAAACATCTTGTTTTACTGTATTTCTATCTTCAGCATGCCGTGGTGTCCAGGCACCCAAAAAAGCACCACAGAGGTGAACCTCTTTCTGAACAGCCCCTTACTTGCTCTCCTACCTTGCATTTATCATATGCATAGAAAAACACAAGAATTTTAACTCAGGGGTATTGGTGTAATTATCAAAATCTTTTCACAATATCGTGACATTAAGCCACTCCTGACATGCAGAAAAAAATGCTTAAAGTGTCAGCTCCCAGTTCCACACAAGCAAGAGAGGGTACACGCTCGGGTCACCTGTGATGCAAAGGATCTAGGTGGGCTCTCACTGCACACTCCCAAAGTCTTCCCAAAGTGCCACTATGGGAACTATTTCCCCCTGCAATTATTCAGACTGAATCTTTCTGCTTTGACTTCCCATCTAGGAAAAACTTTACAGCCAAAATCTGCTTCGAGCAACCTGGTCTCATGAGAGATGCCCATGGCAGGGGGTGGGAACTAGATGGTTTTTAATGTCCCTTCCAACCCAAAACCATTCCATGATTCTGTGATAAAACAGAATCAGAGTTTCCAGGTTTTACAGTGCTGCTGCAGAGGGGTGGAGGGCAGCACCAAACCCCTCTGCTGTTCACAACAAGCAGGTGCCTTTGTTTGAGACTTGGAATTCCTTCCCTCCCAAACACTTCAGAAGTAAGTCTGCCTCTTCAAACCCGATTTAAAAGGATTATCCTGAGAGCTGGAGACAGGCAGGAGAGCTGAGCCCCAGCATTCAGCTGCCCCAGCAGGGGGTGAGAGCCAGAATTGCAGAAAGTCTTAAGCAGACTTTCCATTTTGATACAAATAATGAAGAGAAAGCAGAGACGGACGTTTTTATTTACACAGATCAGATCCAGCTATTAAGCTATCTAAATATGAAGAGGCAGCTGAAGAATCTAAGAAAATAATAAGAAAATAAGGACAGATGAGAATATCATAAAGGGCCAGGCCTCTTCTGCAATGTGAGTTTACATCTTTTGTATTTTTGCTCCACTAAGATCACTGAAAAGTGCAAAGGACAGCTCATTTACATTCTCCTGTTTTATCAGTGTCTCACAGATTTTTCCTTTTTGTAATAGTTGTTGCCCATTAATTTTGAAATATTTCAAACCAAATTCAACCAGCAAATCCTTAGCCATTAGAAAGCTTTAAAATTAGGGGAAGTGCCAAATCTAGAAGTCTCATGGAGTGACACCAGCGCAAAAGAATAGGCTACATTAGCATTATGTGCTCCTGCTTTCTCATCTGCCTGAAATAATCCCAGTTATTCATCTGACACACAGTGTCAGATTATTCTGCAGCTGCAAGGAAGAGTAGAAGAGCTTCCCAAAGAGGAGTGCCATCAGCCAACAACCTCATCTGAATTACCCAGTCAGGTCTCTGAAGGGGGGAGGAAACTAGGGTTGGATGTCATAGTGGAGGATTTGCATGTAGCAACAAACACTCTTTTTCTTTTAGAGAGCACTACAGAGAGGTTAATCATCTAAGCCATTATGTCTCTTCTGAAGTCCAATTTCTTCTGCCTTCCAGCCTTCCCTCCTTTCTTTGTCTGGACCCTCACCTCCTGAGATCCTGAGTGGTTGCCTCACCTCCTGAAAAGGAGAGGAAATCTTTCCCCCTCCTTTCAATCTTGTTACTATCAGGATGGTGACATTCCCTATCTTTTGGATCTGTTTGTTAGTGGCTTGCTCAGCCAAGGCCCCCGGGGATACACACTGTTATCTCTGTGGTCTCTCTGTATCTCTTCTGAATCTTGTATTACTGGAGTTCCTGTGGGAAACTTCTCCTTGCATTTTCCAAAGGGCTGGGAAACCTTCCAGTCACTAAGACTTACATTTGCCCTTAGAATATTCCTCTATTAAAGAATATTCCTCTATTAAAAATATCCCTCCAAAGCTTTTTATACTCCCTTATAGGTCATCCAGCTCATATGTCAATCAGGAGTTCTTCTACTCTCTCCTTCACCCTCTTGAAGAATTAAAATCAAAGCTTCAGATACAGGTAGAAGCCAATCCCAACTTTCTTTCTGTCCCACTCTCCAAACTCTGAGGATTCAAAGTTGGAAAAATTCTCTTGAAAACTGGGCCAGTAACAACCAAGACCCAGTGTGAGCTGAGCTGGCTGCATCCTCTGAGTTTGACATGCCATGATTTACAGAGGAACATTTTCCTCTGTAAAAGGGAACATTTTCCCTTCTCTGTCCCTTATCATACTTCCAGGACTACATTACAATACCTGAGTGCCTCTCAGTCCATAACGCATTTAATCCTAATGACGTCTCTGTGAGGGATGGAGGTGCCATAATTTTCATTTCATAGATGGGTAACTGGGGCACATTACAGACCATGTTCTTGTCGAGGAGTTTTATTGGCAGGTAAGATTCCAGGTGGAGCCTACTACAGCAGAATAAGGACATCCACAGAGAGGATTATAACAGTGTTAAGGATATTAGAAAATTCCTCAGTGTAGGAACACATACCCATATACAGCAGCAAAGTAGTCTCCCAAAACGTCAAGGGGGGATATTTGGGATATTTTATTTTTTTTTACAACAAAAAATAAAGTGAGAGTGGGATAAATTATTTAGAGGAAGAAAAAAAATTAGTTTTCCAAAATGCCTAATTTACAAAGCCCTGTCATGCTTGATGACTGATGGCTCTAACTTCTGCAGATTCCTACGCCCTAAAGAGGACCCAGGTCTCAGACTCTTTCAAAGGATTGTCCCTTTAGTCCCATTAGGGCCTACTGATCTTTGCTGGCAGATATTCTCCTCTTCTGGTCCAAACCAGATTTAGGCTTTGGCCAGAGATAGGGAAAATTGTCAAAGCTAATACTGCTGGCATTAATTATCCCTTCGTAATCCTCCCCAGTATGAATATTACATTTGCTGTTTTCCAGTCAGATGGTACCACTGCTGGCTCAAATGGTTTATTAAAACTGTTTTCCACTGGACCTGCTTGGTCATACACCATTTCCTGGACAATTTCTAGTCCCACTAACCTGGTATTACCTTATTCTGTTCCAACCCAAATGAATGTGCTCTTATTATTCGACTCCATATTTGTAAAAGCATCCTCCCTGAAAACTGCTACAGATGATTTAAGAAAATTTCAAGACCAAGACAGAGAAGGTTCTGTGTTTTCTTAAAGATATGTGATTGGAAAGAATTTTAATAATTTCCTACCAATTTTCCTAGACAGGGTCCTGCAAAATGCTTTCCTAGTGAGCATCACATTGAGCACACCATCATATAGTTTATATAAACAATTACAGCTCCAAGTTAATAAGAAACACAAGACTTTCTGAATGCTTTCTTTGGAGCAGTGTCTGAAAAAAAGACAAATTTTAAGCTTCTCTGTTACTTAAAAGATTAAGCTAGGAATGCTAACATTGTCATCACTCATGAGCACAAGATTTCATTCTGTATTGTTTCTCTTTTCAAATTTAAAAAAATTTGAAATAAATTTGAGAAGAGTTGAGTAGTGGATTATAACTACTCGAAGCAGAAATCTGACAACGAATTAAAATTCATCTTGGGGTTACTAGAAGGAGCCTAGTTAAATCTGTTGGCTCAATATTTTCTATTTTTTTTCAGGAAATAGAAGTATGTCAGATCCCCATTTTCTGAAAGTATAATATCTTTTTCCTGAACAAATGTATGAACACATACCTTATTCATGTTACCTATATTTAATTCAACTACTTATTCTAAATATCTGATTCAGGTAGGGAAAAATATGTATACTTGGAAATATGCTGTAGCTTGTGGAAAACAATTGAAATAGGCTTATACTAATAATTATTAATGATATGGTGTATATATATCTGTACAATCCATAATGCTATGGATTATATGGCATGTAATCCAGGGAAAATACCTTTATAGCCAATCCTTATTTATTAAAAAACTAAACAACAAGGCATCAAAGGCTAAGAGTCCAAACCAATATTTGTTACACTTATAAAGATGTCTTTCTTACAGGAATTTTTTTCCTTAAATAAGTGTCAGTAATAAAAAAAAAGTCTCACTGGACGCCAGATTTTCAGAACCTTTGGTCACATCTGGTGTAATATTCGTGTTACAGACAAAAAAGTAAAATCAGAAATGTTTCATGTAGCCTCTTATTTCATCAAAAGCATTTCTCATAGCCCCAGCAGATAAGTAAAAACCCCTTTAGCATTAGTGTTCTTAATCCGACTCCTACACACATATTACAATTTGGTTTTCTGCAGGAGTCTCATATAGTCTCTCCCCTATTTCTCTATAAGTAAACTAAGTTTTGACACTCACACCAATACCTTACATGAGCCCACTGGATAAATAAAGCTGACTAGGTGTTCCAGAAAGCAAAATTCAAAATTATTGAGTCACAAAGCACCTGGATATTTTAAATAAAATGCAGGGGTTTTTATCAATAGAGCTTTGCTCAGTGTTGCATACTGTCTTTATTTTTAGGTGCTGCAGTGTGTATTTTACACTCTTATATGGAATTTCCATCCCCAGGAGGGACACAATAGAAGCCCAGTACTTAATATAAGTACTGGATATTTCTAAATACAGCCAGGGTATTTCTAAACCTCAAAGTTAGATAGGGAAGTAGTAATTAGAAGTAATTACTCAAAATGATGCAAGCAATGCCGGAGTGGGAGAGTTTCCTCACCTCCCATTTAGACATTTTCAACACACAAGTTTAAAGTCCAGTTTTGTTGGCTTGGATATTTTAATAAACCTATAGAACCAAAACAAAAGCAAAAGTTCTGTGTTTCATCATTGTTTTGGGTAGAGCCCATGTGAAAACAGAGGATTTTCAGGAAAAAGAAACAAATACAAGCAAACTCAAAGAACTGGGGCAAATGAACTTAGATACAATTCAAACAATATGTGTAGTTACAGAAATCAAGGAAATCTGATCTGAGTTTTGTGCTTATTGCAAAACTATATGCAGTAAACTTAAGAAAACTCTGAAGAAATAAGTTAAAGACAGATAATATATTTTATTAGAGCAAATAGAATAGGTGGAAAAGCTAGAACAACTTTTGGGCACGCAGCCTTATTTGGAACTAAGACATAATAACAGCCTATTCTTGCTTTATGAAAAAACGGAGGAAAAAATGATCTCAAAGATTCTTTCTTTACATAAACTAGTCCTGCAACAGCCTCCATTTCCTTCACTTGAATTATTTTCAGGGAGGCTTGAGACCCTGGCTGTTCCTTGAATCCATTCTATTGAGTTTTCATCAAAATGTTTGGGTTGAAAGATCATATAATTAAATTTAATCATATGGTTATATAATTATATGATCTTTAACCCAATTAATTGGGTTAAAGAGCATATAATTCCAACACCCCTGCCACGGGTAAAGACATCTTCCACTAGATCATGTTGCTCAAATCCAACCTGGCCTTGAACACTTCCAGAACTGGGGCATCCATCAACCTGTTTCAGTGCCTAGCCACCTGTACAGTAAAGAATTTCATCCTAATATCTAACCTAAGCCTTCTTTCAGTTTTGAAGCCATTCTCCCTTGCTATAAAAAGCCCCTCTTCAGCTGTCTGTAGCATCCTATAGGTACTGGAATGGTCTCAAAGGTCTCCCCAAAGCCTTCTCTTCCCCAGGCTGAGCAGCCTCAACTCTCAGCTTCAGGGGCATGAGAGCCTCCCTTCACCCAGGAAGGAAAAGCTCACCTGTTGTTTGACAGCTCTGTGGATTTACCCTTGCCAAGCAGAAAGAGTACAGCCCATGTACCACATGAAAGCAAAGATGTTTTGTTCTGTTATGATAAAAACATGGATGTTTTAATCTTCACCTGCTTCTGCTATCCTGACCATCAAAATAGAGAAGGGATTTAGAATAAAAATAGCAATGATTCAGCCAGTACATTAAAAACCACAAGACTCATTTAATGGAGTTTCTAATAAAAATTCTTCCTAACTGGTTAATTGGAGTTGCTAAATGATTTCTTTTTATAGTCAAAGCTTTATAATTAACAAGCCAGACATTGATTTCTAGTCATTATCAATTTCTCTATGATTATTATTGCTTCTATAATAATCTTCACTGTATTAACATAGATTAAGAAGCTCTTTAAAATAGAGCAGCTTCATTAGCTCCTACTATCACAGGAGGACCTGCAGAACTCTGCACTCCAGTTAACCACCACAGAGAAGCTGAAAATAAATGCTGCAAGTCTCTCTTCCTGAGGGCTGACATGCACAGAGAAGAAACCTCAGCACTCAACTCCAAGCACTCGACTCCCAGTCAGTAAAGCTTCTAAAATAATTAACTTGTACAGCCACGCTAAGAATATTTCTTTGTTAATCTTTATTGTTCCCTTAATGAAACATCTTTTATGCTGCAGACCCGGTACATTTGGAAAACTTCATAAATCCACTTGCAAAAGCAGAATAATTTCAGCTGGGCAAATGAAAGTGGGGTAAAACTGCCTTGAAAACACAGCAATGTAGTGAAACACATTTAGTAAGCCTGGGAACAGGGGATCAGTAGCTCCTGACTTTCAGGCATTAGAATGCACTGAGTGGAATAGGGATGGGACCCAAACCACAGGATTTTGCTCCTCTGAAATGTTCCTTAGCAGATAAAGATTACTTCTCACCCAGAGAAAGCAGCCTGCTAGCTGAGCTTTGCCTGATAATTTCCATGGAGATATGCTGAGGTTGATCATGGTGATGGCTGTCCTTTGGACACTCATTGACCACTCATTTCTGCCTGCAGATCACTGAATTCAAGAAAGATTTACCACACTTTGAATGTGTTTGTTTCTGAAATTATACTGGCTGCTTTGCACTCAGATTTTGATGTTTGGTTCATATGGCTGCCAAGAACTCACAAGAAGTCTTGCAACAGCACAACATCTTTCTGAGCCATGCAGGGGTTTTATTTCACGTATAGTTCCCAGATTAATTAATTTATGACATACAGGGTAGTTTATAAATATTTGTATTTTGGGTCAACTGTTAGACAGTGCAAGTGATTTTACTCAACTCTTCTTCACCAATTTGCAGAGAATATCTAAAACAGATCACAATGGAAAAGGGGTTTTAAGATATTGTGTGATGTTTTATACAATGGATGGAATAGGCAGAAGAAGAAGCCATATGTAAGCCTTCCATGTCAACACAAACTTACAGCCATGAATTCAGACTTCCCCACATTCCCAAGTATGTCAAGTGTGATGATATGGTTTGTCTCTCATATGACAATAGCTGGGCAACGTGGAATTTTTAAATGCTGAAACCCAGTTGGGCTCTGACCTGTCCTTCTTCACTCGCTCATTTTATTTAAATTTTACCAGTGTGGGTGAGAGAGTGAAAGAAGAAACAAATTGTAAGAGAATTATACTAATGGAGTAAAAAATAAGAAGCATTAAAAAAATTTCTCATGTTTGAAACATTGCCCCTATTTTTCAACATAGTTCAAAAAGGAAATGTATTGGAGCTGCTTTCTCTTGTTACCTACAAAAATCTTTTCAGCTCTCAAGAGAGTTAGTCACAGTAGGATTTTAAATCAAACTTAATAGATTTACTTTGTCAACTCCAGCCTAAACTTTGCTCAGTTTTCTCTGGCTTTCCCAGGAACTAGTAGCTAGAATTCCACCTATCCTGCCCCCAAGGAGGTCAAGTGTTAAAGGAAAACTTTTGTGTTTTCCTGTGATTTGTTCAAGCTCATGAAGATCTGTTAAACTGACACCATGCATTTTATATTATCAGAAATCTCAATCATTCCAAAAATGAACACAGAAATCTTTTTTATAGCTCTTTTTATAGCTCTGCTCCATTCAGAGAATATATGAATTATAGAGTAAGTACAAAGTGATGGAAGATCAGATCCTTGGAGAGACTACTCAAGAAAGTACCAAACACATGCTTACATTTAAGGTAAATCTGAGCTAATTATTTGGATGTGGAGGATGATTAGGGGAAAGAAAGAAAGAAAAAAAGAGGAACGCTTTCTTGAATAGAGCTTCAAGAGGGAAGAGCATTCCTCTTGAATGACAGAGACTGATCATTGACTTATCAAAACATTTTGATTTAGAGGAAAATAGAAATAAAATTATCATAATTATCATCACAGTATCTCACAAAGAGCATACCATCAGATGGTGATAAGGGTCAAGGAAACAAAACCTTCTTAGTTCCTCCCCTTGTAAATTCACTCTTTATAGTCCTTTCTGGACCTGATCTTTGTACGAGTATGCATTTTGTCACACAGACAGACCCTTCTGGCCTACCTTGGAATTTCTAATTTTTTAAAAATATATATATAATATATAAATTATATATCCATAAGTATAAACATTAAAATGAAATAGAATTATAAATATTATTCTTTATAATTATAAATAATATTATTTATATTTTCATTAATAAAAAAAAATATATAGTGTGTGTGGTGTAAATATACTCAAACATCCTTTGCCACCTGGCTGCTTTTAAACATTTCAAAGGGAGCTTTACTTCACTGCCATGAGGCTTGGCATTTCGTGTTTCATGCTCTTTATTAATGAAGCTTCCTGAAACTTGATTTAGGAAAAGCGAAACTTTACTATGCAACAGTACAAAACTATTAAAATTAATTGATCTGACCGTAACCATCAGCGAATAACTGGGGATGTAACCATGGAATCATCATGCCTTTTGAAAACTGTCTAGATAGATTTAATGGATATATACAGCAATGTGATCTAAGGGAATACATGCATTCATTTCCCTTCCCCACTCACCTAAGAGGGTATTGCAACTTTTATCTGATGCCACATTAAGGTATAATGTCCACTGATATGCAACAGATAAGGAATTGCCAAAACTTTCTTTGATGCCTTTCAGTCACGTTTCCATCAAATAATTCACTACATGAAGAATATACACAGAAATCCCCAACTACTTTGTAACTAGCTAATTGCTTTAGACCACAACCATCCAAGTTCTTTTACATCTTTAATTTAAACAATCTTTTTTTTTTTTAATCCTTATTTTATTTATCTTATCTGGAGGGGGAAGTTACACATATTCATCTGAAAAACTTATGGAGTGAGAAATTAAACCCAAGAACAAAGTCCAACTCTTTCATCCTGCAATGCAGAGAACATCAAAGGGCCACACCTAGGAAAATATTATTTTTTTCCTCTAAACTTTTTGTCCCAAGGCAAAAAAAATCTCTCTGCTCATGTCTGATTTATGTTTCAACAATGTTTTCAGTAACCTCTACAGCTCAATGTCTGGTGCAAGCACTCTGGAAGTACAGCAGGGGATTGTTATGTTCTAGTACAGCATATAAAGAACAATGAATATATTGAAACCAATCTATTTTCTCAGGTATGAAGAGCACATGAATGTAATTGCTATTCTAATTTATGACAAATATCTTGTGGCTACAACAATAAGGGCCCTCAATGGCAACATAAAGAAGAAGTAAGAGCTCTGCATCTTCCAACACCTTTTTGGATGTAGTTGTGCACTGCCTTCTCTAAATTCAATGCACAACTGGTTTAGACACACATTGTAGTACTCAGGACACAAGTATTTCTTTTAAATGCTTCAGAGAAAAGTCATCTTGGTCCAACTCTATTAATTCCTCGAGAAACATTTATGTTTCCTCAGAGAGAGGATGAAAGCAATTAAAACACCAAGGCATATAATGACATGGGTGGTCCTACCCCAATCCTGGCTGGGATATTCCTGTTGCCACAGGTGGAAGTACTTCTGGGAGCAGCATTGCTTGGATTTCTCAGTCGTTAGGGTACCACTCCTTTTTAATTTCTATCACTATTGTATCAGAAGACTCAGACTGACTAGCCTGCGTTGGTTATCCTCAGGACAGGTTCAGAATTTCTCCACAACTCACTAGAATAGTAAGACAAATTGAGATTAAAAGAAAGACAAATTGAGAACTCAACTGTTTTGAGTTCAATGAAAGTTGATGGCTCCAAGTAATGATTAAAAAAGCTCACAAACCCAAAGTAGACTTAGGTTCTGCTCTGGACCCCTTATGCCACCTGATTCCAAGAGACTGAGACAGTATCCAGACCTTAATATAATCATATTTTAAGTGCATATATCCTTTGGTATTTGTCAACCTTTCTTCAGTTCATATTTATTCGAGACATAAGTTTTAATGCAAGCCTAGACAGCAGAGTGAAAGAAAACATCTGCAATGTTCATATTTCAGACCTAGAAGTACTTTTCTTATACAGAGTTGAAATCTAAAGCATGCGAGCTTAAGTTCAGCTGTAGTTACCAAATTGTCCATGGTTCATTAAAGTCACTCACCCATACTCTCCCCGTCTCTTTCCAATCCCAATTTGAACTGCCATTAACAGGATAAAAATGGGAAATAATTCAGAAAATCTGTGTCTCTAGGAGTTTGTTTGAAAACTTTCAGAGCATGCTATGCTTAAGACTCGTGATAACAAACAATAAATTATTTTATAAGTCATGAAAGTTGTATTGAATGAAGTTAATAAAAATATTCTAGCAGTATATAAAAGATTATTTTGAACATGAATCTTGAACTAGGATCAAAAGTTGGGCTTAATCATTAAAAATTGTAATAGAATGAGTAATAAGAAAGACTAATCCAAGGGACAGGGATTCCTAAAATTTTATCCATGGATTGGAAGTTAGTAGGTTTGACTTAACAGCAGATTCACAAAAGAGTAATTATGCCCAGAGATACTTTTATGTCTTGTGCTTCTAATGTGAAGTTGCACATGAGCCCTTGTCGGAACTCAAAATATCCCTCAGACATTTTTGGATGTTCCAGGCCCAGGTCAGAAGCATTTGAGACCCTGGCAGGCAGCTGGAAACAGCTGTGATTTTGGGTTTGAACCATGGAATGATTTACCAACCTTGCAGTGAGAACAAGAAGTCACAAAAGTTTAGAAGTAGAAGTATTCACAAAGTAAAGGGAAGAATTTTTGAGTGCTGTACAGGGGGGTTTTGGTTTTGTACATGGGGGTCAGAAGTTTGAAGATGGAGGGATTTGGGCCTGTCCTGTCCTCCCTTTCTCTTCTTCCTTACCTCTATGTTCTTGGTGATGCTGGCACTCACAGATTGGTTTAGAGTAGAAAAACATCATTTAATATAGGTAGTAAGTATTGGGGGAAAACTGTAAACATTTAACGCATAATGTACCATATAAAAGACAGCAGCAGCCAGGGGCGGGGAGAGAGAAGAAGAAGACACCAGACAGAGAGGGTGTCAGGGGTGTGTGTGCCTCTGCCTGAGCTGCTGAGCAAACCACAGCAGCTCAAGAAGAAAATCTTTTAGATAACTTGCAATAAACTGCCTTGAGACCGAACAACAAGAGACTGCTGAGCCTTTCTTTGGAAGCACGGGTTGGAGGAGAGACTTTTCCACCACACGGAGCCACCCCTGACCTAGAGATGAGCTAAGTGCAGTGCCTCTCCAAGAGGTGTTGAGTAGCTTTGGGTGTGAATTAAAGCAGGAATGGAACAGCAGGCATGCCACTGAGCCCTAGAACAGAAGAGCTCACGAGCTCTTGCAGCTCCTTGGTGGTAGGGCACTTTGGATCTTTATTCTCTGGCAGATTTGTCCCAATATTTCCTTTATCTCTTCCTCTTTCTATCCTTCCACACTGACTGTTCATCCCAGCCTTGGTTCATATCAGGGAGATCCTAGTGGTGCCTCCAAGGACAATTTGGGATGGCCATATAAAGAAGTCCCTTGCAGAATCCATTCACTTGCTGTGAGAACTGCTACCTACAATACCCCCAGGCTGCAAAGACACAGAAACATGGCTTAATAGCTCCTTGACATTATTTTACTGAGAGAAGGAGATTAATTTAAACCTCATGAAGCTAAAGGGACTGAATTTTGCATGAGAAGGAGAAAGAATTGCGAGAGCCAAATCCTTGCTGCAGGTTGATGCAAGGGTTTTCCTTTGCATTCCTGAGAGTACCTTGGGTGCTCCAAGTGCCTCCTGGCTATTTGCAAAGTGTGATGGTAAAGAAACCAAAACTTCATGGACAGGTGGGCCCATTCCCCTGGTGCTGTGCATCCAAGGTCCCCTTCCATCCCAGCCAGTGTCACATGTGTGATTTCTTTGATTCCTGCCTCCAGAACCCCAGAGTTGCCTCTCTGGGCACTAATTCTGGCTAACATTTTCCTTTTCTATACCTCATTCACAAAAGGTCATCTAGCAGCTGACTCTATTTTTTTCCTGCCATAAAGGTGTGTTTAATCCAAAGACTGAGTCCTTTTTATTTGGTGGTTAGATATCAACATCTTTCCCAATGTTAAAGAATTCTAGGAAATTGTATTCATCCTGAAAAATATGGATGCATGTATTTATTGGAAGACACTAATGCAAACATGAATTAGCAATGATACTGCCATTCTCATAAAAGAAGTGCAAAAAGTGTTTTAGAAAGAGAATGGCTACAGAACTACCTAATAAAGTCCCCAAAGCATTGGAAACACATGATGTTATCAACATGACAAGCTCAGGAAAGAAAAAAAAAAAAATTAGTTGATTCAGCCATATTTCATTTACCTTACTACCTCTGCATCTTTTATTTTTGACAGCTTCACAAGAACATAGCTAAGTATTTCCAATAATCTTCTTAGACTTGGGAATTCAATATTTTCATTCCCAGTACATAAAGTTGATTTAAGTGAGAATTTAAGAATAACAAATAGTCACTACTTTAAGGCAAACTGAATGAAACCTATGTGAAAGATATTGAAGAAGAGAGGACACTTAAATAAAAAAGTAACAATACAAATATATACATAATGTAAATAAATATAATATAAATTATATTATATATACAGACATTCAAGTATCCAAAAATATTCTGCCAAGGTGTGTAGATTTTTCTGAGTTTTTCTGTTCTTGCTCTGTGATATTAACTCTGAAGTAGATTTTAGTACCACAATAGAACTACAGTCATTATTTCACTAATTAGTCCCATTTCTGCTGTTAGCACTGAAAACACTGTCTTTTTCCCCTCAGTTTGCCTTCTTCAAAGACATACCAAATGAGTTTGGGCTCAGTTTAGAGATTGTAAATTAATAGCAGTATTTTGATCAAGCTGCATTTAAAATTATTACAATCACTTAAAAAGGATGTTAATTCTGAGCTGCTGAAATAAATGGCTGATGCTCTTTGGCTTTCTGTTTCCACTGGGCAGCTGGAATCAGAGCCACAAGACTGTGAACAAAAACCAGAGTGATGTTATCTGTCCATGGAAATGTCAAGCAAACAAATAATTTGGTTTCTGTAATATATATATTTTTTTTTTCTAGAGTAAACACAGAATCTGCTTTGCTTTTCATTTCTTTTTTTCATCAGCTGTAAAAAAAATTATCTCATACAATGCACGTGGCATGTAGGGTCACACAGTGCTCTGAGAGCTCTGCCTGTACATCAGTGTAACAAGATGAGTTATGGATTGAGAGACAATTTCACTGAACTGAATTTTCTTTGCTTTTTCAGTCTTCAGGCAGACCCTTAAATAGAGCAGTGTGTGCATACAGTTTGAAAGAGGTGCACATGTGGAAGTCATGAAAAAGGTACACATTACTTTAACTATTAAAAACTATTAAAAGTTGGGAAAAGATAAGAACAAATATCTACCATAACAGGAAAAAAAATTATGGCCTTTTTTGTTTTTTTTTTAAAGAGAAGTGATAGAGGGAAATTTTTAAAGAAATATTTGAGACTCTCCTGGGTTTTATGTTTTCCTTTTAAACAACGAGCATTTTTCCCCAGATAAGGAGTTTTTCTTCTTTCTTCTAAAGTATTATTATTCTTATTAAAAAAAAAAAAAGACAAAAAAACCCAGAATTGATGAAACTACTGCCTCCTGGCTTTGCTACACAATGCAGAATTTCTTCTGACATTTTTGGAATATTTTATGGTGAGACTTTCAGGATGTAAACACCTGTGTAAGTAAGGAATAGCAAATAGATCTTTTCTTTAATGTACAGTGCCATCATCTGGTAGCATGCTTGAGTTCCACTTTAACCCCACTTCAGGCTTCCAGGAAGATTATTTGTGAAGCAACACCTAAGCTATCCTTCTTCTTTTTCTTCTCTCTAAAATTAGCTTAACCCTTCCTCGGGATCATAAACAAAAGGAAATTTTTGTCTCGAAGAGAAAAACTAATGGTGAGGGTCTGGGGGGGGGGGGGGGACAACTTCACCTGTTGGCATGCTAAGAGCCAGAAATGATTTGTTTATTGTAGTGTTTATTGTAGGTTGTTTTTTTTTTTGGCTCACATCCAGTTGAAGTTTGACCTACAGCTTAATTTCCTTTGCTTTCTAGTGAATTTTATTCAAATTTCTTTTATATTTGAACTAGCATTGAGTCCTGGCCTTGAATCCTAGCACTGCCCAAGCCATGTCACCAAGTGCCACATGTACATGCCTTCTAAATCCCTCCAGGGCTGCTGACCACCCAAACTCTTTCCTGAGGAGCCTGTTCCACTGCTTTTCATGAAGAATTTTTTCCTAATGTGAAACTAAACCTCCCCTGGCCCAACTTTAGGCCATTATCTCTTTTCCTGTCAGCTGTAACCTCAGAGAAGAGACAGACTCCCACCTTGCTTCCCCAGCAAGCAAATGGAGCTGCACCGAATTGCAGTGACCTCATGCCAGAATGCAACATTTCTTCCTAAAGAAATCACCACCTTTCTCCTTTTGGAGATGTTGGGCCTCTTTAAGAGCTCTGAAATATGCTGGCTTTTTTTTTTTTTGTTGTTGCTGTTTGGTTTCTGTTGTTTTTATTTTTTTTCCTTTTCCTTCCTCAAATTGTTCTGAAGCTTAACAGCAGTACCACATTTCTAATTAAATGGACAGATAGGATGCTGATAACATCTGCTTTCTGTAATAAAAACTATTGATATTGTTGACCTGACAGATTATCTGCAATAGACAGAGCACAATGGCCAAATTTAAAAAGGAAGGGTGGAAGAGCAGCTTAGCACAAGAATACATGTATTATTATCTGTCCTTCTGCCTTTTGGAATTATTAAGAATGATTATAGAAATTATCAGTCATCTCTGCTTCTTGTTCTGGCATATGAAACAGAAACAGTGATTGAATGTCACGAAGAACTGACTTTGATCATTTTTTTCTTGATGAAATGACTTTGTAAGGTGCTTCTTATTTTTTTATGGTACCATCTCTTACAGGAATACCCAAGATTTATAACAGCAGCTGCCATTTTTCAAACTTTTTCTCCGTGTTGTATAGAGTAACACTTCAAACAGTAAAAAAATATCCTAATAGTAATTGACATCTACAAAGCATTTCATTGAAAAACCTTTGCCTGTAATAGCCCAAACCTGATATCTATTTAAAGTTACTGAGTTTTTCTGGGGTTTGCAGTAAAAAATCTGTCCCTCTGTGAATTAAGGTCATACAATTGCCTAGTAAACACCTACTCAATAGTTTTACTACTTTGCTTAAAATCCCAACATTAAAAAAATCACATGCTTCCCTTAATTAAAGCATTATTACGTCAAAACATTAAAAGTGGCAAAAACACTGGTGGCTCAAGAAAAAAGATAGCTAAAATATCAACTTGACCCTTCATGCAAAGACTTAAAAAAACCTTAGGCACTAAATTCTTCCACATGGCTTTAGATTTTCGGGGGAAGTCACTGATTTTAGGCAACTTGGCTCATTTACACCAGGGAGGTGGCTTCAGTTCAACTTGTGCTCTTCTCTCCAGGGCTGCAGCATCAGGGATTTACCCTTTTCAAGAGGAAGAGCTGTAAGGTGCCTGTTTCACTCAGTTTTGCACATGTCTGGATGTTTCAAGGTCATGGTAGAGGCAAGAGCCATCTATAAATTCAGCCTAGCTCCTGAATTTCCAGAGGAAAACAAACAAGCAAGCAAAATGCTACTGTAGGAGATTTAATCTCTCCTTTTTGCTCCCAGTGCCAAACAGCAGCACCTTATTTTCAGAAGCTGACCTACATCATTTGCCAAGAATTCAATATTCAGGAGTTAGTTAAATAATTTAGTCTGACTGGTATCCAGGTTTTTTATAAAAAAGGCTTAATGGAGAGTTTATCTGCATTTGTCAGTAATCTCAAGAGTCAAGGAACATAGGCTTTAAGAAAGAAACAAAACAACCAAATATCTTGGTGGCTGGCTATGTAGAACCCTTATCTTTGGATTAGAGTTTCATTCTCTCTGTGCAGATTTGCTATGAAAAAAAAAAAAAATACTGCAGAGGAATAAATCAAAATACAAAATTAATAAAGGCTAGAAATAAAGCCTTTGTCCATATTTCATAATATGGACAAAGACCATTCATTTAAAATCACATGGGAGTTCCCAACAGCCATTTCACCTTACTTGTCTGTAATCTCACTCCTATTCCACAATAGGTTCTCCTGACACCCAATAAGTTTTACTTTTAAATTAAGCAGGACACTGATAAGATAATATGCATGATCATGATCTTCAGTGAGCAAGGTCCTTGTCATAGCTATTTTTACTTGATGTGATGCCATTTCTCCTAAAATTCATCCTAAAATAAATTCTCAGGCAATTTTTTTGGCTAAAAAGATGTCTACCCAGGCTCTTCTCATTTCAGTGAGCAAAACCTCCAGCAAACAACCTCAAAATTTTCTCAGCTTCCAGAATTCTGCATAACTGTTTTCTACCTCCATTCTGACAAGCTCTTCTAAGGTGAAAGTTTGCTGCCCACCCACAGTAGTCTCCTAATAAAATCCTATTTTTTGTCTTTGGTGATGCAAAACTACTCAAATGCTTATAAAAAGATATTAAATTTTCTATTTTTTTTGAATCAAAATTTTCCAAGCATCTATCAGTGGTGCAACTGCTTGATCCTTAATGTTATTGGGCACTGTTCTTAGCTTATGCTCATTTCCAAAAATACGAGGCCTCACATCCAACATCCCCTGCAATTCACACCTAAATTTGTAGACTGATTCCCCTTTGATGGCTGAAATGTCATTTTTTTTTTATTTTTCTCTCTGTTATCAGCCATGTAAAACAGACTCTAAAGTAAAACTTGGTGCAATAGTTGAAAAAAGGCATTTGGTTAAAGAGAGGAGCTCAACAGACTCCTTAAAGGTCAAATTGTGGAAACAAAGAGCTCTGGGTAACTTCTGAGGGAAATGAGGGAACATTTCTAATCCTTTGCAGTAGCTGGGAAGACATCAGGTTTTACAATTTTAACACAGGTTGAACAGGGTGACTTTTGAAAAATTATTGGTTTTCAAAATATTGTTCTCTCATTAATATTGATGGTATTTTTCTTCCACATAATTGATGCACTGAACTGAGGTAATTCTGAATACTGAAATAAATGTATTTTTCTCAACATACCTACATAAAAATACTGCAAAGTCAACAAAATAATACACAAATCTTTGATGAATTCCTCAACTCTGATGACCTTGATTCCCTCTTTATCAGTGAAAGACACAAAGCAGAGCAGAAGCAAACAGTCCAATTCTGAGACAAGAGGTCATTTTCCAAATTAAGACATGGGAGAAAAAGTGATTGATGGATATATTGATGTATAGACTGAAACAGGAAAAAGAAAGTTCATGAGTGTGCACACCAAGTAATGTGTATATATAAATTATCTGTTTGTAGATAAGCTAAAGGAAATAACTCCTCCCTCCTCTAAATTTAATCTTTCATTCTTTTACATTTTAAACATAGTATTCCAATTCTGAGCATCACAAACAAATTTCAAGATGAAGTGAAAGTCTTTCTATGTGGTTTAGTTTTGATATTAGGGAAAATGCCTTTACTGTGAGGGTGGTGAGGCACTGGCACAGGTTGTCAGAGAAGCTGTGGCTGCCCCATCCCTGGAACCGTTCAAGGTGAGGTTGGATGGGGCTCTAAGCAACTTGGATAGGGGGAGGTATTCCTGCCCTGACATGGGAAGTTGGAACTGAATGATCTTTAAGCTCCCTTTCAACCCAAACCATTCTATGATAATAAAAAAAAAAAATCCCAAAAAAGAAACAACAAACAAAACCCAAACCAAAATACAAAAAAAAAAATCTCAAAGAAAAACCCCACCAAACAAAAAAACAAACTCCTCAAAACAAACAAAAATAACCAACACACAGGTTGGTAATAAAATATGGTATATACCACTTCTTTATTTATCCTTGCAGATATATACTCTCAGTAACTACGATTTTATAGCTGGACATACTGGTTTGATGGGAAACACATATTGTGTAAAATAGCCTTGAAACTGTGCTTTTGTGACTCCAAAAGACATATAAACCGATTCTCAAAAGGCATGAATCAATCTAATCATGAAAATGTAATCATGATGAAGTTAATGAAAAATATCCAAAGCAAATCTGCCTTACTTGGCCACATTCTCACTGTTTTTAATTTAGGAAAGCTTCTGTGGCAATGATAAAAACAAACACGACCACATTTCTCGTGCAAGCACACATTTGGTTTAAAATATTTAAACCTGCTTGTTTTAGCTGAGAAATTCAGTAGCTGCATTGTTTGACAGAGGTATAGAATTCCTCTTTTCTTGACAAAATAGAATCTTCAAAATTTTCAAGATTGGGAGTACTGGAATACAGTACTTCACAGGCTTTGCACAGCCTACCTGTCTGAACCTGACCTTTCTTAATTCCAGAGAAAAGCAGAAGTCTATCAAGCTTCTCTATAGGACCAGGCAATTTTTTTCTGAGGACTATTTACAGCTCTTAAATCTTATTTTTCTTAATAGAGGGAATGTTTTGCTAGCAGCACCTTCATCTCTGACAACTTTCTTATTACAGCTTTTGCTTTCTATTCCAAAGGCCTTGGAATATGCCTAATAACTAAACTCATGTTATACCCTTCCATCTAAATAGCAATGACTGCCATTAAGGAGCTCTGACAAGCTTCAAAATCCCTCTGAATTTTTAGCCATCTAAATTTTTTTGAACATGTTTATACAACCAGACAGCTGTAAATATTTTTTTCCTTATTTTTTTAAGCTACAAAGCAAATTGGCACCACATATACAGCCCAATACCCAAATGAATGTAAAGCTACCACAGCAATTACAAATATAAGGCAAATTTAGAAACACTTTGGATAAAACCAGATTAGTTTCCTGCTCTTGAATGCATGGGCCATCAAACTTTGTTTTGGCTTTTAAGTCTATTAAAAAAGGGAAAGCAAGCCAATACTCTCAGTACTCTAGAAGTGAAAATAAAGGCAACAAATCTGAAGTGAAGCAGGAAGGAAAAGCCATTACTTTCTTCCCCCACTGTATGTTCTCTCTTGGGTGAAGGAGCTGCCTCTTGGGAGCTACAGTATGGGTAAAGTCATGGAAGAAACTTGAATATTATTATCTTCAAAATGTAGAAAATGAAAGGGCAGATTTAGTTGAAGTATATAAGTTGCCTACAAAGCAGCTCCAATTTTTGTGAAAAAGAAAAAGGTGGAAGTTTGCTCTACATTGCATGGGGAGACATTCCTGAAATCTTCTGTGGGTAAAGTTGCACTTTTTGGAAGGCATACTAGTTGAAAAACCACCTTTTGAATCCTCAATCATTTAATTAGTTTAGTTTTTTAAACTTCTCAGGCTTGACAAACATTTGGCTAATACAAAAAATGGATTTTTTTTTATGGGTTCAACTTTAAGGCCCAGGACTAAAACAGTTTTGCCATTCCCTGGTCCATATGTGACTAAAAGGGAATTTTGGAAGCTTTTCTGCCCCCCACATCATTTGCTCGTGTTTCTGCCATTACATCATCTGTAAAAAATACACAAAGGTAATTTCAACCCAAAGGCTCTCTCTGAAAGGGAAAATTCTCACACTCTGTTCTGCCTTTTGGTGCGTGGGGAATCCCAGATGGTTTGATAGAGTCAAGTTAATGCTGCTCTTTCTGTTCTAGCCAGATCAGAAGCAAAATTAAAGCCAAGCCTTTCTGTCTCTCACAGACACAGGCACCCACTCACACAGCCACGTGAGGGTTTTTTAATGTGACAAAAAAATTGAAGCTAAAAAAAAATTATTTTAGCTGCAATATCACCTTGAATATCGTTTGCCAAGGTGTTGAGTACAGCAGGGTCCCCACCATGCACAGCTTCAGCAGAAATTGTGGTTTGGCAGTAAGTGAGAAAGTTAACAAGTCAACTCTCTTGCTTCCAGCAGAATCTGAAAGAAATTCTGATGCTGCCACATCAGCAGCCCGGGTAGCCAAGATGCCCAAATGGCCAATGTTTTGTGTGCTCTCACTCCTCGCCCCAGGCTCACTTCTCACCATCACTGCAGACTTTGTAGACTTGATAGGACTTATGGGACTCCACTTAATATTTCCCTCAGTTTTTCCTCTGGCAGAAGCACGCTCTGCAGCAGGGATAAGGTCTGTTTTGGCCCCCTTGGCTTTCAAAACTCAGCTCTCCACAGTCTGTGCCTGTGGCACTCCAAGTCACACAGGATTGCATTAGGAGACAAAGCAAAGCTGAGTATGGATCACTGCAATGTAGCTTTGCTGCAATCCCCAAAGAAAGCAGAAGATGTCAATACCATCCATCCTAATGGCTTGTGTGCTTCTCACAGCACAGTTGCCAATCAGAGCTAGCTTAGGGGAAGGTCATTTTAATGGGACCAAAAAGATCTCATGAAAAAGGCAATCCTCCCCCAGATCTTCTCAGCATGGACAGAAAAGGCAGTCCTTGATGTGGCATAAGACTGGAGAAAATGTTCATTGAAGGCGAAAAGGAAAAAAATAATTATTTGTGTAAGGAGAGGTGAAAAATCTATTTTCCAGCAGCCAAAAGAAAGTGAAAAGGAGAAAAGGAAACCTGGAGGACAATTGAAAATTACTTCTCTATTTGGAAATCTGTTAATCACAAAAGTAATGGGAGTGTAAAATATATTACCTTAGTATTGTCATTATGATTATTAAATAAGGAAAATAATAGAATGAGAGGTGTTTGCTTATTCCCACAAGTAAATTGTCATTAAGTAAAATGAAAAAATGACTCATTAAAATAACGAAACCCTCAGAAACAGTTAAACAAACAGAACCCTGCAGCATTCATATGAAGGATGGTACCAGAAATCTGTGGGGTACACTGAAAAGGAATGGAAAACTTTGTGGACATAATGATGTTTAAAATCCACCATTATTAAGTGGGATAACTGCAACACTGCAACATTGTGTTTGATGGATTAAAATGGGAAAAGAAGACAGGAAGCAATGCAGTCAATCCATATTTGTGGTGCTTACCCTTTGATAGGATAAATATTTATCCCATTGATATCAGTGTGTGGATACCCAGGCCCAAATCAAGCCACAGCAAACTTGGGCCTACCCTTCCTGAAGAGTTGCAAATCTCAGCATCACTATAGAATATTTACATGTATCTATGGCTTTGATTTGCCGTCATGGTGTACATGAGCCAAGTTGCCCTAAAATTAGTGAAGTCCAGACATTTCTCTCCCCCTGCAAATCTAAAGCAGGGGAGATTTATTTTAAATCTAAATTTAGTTCTTCTACGTGGAAGAATTTAGTTCCTAGGGATTTTTAAGTCCTTGCTTGAAGGGCCAAGTTGATATTTTAGCTATCTTTTTTTTATATACTCTGAGCATTTCTAGCCTTTGAGGAGGGCTTCCACAGCAGCAAATCACACAGGTCTTAAATCTGCCTGCTTGAGACAACGACCCTGAGGATCAGTTTTTCATCTGATCTCCCCACCAACACCATGTGAACAGCAGGATCCAGTATGACAAGACTGAAACAATTCAGATGACACAGCTCATCCCTAGGAGGTTTGGGTCAGCTATCAGGCAGCCCTGATTTGCCATCACCATCCGAGTGCTTTGAAGAACAGGACTCCAATTCTCCTCCTCCCATTTCTGCACAGGAGAGAAGCACCCTACTGCAGAAATAGTGTGACAACGTTTAGAGGAGGCTTTTAGCACTTCTAGGCTGTTTTAGTCAGGAGTGCCTCATTGCCATCTGCACTGTGTCATGGCTCAGGTGTGCTTGGAGGGGCTCTTATCCCACTCTGCAGAGTGCTGCACTCCTCAGAGGGACTCTGCTGCTTCTCAGCCCTGCAGAACTTATTTACAAGCCTTACAGCCATACATTTTTACACCAACAGCCACAGATTCCATGGCCCTTCGGGCAGTCACTCACCTCAGAACCTGCACTAAGTGATTGAGAAAAAAAGACTGTTCGGGCTGATTGCAGCATCCCCCCTGCTGAAATCAGTGACACCTGCAACAATATTTTGTATGTACACCAAAACCTCCCAGTTTCACAGCGCTAAATTTGAGGATCATTTGTGCATCACATCTCTCTCACACTTGTGGAAGCAAGATCCCATTTTATCCAGGAGGCTGAAGCTGCACATCTGGGCCATCAGATGTGTACATGTGGCTGTGTGGCCAGACTGGAAAAAATAATTAAAAAAACAACCCCAATGTGCAAAGCAAGGTATAGTGAGCTCTCTAAACCCATGTTTATGTGGGCAGGAATTGTTTGGAAATGCTCCTGGAAGCATTGCAACTCTTGTGGATGTGAGCAGTACAGAAGTGGTGGTGGAGACATGCAGTATGAAATGAGAGGAGAACACTCACATGGGTACAATACCAGGGAAGCAAACATGATTTGCTCCACAGTGGATAATTTCCTTCATCTCTGAATGTAAGAGCATCAGGAGAGTGACCTCTTCTCTTTAGGATTTTCTTAAAGTATGGATTTTTCCATCCTAAGTAAGGGTATTACTGCTGCTAAGAGGAATGTTACAGGGAGCTTGAAACTCCTCTTTCACTCAGAGAACTGATTTTGCTCAAAAAAAATGAAAAGAAATGAAAATATGGATAAAACATTTTCAAAAATAGGCTGAAAAAGGAAGGGATTCATCCTGGAGAAGACAAGGTTGTGGGAGACCTCACAGTATCCTTCCAGTACCTAAAGGAGGACTACAGGGAAGCTGGAGAGAGACTCTTTGCCAGGAAATGTAACAGGAAAAGGACTAATGGGTGCAAAGTGAAAAAGGAGAAATTGAGGCTAGATACATAGAGGAAATTCTTTACTTTGAAGGTGGTGAAACACTGGAACAGCTTCCCAGAGTGGCTCTGGGTGGTCCATCCCTGGGAGAGTTCAAGGCCAGGTTGGACAGGGCTTGGAGCAAGCTGGGACAGTAGAAGGGGTCCCTGCCAACAGCAGGGTAGTTAAAATTAAATTATATTTATAGTCTCTTTCAACACAAATCAGGAGCTGATTCTATGATTTTTCTCAATGACAGTATTCCATCCCACCTCAGATTACAATTTTTGAAGAAAAGACAATTTGAAAAAAAAAAAAGTAACTTCAAAACAAAGGTTTCATTTGGCGAAAGAAAGGCAAACATTTTGGTTTAATTTAATGGAATATATCTGAATTTCCTAAACACCTTCCTATTCCCAGAAAATATTTGAGTCTCATTAGTAGATGAGACAGTATTTTCCAACTAACTGTTTTGATTACATTTTTCTAACCCCCTCTAATTATTAACACCTCAGTCTTTTTATCTTTGAGGAGTTTTTTTGTCCTTAATCCCATTTAACCCCAAACCTGAAGAATAACTTCCCATTCATAATCCTATTGATGTATATAAGATTTTCAGATCATGCTTCCCACCAAGCAAGGTAAAACAGACAGTGCTTAAATATTGTAATAAAGAGATTTTGTACTGAATGACAGTTTTTCTCTTTATGATCTCAGCACTGAAGAAAAAGCACTGAACTGATTATATTTCTTGTTTTAAATATTCATGTGACAATGTTGAAGAGAGAAATGAATATCAGAATGAAAAAATGACAAGAAAAAACGACTACAAGAAATCTCTAGACATTTATCACAGGCCTAGAGGATACAAACCAATCAACTTCTAAAATCTGCTCTTTGATCGAGATGCCCAGTTAAAGCCTACATTATTAATATATGATTCTGTTTAAAAAGTCTATTAATCAAGCAGGGATGAATGATTAAGTGGATAAAGCACTAGCCTTTGACCTAACAGGCAACTTTCACAAATCTCCTGTGAGTTCAATTCATAAAAAAAGAAAAAGAATGCTTCAATAGCTGTATAAATTATCTGCAAACAACGGTTCTCATTGTTTTTCTCTGTCATTAAACGATTTTCATTTGCATGCAAGACCATCTCCATTATCTGATTGCCAGGCTGATAGTTTGCTACAGGATGGGGGGGTGATCAATAAAGCCTGTGGCTGGTTTTGTTTTATCTAATAATATCAGTACCAACAGCAAGAAAAAAATCATCTTTCAGCACTCCACCCTTGTCCAACAAGAATTCTCCAGACCTTTGGAAAGATTAACAGCAAAGGCCTTGATCCTGAAGACAGCTCTGTACACAGGAATTCTTATTTTGGTGGGATGCTGGGTGAGGAAACACAGAACAGCCTGAACACAATCACTCTTTAAGGCCTGAGGATCCCAAAGAGTTCAAAACCAAGCTCTGTCATGCACTGGTGCTCTCCAGGAGCACTGGAAAGCCAAGGATTGCAGTGAAGTGGGTATGGAAGTGGGTATTAAAATAAGTGAGGAGCTGAATACACGGCTTCTTAAATAAAAGACATATTCAAAGTATCTCACACTCCACTAATGCGGCCTTTTTGGGTTTTTTAAAACATGTATCAGATTGCCCAGTGATAATCAGTGTTTCCAGTACCTTTTTACACTGGCAATAGAGACATAAATGTAAGTTAGTAAATGAATAAATTTACTAATTCTGATCAAGGGCAAGAAGGGGGTCTGTCTCATTTAGCATCACAAGTTAAATCCTGTTGACTTTGGTCACCCAGGAGGCTGCAGTCTGTTCTTTTTCTCCTTCTTGAGAAGAAGAAAGTGATTTTTATTTTTTAGGGCTTTAAACACTAACTACTCAGTAACACAAGCCCTATCTGCTGTCACTGAGCACTTGATTTGTCAGCAGGCAATATTTATTGAACCACATTGTAAAATATTTCTCCACCTTCTTGTATTCCACTGCAGTGTTCTCCCCAAATATGAGAAATACCGACTTTATGTTGATATACAGCAATTATGGGTTTGATGTAGGAATTCCTGATGGAGGCTATGTACCTGTTCTATGCTGGTGGTTAGGCTGGATCACACAATGATCCTCCTGTTTTGAAATGGGGGAAGTTGTAAATACTGTTTATAAAAAAACATCACTGGAAATAGAGTTTCCCAAATTCATCTCACACCTGAGCTCAGTGTAGAATACCTTTGTGCTTAGCAAGCACATATGTCCCATAATGGAGCAGTTTGTCTGGAGTACATAAAAATTCTACTAAACATTTAGAGTAAATTCCTAAATATTAGGGCTTACTATTCCTAAATATTAAAAGTGACAACAAGCAACACAAACAACAAAAGTTCTGCTGATAAAATATTGTTTTTATGTATAGATTCAAAAAAATATTAACACAACCAGGACAGTTTTCCAGGTGACAATTGCTTGAAAACTAATAATAATTTTTTTTTTTTGTTGACAAAGAGGAAAAACAAACCTTGCTACCTCATGTTCTCTCCCTAAGTAAATATTTTCTGATGGGAAAACAACATGGAATATTTTTTAATGTCATTAAAGTGGTCCTGAGTGTCCCCTGACACACACAGGAAGAGCTGTGTTTTATGTTTGTGGTTTCTTTACAAAGGTGAAATATAGATCAGATTTGTAGAGTGGATTTTTGTTGCTGAGAATTGCATGGGAAGTTTTCAGCCTTTTAAACAAGCTGAAAATAAACGGTTTTTTGAAAGTGATACAATTTTTCTCACAATAGAACCAGTATTGCTCTTTACTCACTTTAGGATCAGACTGTTGTATTGTCCCAATCCACATAAAACCTCGGGGTTTTTTTTCCATTTGTGAGGTCTAAAATGGAAGCTATTGATTTCTGATTCTATTGGTGCAACTCTGATGTATTCCAGGACCCATTTGGATATCCCAGAAGCTCTAGTGGGGATGACTAGAAAATGTGCAGAGTTACATTAAAATTCAAGTATAATCAATTCACTGACCCTTTGAGGCTCTTCACTGAAGTATTCTGAAGTGTCCCTTCTCCCCAGGAATGGTGTGAGGTGGATGGAAAACAGACACAAGCTCCCAAATCTCTTACTTTTGAGCAACAAAAAGAATCAAAAAGTCCAGCTTACAGCAGAAACTGAGCTGAGGCATTGGAAGGATTTAAAAATAATTGTAATGCCTATTCTTAGCAGAGATCTGGTGCCTGCCTTTGTCACACAATTAAACTACATTTTTAACACAGGAAGTTTCACAAGTTACACCTGCAGACACTGCACAGACACCACACCTTTCCTAGCACACACCGGACTGGCTTACTGGAATTAGGAAATGGCACAGAAAATGCCAGAATATCCAAGCTTTGATATGAAACATCTTCCAGAAGGTATCAGGCTCATGTTGCACCACTGCTGAATTCTGCAATCTCATGTACAATAACCTGTACATGCCAGAAAAACTCTCTGGTACTGTGAGGTGTTATTGTTGGAAGGCTCAAAGTCAAAGCTGCACCTGCCATTCAGGTGGAGGATTTTAATGATTCCAGAGGAAATATGAGGACAGCAGGCATCCCTACTGGGTTGTTTCCTCCTTCCAAAAACATCCTTGAGGGGGCTGGAATAGAGAAGGGTTACAATCTTTGCACGCACCCTGGAACTTCTGGAAATGTTTCGGCCTAAATATGTGGGAAAAGAAGTGGAGTTCCCATAACCTTCACCTAACAAGGTTGGTCACAGAGAACCAAACTCCCATGAAGGGGGAGAACACACTTTGGCCATGAAGATTCCAGATTAGCTCAGAACAAAGCAATTTTCCTTGCATTCTTCATGAGATGAGCTAGAATTGAAGCGCCATTTCAGCAGATAACATCACTGAGCTCTCACAGGCTAAATATCCCAAAGATGTACAAACTGGGGAGCAGAGGAGGTCCAGTGTTTTCAGATGAGCAGATACAGCAGAAAATGAGACAATATCAGATTACTGAGATCTGAATATCAGATTACTGGGTTCAGAGCTGAATCCCAGCGCCCTGTGTGTTGTTTTGAGAAAGAGCTCACTGACAGTGTTACATACAAAGGAACAACTCCTTTACAAAAGTATTTAAAGATAAAAGTCTCCTAGGAAGGGTTTGGGGAGGCAATTATATCTGGAAGAAAATGTCAATTCTCAACATGATCAGTTATTTTCTGTTTTTCACAACATAATGCCTATTGAATCAAGAGACTTTTTGCTGGCCTCCAACTAGCTAATGAGCTCTCCCTAATTTATTGGGGAAGAAGTGGCCAATGCCTCCTCACTGCAAACAGACTGTGCACCTAGGCCAGATAAAATCCTTTCTTATTGTCCATCACAAAACCTAGACATCTTATGCCCTTATAAGCAGAAAAACTTTCTGACTGGATGTTATCTCTGTAAAAATCCAACCTGAATTCTTGCTTATATATCCTGCATGCTCCAGAAAGTTTAATATCTGAATTAATTTTTGGCCTTCATAGCTTAGGCCTACATTTGATTTATATCCAGATTTCTGCATTGAATTGTTTGACAATAAAACATTGTCACAATGATTAGGAACATTTGTGGGATCTGTGGAATCCATCTGTCATTGAGAGATGGACTGACAGAGCCAGGAGAGGGCTGATAACTCCCACTGGAAAGTACAGCCCAGTTAAAGACTGGGTGCATATTATGAACCAACCTCCAAATTTCTTATAGCCAGGGAAAAATTCCTCCTTTTCCCTTGGAGAACAAAAATGACATTTAGAAACAAATATAAAAATGCCTTTGGTGATTTAGAAGGATGAACTAGGAGACTTTATTCTTCTTTTCTTGGAAAAACACTGGTCTTAGGGATATAATGCCTGGGATTCATTCATGTTATGGCTATTTACTGAGCAGATGTAAAATTATACATGTTATATGTAAAATTACCAGGCCAAGGGTGGCCATCTACAAAGACTGTCCATTAATGCCTTTTGGCAGGGCAGATGATACACCATGACTCCAATTCCCTTGTTGCCCCTACATGTTCCTAAGAATTTATTTGCTCACTCTCTTGGTTTATGGGAGACATTTCTAGTTAAATGTGTAAGTGGGTAAACATTTTGTAAAAGAGTACACTAAATATTCAGAATTCACAAATGCCAGGAGAAGCTAAAAGACAAAATCCTATATTCTTTAACCATCAAAAGTCCTCAGTACATTTGTAAGCCTCTATGTAATCTTGAAAGGTCAACAGACTTGGATTTTTTTCTGCCTGAAGGGAATATAAGTTCCAGGGGGTAGGTTTTTCTGCTCCTTGCCCACTGCCTGCAGTTTAAAACATGAATATCAAATTAGGAATGTTATTCCAGTTAAGTAAAAGTTGAGGTTCTTTCTATCTACAATGTGAACAGTGCTTCTGACAAACTTTAAATTGTTACAGGAAAGACACAAGCCAAAACATTTTGGCCATGAATCCAAACTTGAAGTAACTCAGAGAAAGCAATTCCAAATCCGTTTTTGAGGATAGTGTTTAACAAATTTACTAAGCTGTTTTATAGTTTTTGCATAAGGGTTTTAAAATCACTTCAGTGGCAATTATAACACCGAGGTTACTTCAGTACACATAGAAACAGTTCCCAACAACTTAAAAAAGGATAGAAATTTTGATGTCAGACCTAATTTAGAGTAGAGGGGTGATTAAACAGAACTGCATAGCAATGGTTTGGAAATTCTAAATGATTATTCTGCAAATATTAAGGAAAATTTATAAAGCAGAAGCAAAAGGATGGACTTCAGGTTTTTGTTTAATGTACTGAAGAACTTTGGGCTGTTTTTATACCAGTTTGAGTTTTAAGCAAAAATCTGGTTTTATCAGCGTTTATGCATTTGAGTCTATACTTTTTGCTGAGCATGTTTGCTTCTCTTTCACTCAGCAAACTTTGAACTGCATTCCCTATTTAAAACTAACTTAAATGTATGTGTATTGTTCTTAAACTCTGATTTCACTTTGCTCTGTTAGTCTTGTATCTGTTCAGGACTGAACATCCCTATTGTCTCTGCAGTATTTACATATATCTGGTTGTTTCAGATACATTGAAGCAACAAATTACTCATGTTCTCAAAAAAAGAAAAACCCTTAAAATAGATACTACTATAAATATTATTAGGCATTCTTTATGGTTACATTCCTAGTTTCTATCTAGTTCTGTTGAAAAGAATGAATAGAAATCATATTTAACACTTGGCCATGACATAAGCCTGAAGAGCACATGGTAAAAAATATCTGTCTTTTGCAGCAGAGTGTTTGTCCTCAGTGTGAGTGCTGCTCTGATAAGGCAGACTTAAATAATCACCTCCCCTTGCCTGCTTTTAATTAAAGTGACAGTAAGCAAACACTGACTGGAAATCGATCAGAATCAATGGCCTTATGGCAAACTGGCAGAGAAAAATCTAGTGTGTCAGTCAAGATCAGCCCAAAGAGCCAGGCCTGGGTCTGCAAGGGAACAACTTGGGTCCTGTAACACTCACAAAAAACAGGGGTAAGGCCCTGATTCAGCATGGGAATGACCCAAATGATAACAGAGAGAAAGGCAATTGCAATACTCCACCCTCCCGTTCCTATCTTAGCCTTTCAAATGAACAAGTAGCAAAATATTTTGCTATTAGCTGTTTGATCTGCAGCCATTGGAGCAAGGTAGCAGGATTTGGGGTTTTTTCAGTATCATCTGCTAAACAGAGGCAGATATATGGCAACACACAGACAATTGTCTTGCTGTCTGGTTATTTAACAAATATATGTTTTCCCTCTATCTGTGTCCACAGTTGTGCCCTACCTCTGCACTTATATATTCCTTTTCTCTAATTAGTCTTTGACAGCCACCAAGTATTTAATAAGAAGTAACTTAGAACTATGTAATACATCTCTCACATTTCTGTTTCACTGACATAAGCCTGGCCTCAGAAATGCTGAGGTGAGTTGATCAGGGAGAGCCAAAGCTCTGCCATTAGGATCTTTTTCTTTGCCTCAACCTCAGGAATTTCCTCCCCCTACAGAACTACTTAAACATTTCTTCCCATCTCTTTCTCTACCCAGACAGGAGGCAGCCTATCTATTCCTGAGGTAGAATATCATGTTTGTCTTAAAGATAAATGAAGGTATATTTAAAGTCTAATGATTGGATTTTACTCCTTATCAAGGTACTTCTATTTTTCGTAAAAAAAAAAAAAGTTGGATTTTAATTTTCTTTTTAATGCTTTTAATGCTAAGGAAATTACACTTCCAAGTAACTAGTTTGTAATTTGTGATCATGCATGATTCTGATAGTGAAGGAATTTCATTACAGGTACGGTAGAAAGAGGAGAATGCATGTACATTTGCATGTCCATGTGCAGGTAAATAAATAGTAAACCACATTGATAACAGAGGCCATTATAATTTGAATAAGATTATATTCTCTCTAGGAGAGATAAAGGGTAATGAAAGACAATTCAAAGCTAGTTTGTTATTACTTCATCAAATACCTCAGCCTCAAGCTGATAAAATTCCCTTGTATAGCTCCCATGAGACATTAACTGCAATGATGCTGCCAACCATTTGTAGTGATCTCTAAAAACATTAATATTACTATTTAAATGAGTTTGTGATGTAGTATAACAGAGGGTAAAGCTAGAGGTGAAACTGCTACATAAGCTCTCACAAAATGACTACCAGTGTGTTACTGGGCATGACAAAATGAATTATTTTCACGACAGACAGGTGCTCCAAAGAGACTTTAAAAGACTTGTGCACAAGACAAGTTGGAAAGCATTCACTGGAGTAACTTTCACCTTCAGTGGAAGACAAAACTTTTGTTTTCCTTTCTTTTCAAAGAAGCAAGGAGCATCAGACTCCAAACTGCTAAGGAGCTTAACTCAAACCTATTTGTTCTTTTCATTCCCCTAGAATTCTGCTTTTTTCCACTCAGCATTAAGGAATTTTTCCTTTCATGGCCCATTGTTGAGCAGGTTTGGGCAAGTGTTTGCCATACCTCTGTACAGGATGCAAGATGAAGCACATGTTGATTATTGCCATGTGGCTGTCTGTTCCAAAATTGGAGAATTTTTGCAAGGGTCTAGTGTCATTCAAAGAGCACAAATCTGAAGCCAGACATGGTTTTGCATTAAGGACTTCACAGGAAAAATATTTTAAACCCATTATATTACAGATCTACATGCTTTTACTGTGATAATCCCTCCCTAGGACCAGAACCAGACACTTATCTGCAGAATTAGACAATTTCTAGGACTATTTTCTTGCAAAACAACTTGTAAATCTGAAAAGCAATTAATTTACATTTTCTGAACTAAGGAAGGACGTGATGGGGAAAACGAGACAAGTAAGGCAGTTGTCTTCTTTTACATCAAAATGTTTGTATATTTAGAAAAATTCATGCCTGACTACAGACTTATGTTAAAATCTTCTCGTTCTGAGCCTGTTAACTAAGACTTTCTCAGGGGAATATTTCATTAACACTCGGAAAGAAGAGGCACAGAAGCAAAGAGTACTGTTGGCACAGCGTTTCACTTCACAGGCTGTGGGGGAATTTCATGGTCCTGGGTAGAAGGACCAGGAATGCTCTGGAAAACCAAAGTAATTATGTTAAAAGTCAAAACAGCCTGGGCTGAGAAGTTGCTCAAGGAACACCTGTGTTACACACAATGTTTGGGTTGGAATTTTTTCCTAAAACACAGAACAAAACAACCAAAAAAATCCCACCCCAAACAGGGATGAGAAGCTTCTTATAAAAGATAAGCCCATCAGTTACAGGGTTGTACAGCACAAGGACCACTGTGTTCCAGCATAAATAATCAGTTCATAAATTATCCTCTTGTCTACAAATATTGATATTGTGGCTGTTGATCAGGATTTAGCCACCAGCCACAAACTTTGGCTAGGAAGCCCCTGGATATCTAAGTAAAAACCAGAATATTTTGACTTGAAATTTTATATAGTAGATCAGATTTGCTTAAAAATTCTAGCAATTATTAAAAACAAAACACAAACAACGAGAGAACAAAAAGGAAACAAGAGCAAATATTCAGGCCTTTGCTAATTTAAAAAGAAGTTATGTACAAAACTTACTGTAGAATCTAAGGATAACATTTTAAAGAATTTGTACTGTCTGGTTTACTAGCAAGTGACTTTATTTCACTGTCTGAAATAAATTCTACATAATGTACCAGTGCTAGAAAACAGTATTGAGTTTCATTCATACCCAGACACAAGGCAATTTTTTTCTTTCCTTCTGCCTATCTCTGATACCTATGACTCGAGAATATAAAATAATTGATTGTGGTTAAATTGCCTTTCAAATAAAATTTGTTACTGTAATCAAGAGGCTTTTGCCAGAA